>NC_134362.1:103363906-103703906 GCF_048569485.1 Anomaloglossus baeobatrachus
GATATTTTATATATCTAAAATGAATTTCAAACAGAGCAGTGAGTGGATACACATAATATAGAAAATATAGCGGTGAATAATGAATATATCCAGCTAGATATTGCACGTACATATAAAAGGAGGCCAGAGGCAGAATAATATCCTCAATCTATAGCACTACTGGCCGCAGTAATATCACAGTCTCAAAAGCATCATATATAGCTCACCTCTAGTATACTAGTAATGGCAAAAAAGAGGGGATCACATAAGTGCAACGGGGATTCCCGTAACCGCAAAATAGGATATATATATCTCTCAATTAATTATAATCAAATAGATTAATAAACAACTATCCCTCTTAATGCACTAGCTAATTATAACGGGGCAATCTCCCAAAAGCTAATCAGTGGAAATATACAAGAAATTCAATATACCACTGCAGAAAAATTGCATTGATAGATAGTCCCCAACTATAAACAATTAACATGCCATAAATCACTAAATGGAATCACCACAATGTATAAAGGAGCATCTCAATCAATATATAGAATAATAGCCACAGTGGTATTGAACTCTTAACCACCAATATGGGGTATATATATATCCTAATTAATATAATCAAATATGGCTGTCGAAAATCTCCTGCTCGAGCGTCTTCCCCGAGCAGGGAAGGCGCGAAAAGCGAAGCCCCGCCCCCAAAGCAGAAGTGCTAAAGAGAACCAAGGGAGGACGGGAAAAAGATGTCTGCGCCCAACGGAGCTGTTGGAGGAGTGGCGGTCGCAGCCGCCGCCGCACCCGTAGATGGAAACGAGATAGCCCATGCTCCGGCTGCAGGAGTAGGGGAGGCCGCGGGCCCAGCGGTCGCCCAGGTGATGCCGTTCTCCCTGCCCTATGTGCCCGGTGCTACCTGGCTACCGCAGTACAATGGGAAGCCTGATGCTTTGCAGGTATTCCGGAAAAAGATTAGCCCGGTCCTCGATTTATATCTCTTGGCTGATAGGCAACGGGCAGCGGTAGTGCTAGGGCAGCTAACCGGCACGGCTGAGCAGGAGGCAGAGACCTGGACCGACGCGGACCAGGCCTCGGTGACTACCATTTTCGAGAAACTACAAATCGCTTTTGAGACCCGCACAGAAGCGGAGCTGTGGATGCAGTTTTATCAGTGTCGACAGTGGCCTGCGAACAATATAAGAGACTATGCCCTGCGTCTGCAAACAGCTCTCCATACACTGAAGCGGGTGGACACTATTAATGATGCGGATAGCAATAAGATGCTAGTGGAACAATTCCTGCAAGGGCTGGGGTCTGCGGAAGACCGCAATCAGCTACGACTGTGGGCCCTAGAACACCCCAATCTGGACTTCGCAGTGCTGAAGGAGCGCGCCATCAAGGCCCTGCAAACCCCAACGACAGACGCTCCTGATGCGGCCCCATGGCCAGCTGAAACCGCTCCCATCACGGTGGCACCTCCTCTCCCGGCCCCTGCAGCGCCCGTTGAGATGATGAAGGAGCTAGCTGCCCAGGTCCGCCGCATGGATGGAGGCCTAGCCAAGATCCTCGCTGCACTTCAGCTGCCGTCGAGAGTCAAGCCCCCAGGGAGGATCCAGCTCGCCGACAGCCCGGAGGACGTCCCCTGGATGCAGCGGAGAAGGACCAATGACTTACGGTACGGGCCCCCTATCTGTTACAGGTGCAGCAAGCCTGGCCACTACTCTAGGCGGTGCCCGTTAAACGAGCAACCCCTGGGGCCAAGAGCTAATCCTCAGGAGTAGACACCAACGGCCCCCCCGATTGGCGAGACCGGTACGTCGGAGCTCGCCCCATCATCCCTCTGGCAGTGGATGGCATCCCGCTCATGGCCCTCTTGGACACAGGATCACAGGTAACCACTATACCATATACACTGTACCAGCGGTATTGGGGTACTGACGAACTTGCCCCCTCTGATGATAGCCTGACCCTGGTTGCAGCCAATGGACTCCCTCTAACCCAAGTGGGATACAAACAAGTGACCCTGACCGTGGGACGTGCGGAGTTAAATGACCATTGTAGTGTTTGTGATTGTAGTGATGAATGAACCCAGTGACCATAACCCAAAAGTAATCCTAGGGACCATTGTGATTGAGCATTGTATGAGTGAGGTGTTGAGTCTGTTGCAGCAGTTGGCCGCCACAGCAGGAGGAGGCAGACAGAGGGCTGTGCAGCGTGAGATCCGGACCCTTCTGTATCGGCAGCAAGTGAACTCAACTGGTGGAGAGATTGGTGGAGTGAGGGTGATGGATGTGGCCCCCTTGGTAGTGCCACCCCGAGGTGAGATGATGATTTGGTGCAGGGCAGCAGTAGGCCCCCAGGGGCGCGACTACCCGGCGATGGTGGAACCCACGCCTTCTGAACACTGGCCCACGGTGATGGCGGCCAGAGGGGTTGTTGACGTTAAAAAGCGGAGAGTGCCTGTAAGAGTGCTGAATTGTGGAGAGGAGGAAGTCAGGCTCCCCCGTTACGCTACCCTTGCCAAGTTTCTCACCCTAGACCCTCACACCATTCACGAAGCCGTCCCTCCTACCTCAGCATCCCCTGCCAGTAACCATACACCCCCTGAACAGTTAGCGGAGTGGTTCCAGGAACTACACGTAGGTACTGAAACCACACCCACGCATCACAAAGAGGGGGTATACAGGGTAGTGCAAGAGTATGAACAGGTTTTCAGCAAGCACCCATTAGATTTCAGGAGGATTAAGGGGGTTCAACACCATATCCCTACAGGCCTACACCCACCCATCAAAGGTATAGGCCCATTCCGCCAGCACACTATCAATGCGCCAAAGACATGTTGAGGAACATGAAGGAGGCAGGGGTCATTCGGGATAGTTGTAGTCCCTGGGCAGCCCCACTGGTGCTGGTAAAGAAGAAGGACGGCACCATGAGAATGTGTGTGGGTTACCGGAAGATCAACCAGATCACGCATAAAGATGCCTATCCTCTCCCCCGTATCGAAGAGTCGCTAGCTGCGCTGAGAACTGCTAACTTCTTCTCTAACCTTGACGTTACTAGCGGGTACTGGCAGGTAGCGGGCGCACCAGAGGACCGCGAGAAGACTGCATTCGCCACTTGCATGGGACTCTGCGAGTTTAACAGCATGCCGTTCGGGCTGTGCAATGCCCCTGGAACTTTCCAACGGCTCATGGAGTGTTGCCTGTGACATATCAATTTCTAAATGGTTCTACTGTACCCGGACGATGTGATCGTGTATTCCCAGACGTACGAGGCCCACCTGGAACATCTGGCTGAAGTGTTCGCGTCCCTAGCCAAATATGGGATGAAATTGAATCCCTCTTAGTGCCATCTGCTGAAACCCAGGGTACAGTACCTTGGACATGTGGTGGGCGCGGAAGGCGTCGCTCCAGATCCCGAAAAGATCACTGCCATTCAGGACTGGCCAAGGCCGACCACGTTGAGAGAGGTGAGACAGTTCCTGGGCCTGGTGGGCTACTATCGCCGCTTCATTAAGGGATACACGAAGATAGCCGCCCCCATGCAAGACCTCCTCGTGGGACAGACCAAGGGTGGCAGGTCCCCTGGAACCCCGTTGGTGTTGGAAGAGAAGCATGAAGAGTCCTTCCGCCAGCTGAAGACGGCCTTGACCGGGGAAGAAATCCTGGCGTACCCCGACTACAGTCTCCCATTCATCCTCTACACCGATGCCAGTAATGTAGTCTTGGGAGCATTCCTGTCCCAGGTCCAGAATGTAAGGGAAAAAGTGATCGCCTACGCCAGCAGAAAACTCCGGCCCATGGAAAGGAACCCTGAGAATTACAGCTCCTTCAAGCTTGAGTTCCTAGCCCTGGTGTGGGCCATTACCGAGCGATTCCGCCATTACCTCGCAGCAGCCAAGTTCACTGCCTATATGGAAAATAATCCGTTAACCCATCTGGACACGGCCAAGCTGGGCGCGTTGGAGCAGCGGTGGGTGGCCATGCTGTCTAGCTATGGCTTCACGATCAGGTACCGAGCCGGCCGCAAGAACACCAACGCGGACGCGCTGTCCCGGGTGCCCCACCTGCCGGATGAGGGGTCGGAAGACGATGATCTCGAAGAAATCGAGTTGCCCGCATTTCACCGACCACCAGTCGAGAAGTTGCATGTCAAGCAGCAGCAGGCGAACCAGGACCCGCTACCCAGTCAGGGATGGCAAGAAACCCAAGACCAAGCGCCTGCTGTCCAATTGATCAAGACCATGATTGAACAGGGCTCATCTGGAATGGACCCTGCTGCTCCTCCCAAGGCCCAGTGGCTGTGGAAGGAACGAGCTTGGCTGCATCTGTGCCAGGGGAAACTGTATCGGGAACTGATCAACCCGAAGACTCATGAGAAGGTTCATCAGCTGGTGGTTCACCAGGCTAGTGTGCCCACAGTTCTACGGGCTTACCATGACGGTGCCAGGCACTTTGGGTGGAAGAAGCTGGAGATGCTGTTGAGAGAGCTGTTCTATTGGAGTGGGATGCGGGAGTCTGTGGAGGCCTGGTGCCGAGAGTGTGGTCCCTGTGCACTGAGAAAGAGAGACGAGGCCAGCCAGAAGGCCCCTCTACGCCCAATCATTACCCATCAACCGCTGGAGTTGGTCGCCCAGGACCACGTCAAACTCACCCCTAGCCGAAGTGGGTACACCTACGCCCTGACCATCGTAGACCACTATTCGATGTTCATGGTGGTTGTCCCAGTCTAAGGGGTACTTTGCACGCTGCGACATCGCAGGCCGATGCTGCGATGCCGAGCGCGATAGTACCCGCCCCCGTCGCAGCAGCGATTTCCTTGTGATAGCTGCCGTAGCGAACATTATCGCTAAGGCAGCTTCACATGGACTCACCTGTCCTGCGACCGTCGCTCTGGCCGGCGACCCGCCTCCTTGTTAAGGGGAATGTCGTGCGGCGACATAGCGATGTCACACGCCAGTCGGCCAATCGGAGCGGAGGGGCGGAGATGAGTGGGATGTAAACATCCCGCCCATCTCCTTCCTTCCGCATATCCTACGGAAGCCGCAGTGACGCCGGTAGGAGATGTTCCTCGCTCCTGCGGCTTCACACACAGCGATGTGTGCTGTCGCAGGAGCGAGGAACAACATCGGACTGTCGCGTCAGCGTAATCATGGATTACGCCGACGCTGCACCGATGATACGATTATGACGCTTTTGCGCTCGTTAATCGTATCATCGAGCATTTACACACTACAATTTCGCATGCGATGCCGGAAGTGCGTCATTTTCAATTTGACCCCACCGACATCGCACCTGCGATGTCGTAGTGTGCAAAGCCCGCCAAAGGTCTGACCGGCCGTACTGCCGCTAGAGTATTCCAGGCCTACTTTTGCCGACCGCACGGGTACCCGGAGAGGGTGCTTACCGATCGGGGCCTGGCATTTGAAGCAGAGATGTTTCAAGAATTCTGCCAGTTATACGGCTGCAAGAAGATTCGGACCACGCCATACCATGCCCAGACTAATGGCATGTGTGAGAAGATGAACTATCTGGTCCTGGGTCTCCTTAAGACGCTACCGTTAGAAGAGCGGAACCTATGGCCAGAAAAGCTGCCTGACCTGGTCGACATGTACAATAACATTCCTTCTAGCTCTACCAAATGCACACCAGCATATCTGATGAGAGCCCGACCGGACCGGTTGCCGGTGGACCTTGAAATGGACTTGGAAGCTCCAGAGGCCCTCGCTTCGACTGCTGACTGGGACACCCGGCGGAGAGTGCAGTACCGACAGATCCAGGAGTACGTGGAAAGGAACCTGTGTCGGAGCCGGGAACAGCAAGAACAGTGCTTCAACAGGCGGGCTCCAGCTGGTCCCTTTAAGCCAGGGGAGGTAGTGCTAAAACAAAAAAGAAGAACCCATAAGCTTGATGACCAGTGGGAGAAAAAGCCCGTATGTCATACAACCCACTGAATGGGAGAATGAGAAGGCCTATCAGATTAGTCGTGACCAGGAGAAGACTTCGGCCACGGTTTCTAGGGACCATCTGAGGAGGGTGGCAGCTGAAGTCCCGGCCCCCGGACAAACCGGGGCGAAAGAGAAGATCCACACAGTGATGGGTGATTTCCCAGCGGACTGGCCTACGCAGAACGGCGCGGTGATTATTCCGGTAATAATTTTCCCACAACCCGTGGATGAAAAGGAGACGGAAGTAACCGCCAGTGCCCATGGGCTGCACCTGTACCTAGTCCCCTTGGGTCTCCGCCTGCCCCACACGATATACGGGAAGAGGAACAGGTTGTCTCCTCTGTCTCCACGCCTGTTACTACTGACATTGGGCCCCGAAGGTCCACACGCCCCAACCTAGGTAGGCCCCCGCTTAGGTATAGGGAAACCGACATTTAGGGGTGCAACCTGTTGATTGTGTAAATATGTGAGTGAATGAACACTGATCAAACCGAAAAATCACCTGATTACCGTCCGAAAAGGAAACCGTCCCCGTTAGGACTGGAGTTGTCCCTGTTGTTCAGTTAACACACCCCATACCCACATGAGAAACTCCTCATGAATATGGCCGAGAACTGGCAGGCCACCCACGAACTTGTGGGCTTGTAAATAGTGTTGTGGGATGGATACCGTTGCCGCCTCCGGAGAGGCATATGGGAGGAAGGGCCAGCAGCAGAGCAGGCTGGGGCCCGGCCACCACCAGGACCGGTGGCCATCCCCCGGTGGTCGTGGGGTCCCCTGAAGTGACAGTCTGGTGCGAGTTACCGTACCCGTTCCCGCTCGGGCAGCCTGAACCTGGACTGGGGTCAAGGGGTGCTGCCCACTTCTTAGGGGCAGCATCAGGGCTAGGTTGCTTGGGTGGGAGAGCGGAAGACATCCGTTCGTCCATCTGTGATTAAAAATGTTTTATATGTGCAACGTTAAAATGACCAGAAGAATGCTTAGGTTTTATATGTTTACCGTTATATGTTATTTATATTTTCACAGTTGAAAATTAAAACCGGTGATGGACGGGCAGCCCGCGGACGGTCTGCATTTCACCAAGGGGGAATGTGGCGCCCTTGACTAGCCAGGTCGCCACAGGTAACACACACACACACACAACCCCCAGACAGTAACATTAGCCAAACACAAAACCCTTGTTGCCTCCCTCCAGGGTCTGATGTCCACACCAGGTGGGGCGGAGCCAGGCGGTTGGCCCCACCCACCAAGGAGTTCACAGGCCTGGAGGCGAGCAAAGGAGCAGTTTAGTTCGGGAGGTTGAAGTGAGAGGAGTAAAGTGGAGAGTGTCTGGGTTTGTTGCCCAGGCACTGACAGCAAGGTTGGCAGACTGTGGTAGCCATCTACAGGAGTGGTGGATCAACGTGGAACCGTAGGACCAGGGTCGGGCGGTGGCCCGCCGGTACCGACCGGGGAGCGAAGTGAAGCTAGCACACACAGGCAGGGCCATCGGACCCCGACTAGGCTTGGAGCCGCCGTCAACAGTCAAATCCAAGTGTGACAGGAACCCCAGGGGTTTCCTAACAACCAAAGACCCGTTAGAAGGCAACCGTCCGCACCGTGAGGGTATACAGCCACCGCCAATGGCTAGAGACCCAGGGGCCAGCGCCTGTGAGCAAAATGGGCTCCTCCAGCATCCAAACACCGGGGAGCGGACTACCGTTGGGGACCCATCGTAGTCAAGACAGTACACTAAGGTGCAGGGAAAGACAGCCGCCATCACCTGTCCAGGAAGAGAGACACTTCAGCCGGCTGCGGGACACGTCCATCGAGCCGTTTGGTTTACCGGAGACTTTGTGCATCGGTTGCTGAGTGAGTACACCCGTGCCATCCGGCACCACGCCGCGCTGTCCCTGCAACCCTGCACCTCACCGACCCTGCCTCCCCGTCACACCACCGGGCCCCGGGACCACCAACCCCTACCCACGGAGGGGGAAAACAACATCCCAGCTGCTCCCTACCATCGCCCCCGGGATCCCCGTCACCAGCAGCGGTGGTGCCCATCTTCTCCACAACCCGTGGGTGGCGCCACGGACTAAATCCCCAAACCAAACCACCCCCTTTTCACTCACGGGAGAGGAGCGCCACTCGAGTCCCCGGATCCGGCCCACCACTCGAGCCACCGAGCAGCAGCAGCAGCGCCGGACCCGAGCGTTAGCGAGCGCAGCGTCCCGCCGCCCGCGACACATGCATTGCGTGTGTGGGAAGAGCGGTAATGTCACCGCTACTTGTGCACGCGCAGTTCGTCCCTGGAAGCTGCGGTGATGTGGATGTCACTTGTACAGGCACAGTTCGAACTGCGCCTGCGCAACTGGCAGTGCCGCGCTGCATGCCGGAATAGGGTTACAGGCACAACTGGCAATTATGTATGTAGATTATATGTAAAATATAAATATATATATATATATACATAAATATATATATATATATATATATTTTTTTTTTTAATCAAACTAATTTTATTAGGCACAATATAGTCATAACAGATCATGGCATCATCAGAATACAATATATATCAAGGTCCACAATTTTCTTTATATGCCTACAAACAGCTTTTTATTATGCAGATCAACTAATGATTGGGATCTAACACATTATCTTGGTCTATCTGGTGACACCCAAGTGGAAAACATTTGAGAAGGAAATTTGTCAGCAGTTTTTAGTTATGTAATCACAGAGCAGCATAATGTAGGGGCAGGGGCCCTGATTCCATGTGTCATTTATTAGGTTGTGTGTGGTGTTTTATCATCAGGAGATTATCAGGGGAGGACTAGATATTATGCCTCCTGGTCTAGCTGCTCTGTATAACTTCACTCCCCCACTACTGTTTGTGTGCACAAAAAGCTACAAACCAGTGGTGGCGAGGTTATGCAAAGCTCAGCTCCGCAGATAGATCTGCAGCTGAGCAAACTGATTGGATCAAAATGACAGCGAGCAGCCCAGGAAGTGATACATCGCTGAAATCAGGGTCTCATACCTTACATCATGCTGCTCTCAGATTACACAGCAAAAAAACTGGTGACAGATTCTCTTTAACCACCACATTATTTTAGACATTCAGGGTTAATACAGGAATATTATTTCTAACCCCTGTCACATACACACTTCTCAGCACGTGACATGGGATGAACCTGCAAAGGTTAATTTATCTCTGCACACTCAATCCAGCACTCAACCTCTGTTATAGGCTATAAAGTGAGAAAAAAATTCCTATATTAAAATTACCAAATTTGTATTAGTCTTTTTCTTAAAAAACTGTCAGTGCAGTGAAGAAGACTGCTCACACTTCCAGGCCTCCGACGTCACACCGGAAGTTACGGAGTGTGGAACGCACACTGTGTTCCACTTGTAAAGAACGCCCTCACAGCAACCAGAGGGTCACATGTAGTGGGAACTACTGTAATTTGGGTTTACCCTGATAGGGGAACTACTGTATTTGATATGTATTGACACTATAGAGTGGTTACCCAGACTATTTAGGTTTTTTTGACCTGCACTTTTTTGCACGCACACTATATGGTGATGGTGGTTTTGTGGTTTGGAGGGACAGTAAGGGACAGCCGCCGAGGAGCGGGGGCACTGAGTGTTAGGGTGTTTACACTCCGCTGGTAGGTAGGGGAAATTCATAGGGCTAGGTTAGGCCCTTTTCCCTCCTATATACCTAATATCCTCAATATCGACATCTGGCGAACTTGTCCTTTTCACCCGCCCAACCACTTTTAAGTGGCTATTCTCTTCTTGACTGCACTGACAGTTTTTTTAGAAAATGACTAATAAAAATTTGGTAATTTTAATATAGGAATTTTTTTCTTTATGGTTTTTTGATATTTGGGTTCCTCCCTTTATTTGTAATTTGAGATATAAATAGGCTATAAAGTGAGCATAAATCATAGCCCAATACAGTACACACACCCCGGCTACACAACACACCCTGCCAGCACTCATCAAACACACAGGCTGATGAGTCCTCAAAATATACTACTGTCTGACAGTCACAGGGTCATACACTCTCTGTAAGTCTATCTATTCTTTAGAGCATACAAGGATCACACTTATTAAAGTTTTAAGCCTTAATATAAAAAATACACTGCTTACAATAAAAAGGTGTAAAAAAAATAAAATTGCCGCACAGATATGCAAAACAGCTATCAAATAAAAGGGAGAAAACAACAGAAATACCTAAACTTCCCAGTCAAAGGTTGCTTTTTGTTTCCTTGGGGGATGGAGAAAAATGAAATCTGTAACACTCAAGCATAGCTTTTCTTTGTGCCACCCAGCTTTTTTTATGTTTGGGCCTAGACTGGTGTTTCCAGGATGGCCTAGATGTTAATATTAAAATCTTAGGTTTGTGCCTTGACCTTGGGCTAATTTAGGGTTGAGTACCTTGCATATTAAAACGCCTGTTTCTTCCTATAGTGAATAAAAAATGTCAAGCCTGGCCACAAGGGACCAATGTTCAGGCTTTGAAGCTCAGTGTCCCAAGCCAAGGTGGTACAAATGACACTGTCTGTATTCTCATGGAAGCCCTTTTTGGTTCTGAGTCTCTGTAATCATAACCCTAAAGGTTATGTCCTTTGTGTAGAGTTGTAAGACTTAAACCAATGTTACCTTACTGCTGCTGTCATACATTTCCCGGACATTTATTTATTTCCTTCACGACCCCTTATTCATTCTATTTAAAATATGAGGCGTAATATCTGTAGAAAGTTGGGAAAGTGAATGTAATCTGGGGTGTAGGGTAAAGGAGGGAAATTTGCCAATCTTGGCAACCCTCTTTAAAAATTATGATTTTTTTTTCTCCTTGACTTAATGTCAGCTAGAAAAGGTACAAATATATTCTCTAATATTTTAACCCCATTACGACAGCCTTACGTTTTAAAACGGCAGCAAAAAAAGGGTACTTAATCCTTTCTGCTGTTTTAAAACGGCGGTCAGAAAAAGGTAAATAGCGCCCCCCAGCGTCAGAAAATCTCCGGGGTTTCAGCTACTGGGGGTAGCTGAGACCCTGGAGATCATGATTCGGGCCGTTTTTTCTGGTCCCCGCTTACGTGATCACAGGTATACACCGTATACCGATGATCAGGTTACAGAAAATGACCGCGCCGGTAAAAAATGATTTATCTCCCCTCTGGCATGAACAAACATGTCAGATGGGAGATAAATCTCCTCCCCAGTCCCTCGGTGTCGCCAAAGTGACCCCCCACCCCTTCTCGAAAATCCATGATGGCCGCGCGCACAGAAGCGCGCCGGCCGCATTTACTTTTATCCTCTGATTTCTGTCGCATGTGGCATGTCCCATACGACAGAAAACTGCTGCCCAGGCCCTGCCACATCACCCCCTATTCCCCCCGATGTCCTCCAGTGTTCCCCGTACCTGTCGCAGCGGTGATCCCCCGCGGCCCCCTCCTCCTTCACAGTGCACGCTGGTCACACGTGCAGAGCAGCTGGCAGCTCAATTTTTTTTGTCAATTTTTTTTTGTCAAAAAGTTGTTAATTTTTTTTTTATTACTGTCAATTAGTTATGTCTGGTATCAAATAGACGCCGTGACATCTCTAATTGCTGGGCTTGATGCCAGGTGACAGTACACATCTGGTATCAACCCCATTTATTACCCCGTTTGCCACCGCACCAGGGCAACGGGATGAGTTGGGGCGAAGCGCCAGGATTGGTGCATCTAATGGATGCGCCACTTCTGGGGCGGCTGTGGCCTGCTATTTTTAGGCTGGGAAGAGTTCAATAACCATGGCTCTTCCCACCCTGAGAATACCAGATCCCAGCTGTCAGCTTCACCTTGGCTGGTGATCTAATTTGGGGGACCCCACGTTTGTTTGTTTTTTAATTATTTATAAACAACTTAAAAAAAAAACAGCTTGGGGAGCCCTCCAAATTGATCACCAGACAAGATGACGCTGTCAGCTGTGGTTTGCATGCTACAGCTGTCTGCTTTACCCTAGCTGGCTATCAAAAATAAGGGGGACCCCACGTCATTTATTTTAATTATTTTTTTTGTCTAAATACAAGGCTAGGCACCCTTTAGTGGCACATGAAAGGCACTAAAGGGTGCCAGCTTAGAATATGCAGGGGGGTGGGACGTTATACCGTTAGGTCCAGAAATATTTGGACAGTGACACAAGTTTTGTTATTTTAGCTGTTTACAAAAACATGTTCATAAATACAATTATATATATAATATGGGCTGAAAGTGCACACTCCCAGCTGCAATATGTGAGTTTTCACATCCAAATCGGAGAAAGGGTTTAGGAATCATAGCTCTGTAATGCATAGCCTCCTCTTTTTCAAGGGACCAAAAGTAATTGGACAAGGGACTCTAAGCGCTGCAATTAACTCTGAAGGCGTCTCCCTCGTTAACCTGTAATCAATGAAGTAGTGAAAAGGTCTGGGGTTGATTACAGGTGTGTGGTTTTGCATTTGGAAGCTGTTGCTGTGACCAGACAACATGTGGTCTAAGGAACTCTCAATTGAGGTGAAGCAGAACATCCTGAGGCTGAAAAAAAAGAAAAAATCCATCAGAGAGATAGCAGACATGCTTGGAGTATCAAAATCAACAGTCGGGTACATTCTGAGAAAAAAGGAATTGACTGGTGAGCTTGGGAACTCAAAAAGGCCTGGGCGTCCACGGATGACAACAGTGGTGGATGATCGCCGCATACTTTCTTTGGTGAAGAAGAACCCGTTCACAACATCAACTGAAGTCCAGAACACTCTCAGTGAAGTAGGTGTATCTGTCTCTAAGTCAACAGTAAAGAGAAGACTCCATGAAAGTAAATACAAAGGGTTCACATCTAGATGCAAACCATTCATCAATTCCAAAAATAGACAGGCCAGAGTTAAATTTGCTGAAAAACACCTCATGAAGCCAGCTCAGTTCTGGAAAAGTATTCTATGGACAGATGAGACAAAGATCAACCTGTACCAGAATGATGGGAAGAAAAAAGTTTGGAGAAGAAAGGGAACGGCACATGATCCAAGGCACACCACATCCTCTGTAAAACATGGTGGAGGCAACGTGATGGCATGGGCATGCATGGCTTTCTATGGCACTGGGTCACTTGTGTTTATTGATGACATAACAGCAGACAAGAGTAGCCGGATGAATTTGGAAGTGTACCGGGATATACTTTCAGCCCAGATTCAGCCAAATGCCACAAAGTTGATCGGACGGCGCTTCATAGTACAGATGGACAATGACCCCAAGCATACAGCCAAAGCTACCCAGGAGTTCATGAGTGCAAAAAAGTGGAACATTCTGCAATGGCCAAGTCAATCACCAGATCTTAACCCAATTGAGCATGCATTTCACTTGCTCAAATCCAGACTTAAGACGGAAAGACCCACAAACAAGCAAGACCTGAAGGCTGCGGCTGTAAAGGCCTGGCAAAGCATTAAGAAGGAGGAAACCCAGCGTTTGGTGATGTCCATGGGTTCCAGACTTAAGGCAGTGATTGCCTCCAAAGGATTCGCAACAAAATATTGAAAATAAAAATATTTTGTTTTGGTTTGGTTTATTTGTCCAATTACTTTTGACCTCCTAAAATGTGGAGTGTTTGTAAAGAAATGTGTACAATTCCTACAATTTCTATCAGATATTTTTGTTCAAACCTTCAAATTAAACGTTACAATCTGCACTTGAATTCTGTTGTAGAGATTTCATTTCAAATCCAATGTGGTGGCATGCAGAGCCCAACTCGCGAAAATTGTGTCACTGTCCAAATATTTCTGGACCTAACTGTATATGTTTGACATCCATTCATCCATTGTAGCATTTTAGGCTGTGTGCCCACAATCAGGGTTTGCAGCGTTTCGGGCACAGAGTTTTTTCCCTGCGTCCATAGCGCTGCGTTGTGCAGTAGAAGCACAGTGGAAGGATTTTTAGAAATCCCATGCCCAATGTGCTTCTTTTCTCCGCAGCATAAACCGACCTGCGGTGCAGCTTCCCGAGCCTCAGCATGTCAATTTATGCTGCGGAGACGAGAGTGTTCTCTGCAGGTAGCATAGAATTAAAGTCCACAGCAGCCTGAACCCAAATCGTGGGCATGGGCAGCTGCGTTCTCCAGTGGACAACACTCACATCTCTGCAGGAATGTGTACTAGACGCCGTGTCACTAGATCATGGCCACATGGCCCAACAGTGAGAAATTTGTTGCTACAGCAACATTTTTGTGAAGCACCTGTGGAATCAAAATGCTTACTATACTCCTGAATAAAATCCTTGAGGGGTCCAGTTTCCAAAATGGGGTCACTTGTGGGGGTTTCTGATGTATAGGTACCCAAAGGCCCTGCTAATGTGACATGGTGCGCGCAATTTATTTCAACTTTTCCAAAATTCAAATGGTGCTCCTTCCATTCCAAGCCCTCCCATTTATCCAAACAGAGGTTTTTGGCCACATGTGGGATATCCCTGCGCTCACAAGAAATTGGATAACAACCTATGGGGTCCACGTTTTGTTGTTGCCTCTTGAGAAAGTGAGAAATTTGATGCTAAATCAACATTTTTGTGAAAAAAAAATGAAAATTTCAATATGGCAACCTAAGCTTATCAAATTCTGTGATGTACTCGTGGATTCAAAATGCTCAATATACACCTAGATAAAAGCCTTGAGGGGTCTAGTTTCCAGAATGGGGTCAGTGTGGTGGACCTCCACTGTTTAGGCACCTTAGGGGCTTTCCAAATGCGACATAGCGTCCGCTTATTATTCCAGCCAATTGTTCAGTCAAATGGCACTTTTTCCCTTCCGAGCCCTGCTGTGCACCCCAACAGTTGATTTCCACCACACATAAGGTATCAGCATACTCAGGAGAAATTGCACAATAAATTTTATGCAGATTTTTTTCCTTTTACTCTTGTTAAAAAAAAAAAAGCTATCTTGTTGAAGTTACAATTTTGTGGTAAAAATGTATTTTTTTTATTTTCACAGCTCAACATTATAAACTTCTGTGAAGCACCTGGGGGTTCAGGGTACTCACCAAAAATCTAGATAAATTCCTTGAGGGGTCTATTTTCCAGAATGGGGTCACTTGTGGCACTGTTAGGCACCTCAGGGGCTCTCCTAATTGCAACATGGCGTCCGCTATTGATTCCAACCAATTTTGCAGTCAAATGGCACTCCTTCCCTTCAGAGCCCTGCAGTGTGCCCAAACAGTTTATTTGCCCCACATACAAGATATCACCAAACTCAGGAGAAATTGCACAATACATTTCTTAGTGATTTTTTTCCTGTTACCCTTGTGAAAAAAAGCTACCTGGTTGAAGTAATTTTGTGGTAAAATTTCATTTTTTTATTTTCATGGCTCAACGTTATAAACTTCTGTGAAGCACCTGGGGGTTCAGGGTACTCGCCAAACATCTAGATAAATTCCTTGAGGTGCCTAGTTTCCAATATGGGGTCACTTGTGTTTTTTTTCTTGCTGTTTACGTACCTTAGGGGTCCTCCAAATGTGACATGGTGCCCGCAATCTATTTCAGCCAAATTTCCTTTCCAAAATTCAAATATAGCTCCTTCCATTCCAAGCCCTCCCATTTCTCCAAACAAAGGTTTCAGACCCCATGTGAGGTATCACCGCGCTCATAAGAAAGTGGGTAACAAACATTGGGGTCAATTGTTTGGAATTACCTCTTGAAAAAGTGAAAAAATAGATGCTAAAGCAACATTTTCGAGAAAAAAATGAAAATTTTCACTATGACAACATAACGTTATCAAAATCTGTGAAGTACCTGTGGGTCCAAAATGCTCACTATACCCCTAGATAGAAGCCTTGAGAGGTCTAGTTTCCAAAATCGCGTCACTTTTGAGGGGTTTCTGCTGTTTAGGTACCTTAGCAGACATGTAAATGCAACATGGTGCCCGCAATCAATTTCAGCCAAATTTGCTTTCCAAAATTCAAATATTGCTCCTTCTGTTCCGAGCCCTCCCATTTATCCAAACAAAGGTTTCTGACCACATATGGGGTATCGGCATGCTCATAAGAAAGTGGGTAAGAAGTTTTGGGGTCCATTTTGTTGTGTTATTTCTTCTAAAAGTGAATAAATTTGGGGTAGAGCAACATTTTAGGTAAAAATGTTTTTTTTCCTTTTTTTCATTCCACTTTGCTTTAGTTCCTGTGAAGCACCTGAAGGGTTAATAAACTTCTTGGATGTGGTTTTGAGTACTTTGAGGGGTGCAGTTTTTAGAATGGGGTCACTTTTGGGTATTTTCTTTCACCTAGGCCTCTCAAAGTCACTTCAAATGTGATGTGGTCCCTGAAAATATAGTTTTGTGAATTTTGTTGAAAAAAATTAGAAATTGCTAATGAACTTTGAACCCTTCTAACTTCCTAACCCCAAAAAATTTTGTTTCAGAAATTGCGCTGATGTAAAGTAGACATGTGGGAAATGTTATTTATTAACTATTTTGTGTGACATAACTCTCTGGGTTAAGGGCATACAAATTAAAATTTTGAAAATTGCAAAATTTTCCAAATTTTCATCAAATTTCTGATTTTTTCACAAATAAAAGCAAAAAATATAGTTCTAAATTTATAACTATCATGAAGTACAATATGTCACGAAAAAACAATGTCAGAATCACCGGGATCCGTTGAAGCGTTCCAGAATTATAACCTCATAAAGGGACACTGGTCAGAATTGCAAAAAATGGCCTGGGCATTAAGTACAAAACTGGCTTCGTCCTTAAGGGGTTAATTCATTAGATGTTTTTAAATATTGTACCGATTAAACCTTTTTATCACACGATAAGATTGAGTCTCAGATCTAGCTCCTATTCTTTTAATATGCGGCCATCAATGGTGCTCATGTGTATAGATTGATTTTCCAGATATTCCTACTCTATAATTACACGCTATGTAAGCCATGATATGTTAATCAGTGGTGCATTTTAATAATTCTTTTCTCTAAATGATATTGCCAGCCTTCACATACCTGCCTTGTAAATTATTTATATATTGCCTTTGAAGGACTATCTCACACAGGAAACTCTGAGCACATAATTGTTATACCACCCATAGGCATTTATAAAGTTTACAACACCCCCAACAGAATGCACCATCCACTGAGACAATTATTGCTTCTTCTAATACGTGGCACTGAATGGCTTCCTTTCACCACTGCATTGTTCACCTGTCAATCAGACACAGTGTACAACTATCTATACGATGCCACAAAGATGGTATTATGACTCTAATGTCACTCTCGTAATTTTACTGTATCTTTGATTGACATTTTAACAATACATATGATTTCAACATGCATTTATTATTAAGTTAGATTGTACAGATCTCATAATTAATTCTTTAATTTAATCACTATGTTTGTGCTAATACCATAAAAAAAGCAACTTTTAGAGCATGGTGCAGAATAGACTACATTTGGCAGCACTACGATTCTAAGCTGGAAACATTTGACTAGTGATTGCTGTTATGACATCTTTTATTTAAGATGTAGATACATTATTTTTCCAAAGGTTCTCCTTTAGGTCTTACGTTCTCTAAGATTTAGCGATTGGTATGTGGCCCTATCAGCTTCATTAGAAGGTGGGAATCGCTCTCTTATGGTGGTATAGGACCTACTGTGGTGGTTCCTTTTATGGTGAACAAAGAATATTTGCACCTTTAGTTTTCTGCTAATTTAAAATACTAATTGCAGCCTTTCATTCATATTAGTGTATCTCTTCTATTAGCAAAAATTTGTAGACAAGAAAGTCAACTCACCACTTAGTATGTTCCTGGAACCATAGCCTCCATTCTATGTAGATCGCACAGACAAGGGTGGGAGCTCACTGCACTTGAGAAAAGTAGAAAAGGAGAGGTGTCCAGTGAAGACTTGGAGGTTCCAATATTCACGCAACAACATCGCTAACGAGATGTCGTTGGGGTCACGGAATTCGTGACGCACATCCGGCATCATTAGCGACGTTGTTGCGTGTGAAACGCACAAACAACCGTTAACGATCAAAATTACTTACCTTATCATTGATCGTTGACGCGTCGTTTTATTCCCAATTATCGTTCCTGTTGTAGGACGCAGGTTGTTCGTCGTTCCTGCGGCAGCACACATCGCTATGTGTGACACCGCAGGAACGAGGAACATCACCGTACCTGCAGCCGCCGGAAATGAGGAAGGAAGGAGGTGGGCGGGATGTTCCGCCCGCTCATCTCCGCCCCTTCACGTCTATTGGTCGACCACTTAGTGATGTCGCTGTGATGCCGCACGAACCGCCCCCTAGAGAAAGGAGGCGGTTGGCCGGCCACAGTGACGTCGCTAGGCAGGTAAGTATGTGTGACCATTCTTAGCGATGTTGTGCGCCACGGGCAGCGATTTGCCCGTGACGCACAACCGAAGGTCACTGTGTGTAAAGTGCCCTTAACCTTCATCAGTCTGCATAATTTTACAACGTTAAGCGACCCCTTATCTCGGAAGGGGGTGGAGATATTTTATTGAAATTTGGCCAATATATTCTGGATCAAAACTGCAGAGATGTCACGAAATTTCAGCCCTCTACGGCTTTTGTAAAAAAAAAAAATTATTGCAATTTTAAAACAGAATAGTTACAATTGTGCCTACTTAGCCGGACGAAGGTTAAGGCTATTGATTGGTTGCAGTAGTCATATGGATGCTTGACAAATTACCACTGCAGAATAACTAACAAAGACCTTTGGGGACCACTGTAATGGTGAAGGATGTATCACATTTCCTCCTAATAGGTTAAAAAATTTACAGGGGATGTTGACTACTTGGACAACCCCTTCTCATTCCCCTTGTTTGCGCTCGTAAAAATAAATAAGCCTATAGTTCCGATGCGGCCACAGTTACAGTGATGTTTGAAGTTATGTCTCCAGGACCCACATGAAATTGTTATGACATGCATGCCCTGCAACCAATCACCGCCTAGTATTTGTCTCCTCGCCTTTAGACATTTCAGCAGCATGTGACTGACTTTCTGATCAAATGTCCAAAGGCAGGGTGATGGAAGCCGGCACTGATTGACCGCGAGTCCACGTGTCATAACAATGTCACGTGAACCCTGGAAATGTGACTTCAAACATCACTGGAATCACAGCCGCACCAGAGGTGAGTATAGGCTTATTTTTTTTTCTGGGGCGAAGAAGGGGAATGAGAAGGTGTTGTCCAAGTAATAGACAGCCCCTTGAAATTCTTAACAACCCTTTTAAGATAGGTGTCAGGGAAGCACGTCTTGTAAGTCTATAGGTGATAGAATCACAATGGGTTTAAGGTCAGGAAGACATGCCATCATCCTTAGCTCAGGCTTAATATTTGATTGCTTTGTTACATACATTTCTGTGCTCGGTATTATTAAAGATCGACGTTACTAAGCTTTCACAGCTCTACGACTTCCTTAAAGTCATTTATTGGCGAAATTTCATAAATAGCATTGCGCTAGTTTATTATCCTGACTAATTTATTACAGCTCACCGAACAAGTGACTAAAGGTTTAGCACCAGACTATCAGGGATATGCTGGTTATTTCTACACTTACATGGCGTCATCTGTAATAGTGAGCTTAATCAGTGCATTTAAGTGGAATTCATAATATAGTCATTATGCTTTTTATATCAGCTAATTCTTTAAGGAAATTGCGGAAAAAATAATGAAGCCATGTTGCATAGCTACTTAATTTTTTTATCAGTAGTGTTACTGATGTATATTTTATGCAAAGCGGTTGGTATCTTATATTGGACACATTACTGTCAAGAAAATATTACTTGCCTTAATTATCAGTAATGAAGCAGGGATAAGCTGTTCACTTAGATATCCTATATCTAATGACCTTTCCCGCTAGAGGTTGTGATGAAAGGTATCAGTTTCACAAATTATGCCTCATTTAGCTGGTGGCATTTGTGTAGACGGATGTTGTAAGGATGAGTTCTAAAGTGAAATGTAAATTACATTGGTGTTTATAAAGTGATTTAGTGCTCGCCTTCCACTACATCATTGTTTTGTGTTTTTCCTCTGTATTATTATTAAATGACTTGAAACCCTTCACTTTGTCACACTAGCCCATTATGTCAATGGTTACTTTAGCCTTGTGTTACAAACCACTGTTTATTTTTTCGCAATAATTACGAGTTGAACAAACACACAAGAAAACACAAGACAAGCTCAGAGGCGTCATTATTTGTGGCTTCAAACATGGCTCCCTGCAGCTGTGTAAGAAGACAAGTTGGAGGATTGTCTGTCTTGTGAAGTTGCTTCAGCATGCTGCCATCATTTTGTACATTATTTGTTTGATGGGTTGAAGATCTTGTATCCCAAAAAAACGTTTGTAAGTCTTAAGAACTACTGCCCCGATCCTACGCAGTTCAATAAACTCCAAGCTATTCTAGCAAAGTACACGGTTTACACCCGGCCACAGTGGGGCTGTCAGGTGTCAGTGCACCACCCATTACATACTGATACCGGCATCATAAGTCCGTACAGGTGTTTTAATGGGAAGCTATCATCTGAAAATGACTTATTGTTTGAATCATGTATAGAATTCTTGCCATTTTAACACTGGCCACAAGGGCTTTTTTTATAAACCAATGTGTTGTTTCCTGAGTAGAGATGAGCGAACCTTAAAGGTGGTGTCACACACAGGGATGGCGACAACGACGTCACTGCTACGTCACCATTTTCTGTGACGTAGCAGTGACGTCCCGTCGCTGTCACTGTGTGTGACATCCAGCAACGAGCTGGCCCTTCTGTGAGGTCGCCGCTTGTTGCTGAATGTCCTGCTTCATTTTTTGCTCGTCGCTCTCCCACTGTGAAGCACACATCGCTGTGTGTGACAGCGAGAGAGCGACGAACTGAAGCGAGCAGGGAGCAGGAGCCGGCGTCTGGCAGCCTGCGGTAAGCTGATACCACGGTAAACATCGGGTAACCAAGAAGCCCTTTCCTTGGTTACCCGATATTTACATTAATTACTAGAACCGCCGCTCTCACGCTGCCAGTGCCGGCTCCCTGCTCCCTACACTCCTAGACAGAGTACACATCGGGTTAATTACCCGATGTGTACTCCAGCTACGTGAGCAGGGAACCGGCACTGGCAGCGTGGGAGCACACCGCTTAGCGGTGCTGGCTCCCTGCACACGTAGCCGGAGTACACATCGGGTAATTAACCCCATGTGTACCCTGGCTAGGAGAGCAGGGAGCCAGCGCTAAGCGTGTGCGCTGGTAACCAAGGTAAATTTCGGGTAATGGTTACTCGATATTTACCTTAGTTACCAAGTGCAGCATCGCTTCCACAGTGACGCGTGTCGTTATGATCGCTGCTGCGTCTGCTGTGTTTGACAGCTAAGCAGCGATCATAACAGCGACTTACTAGGTCCCTGTTGCGTCACAGAAAATGGTGACGTAACAGCGACGTCATTGTCGCTGTCGCTATGTGTGAACCCAGCTTTAGGCCCCGTCACACACAGAGATAAATCTTTGGCAGATCTGTGGTTGCAGTGAAATCATGTACATATTGTTCCATTTGTACACAGCCACAAACCTGGCACTGATTGTCCACAATTTCACTGCAACCACAGATCTGCCGCAGATTTATCTCTGTGTGTGACAGGGCCTTTAGGCTCAGAGCTTGGGCATCGGGATCGGAAAATGTTGTGAAAATCAGCAAGGTGAGTGCGTGTCTGCGTGGTGCCCTGCATTGTGCGCACTGCTGGTACTGTTTATTTGGCTCAAATTAGGCTCACATTTAGCATACTAAGATGTGTAGCTCATGGCAAAACACTTCCATAGGTGGGTCGGCGGTGTTATTTTTTTATTTTTAATTTTTTGTGAACAAAACATATTACTATGCTGATTGTAAACCTAATTTGAGCCAAAGAAACAGTATCCGTAGTGCGTACAATGCAGGGCATTACGCAGACACCAGCGCATTACTCATCTGGCTGATTTTCATGGCATTTTGCAAGCCCGAGCGCTGAGCCTAAGGTTCGCTCTTCTGTATTCCTGAGCTCAGCAGCACACAACACGTATACAAAGCCATAATTGTCATACCCCGATCCTGTCTTTGTAGTGATGTCTGAGTCTGTGAAAAGTTGTGATATGATAAGGAGCAGTCAGCTTTGACATTGCCTACGGTGATTGGTGGATCCCATGTTATCAGCTTTGCATAGAGGTGTTTTCTGTCATTGTAACCCTGCCGCTGATGATACAAAGCCTTCCTGAAAACTATTTTGTAAAGAATGGGAAGTATCAAAAAATCCCCCTAACCAGTATGAAAATTACAAGAAAGGGACTATCTCTGAAAGCCTCAAATCTCTATTCACAGGTGCAGGGTATGAGTCTTGCCTCATTGGGAATAGGAGGGTTGGAAACAACCAAGTGCATTTTTTACAGATCCATTTATGTACAGAGTACATGACGTACTCTAGCCAAAATTGAAATTTGAGACCTCTCGTTATCAGTATTGGCTGATGTTTGGGGATCCGATTCCTATCTAATTTTAGTGCTATTTTAGAGCTGTCATATGTCGGCGGTCGGGCGCTCAGCTGAGCGCCCTGACATGCCGGCGGCTTAGCGCTCAGCTGAGAGCTGACACATGCCGGCGGTCTGGCGCTCAGCTGAACGCCCTGACATGCCGGCGGCTGAGCGCTCAGCTGAGAGCTGACACATGCCGGCGGTCGGGCGCTCAGCTGAACGCTCGGCTACCGAGAAATGTTGAAATGTTGCAGTAATGTTGTCCGTGGTCCATCAGGACCATGGACAACATACAAAATCACGCAGCCTCAGTGCCCTCATGTGCAGCCGCTGGTGGTTAAGTTTCCTTAACTTGCCGCGATTGCGCCCTAAGTGTACCGCAAGTCCCCATACGGTACATTGCATGGAGACTTGCTGCGATTGCTGTGGGATTTTTTCCAATATAAGTTATAAAATGATGGTGTATGTGAAGGTTGATGATATTACAAGCCCTTGCATTTGTGCTACCAAACCTTTCATTAACAGAGTTATCGGACGACTGGAGTTATCGTATAGCCTGTCCTATTACAGATAACTTTTGATCTAGTTATTTTACACTAATAACTTTTATTTGAAACATACTACATTTTATACAATCTGCCGAAGAAATAATTATTCCAATGCTTTTCTTACCATTTACTCTTAGTTGATGCCTCAATGTTTTTGGCTATATTTTGGAAGTTGTCCTGAGATATAGACCATATTATTGACAATAATGTCCTACATGCCTCCATAGCACTCTATAAGAGCAATGTTTGTTCTCACTAAGGACATTAAAGCCCAGATACATTTTTTTTTGTAAAATTATATATATATATATATATATATATATATATATATATATTCGTACAGACCAAAAGTTTGGACAGACCTTCTCATTCAAAGAGTTTTCTTTTTTTTTCATGACTCTGAAAATTGTAGATTCACACTGAAGGCATCAAAACTATGAATTAACACATGTGGAATGAAATACTTAGCAAAAAAGTGTGAAATAACTGAAAATATGTCTTATATTCTAGGTTCTTCAGAGTAGCCACCTTTTTCTTTGATTACTGCTTTGCACACTTTTGGCATTCTCTTGATGAGCTTCAAGAGGTAGTCACCGGAAATGGTCTTCTAACAGTCTTGAAGGAGTTCCCAGAGATGCTTAACACTTGTTGGCCTTTTTGCCTTCACTCTGCGGTCCAGCTCACCCCAAACCATCTCGTTGGGCTCATGTCTGGTGACTGTGGAGGCCAAGTCATCTGGAGTAGCACCCCATCACTCTCCTTCTTAGTCAAATAGCCCTTACACAGCCTGGAGATGTGTTTGGGGTCATTGTCCTGTGGAAAAATAAATGATAGTCCAACTAAACGCAAACCGGATGGTATAGAATGCCGCTGCAAGATGCTGTGGTAGCCATGCTGGTTCAGTATGCCTTCAATTTTGAATAAATCCCCAACAGTGTCACCAGCAAAGCACCCCCACACCATCACACCTCCTCCTCCATGCTTCACGGTGGGAACCATGCATGTAGAGTCCATCCGTTCACCTTTTCTGCGTCGCACAAAGACATGGTGGTTGGATCCAAAGATCTCAAATTTGGTCTCATCAGACCAAAGCACAGATTTCCATTGGTCTATTGTCTATTCCTTGTGTTCTTTGGCCCAAATAAGTCTCTTCTGCTTGTTGCTGTCCTTAGCAGTGGTTTCCTAGCAGCTACTTTACCATGAAGGCCTGCTGCACAAAGTCTCCTCTTAACAGTTGTTCTAGAGATGTGTCTGTTACGGGAACTCTGTGTGGTATTGACCTGATCTCTAATCTGAGCTGCTGTTAACCTGCCATTTCTGTGGCTGGTAACTTAGATAAACTTATCCTCTGCAGCAGAGGTGACTCTTGGTTTTCCTTTCCTGGGGTGGTCTTCATGTGAGCCAGTTTCTTTGTAGCGTTTAATGGTTTTTGCCACTGCACTTGGGGATTGGGGACACTTTCAAAGTTTTTCCAATATTTCGGACTGACTGACCTTCATTTCTTAAAGTAATGATGGCCACTCGTTTTTCTTTACTTAGCTGCTTTTTTCTTGCCATAATACAAATTCTAACAGTCTATTCAATAGGACTATCAGCTGTGTATCCACCAGACTTCTGCACAACACAACTGATGGTCCCAAATCCATTTTATAAGGCAAGAAATCCCACTTATTAAACCTGACTGGGCACACCTGTGAAGTGAGAACCATTTCCGTTTACTACCTCTTGAAGCTCATCAAGAGAATGCCAAGAGTGTGCAAAGCAGTAATCAAAGCAAAAGGTGGCTACTTTGAAGAACCTAGAATATAAGACATATTTTCAGTTGTTTCACACTTTTTTGTTAAGTATTTCCTTCCACATGTGTTAATTCATAGTTTTGATGCCTTCAATGTGAATCTACAATTTTCAGAGTCATGAAAATAAAGAAAACTCTTTGAATGAGAAGGTGTGTCCAAACTTTTGGTCTGTACTATATACAGTGCCTACAAGTAGTATTCAACCCCCTGCAGATTTAGCAGGTTTACACATTCGGAATTAACTTGGCATTGTGACATTTGGACTGTAGATCAGCCTGGAAGTGTAAAATGCACTGCAGCAAAAAAGAATGTTATTTATTTTTCTTTTTTTTTTTTTTAAATTGTGAAAAGTTTATTCAGAGGGTCATTTATTATTCAACCCCTCAAACCACCAGAATTCTGTTTGGTTCCCCTAAAGTATTAAGAAGTATTTCTGGCACAAAGAACAATGAGCTTCACATGTTTGGATTAATTATCTCTTTTTCCAGCCTTTTCTGACTAATTAAGACTTTCCCCAAACTTGTGAACAGCACTCATACTTGGTCAACATGGCAAAGACAAAGGAGCATTCCAAGGCCATCAGAGACAAGATCGTGCAGGGGCACAAGGCTGGCAAGGAGTACAAAACCCTTTCCAAGGAGTTGGGCCTTCCTGTCTCCACTGTTGGGAGCATCATCCGGAAGTGAAAGGCTTATGGAACTACTGTTAGCCTTCCACGGCCTGGACAGCCTTTGAAAGTTTCCACCCGTGCCGAGGCCAGGCTTGTCCGAAGAGTCAAGGCTAACCCAAGGACAACAAGGAAGGAGCTCCGGGAAGATCTCATGGCATTGGGGACATTGGTTTCAGTCAATACCATAAGTAACGTACTCCATCGCAATGGTCACCGTTCCAGACGAGCCCGTAAGGTACCTTTACTTTCAAAGCGTCATGTCAAGGCTCATCTACAGTTTGCTCATGATCACTTGGAGGACTCTGAGACAGACTGGTTCAAGGTTCTCTGGTCTGATGAGACTAAGATTGAGATCTTTGGTGCCAACCACACACGTGACGTTTGGAGATTGAATGTCACTGCATACGACCCCAAGAATACCATCCCTACAGTCAAGCATGGTGGTGGCAGCATCATGCTGTGGGGCTGTTTCTCAGCCAAGGGGCCTGGCCATCTGGTCCGCATCCATGGGAAGATGGATAGCACGGCCTACCTGGAGATTTTGGCCAAGAACCTCCGCTCCTCCATCAAGGATCTTAAGATGGGTCGTCATTTCATCTTCCAACAAGACAACGACCCAAAGCACACAGCCAAGAAAACCAAGGCCTGGTTCAAGAGGGAAAAAATCAAGGTGTTGCAGTGGCCTAGTCAGTCTCCTGACCTTAACCCAATTGAAAACTTGTGGAAGGAGCTCAAGATTAAAGTCCACATGAGACACCCAAAGAACCTAGATAACTTGGAGAACATCTGCATAGAGGAGTGGGCCAAGATAACTCCAGAGACCTGTGCCGGCCTGATCAGGTCTTATAAAAGACGATTATTAGCTGTAATTGCAAACAAGGGTTATTCCACAAAATATTAAACCTAGGGGTTGAATAATAATTGACCCACACTTTTATGTTGAAAATGTATTAAAATTTAACTGAGCAACATAACTTGTTGGTTTGTAAGCTTTATGCATCTGTTAATAAATCCTGCTCTTGTTTGAAGTTTGCAGGCTCTAACTTATTTGCATCTTATCAAACCTGCTAAATCTGCAGGGAGTTGAATACTACTTGTAGGCACTGTATATACGAGGGGTGATCCAAAAGTAATGATAATCAATAATAAACACAATAAATATATTAAAAAAAATATATATTTTTCTACATAGTCTCCTAACAAGTCTATACATTTAGTCCATCTCTTTTCTAAACTTAGAATTCCCTTCGAAAAAAATTCTTGATCTTGACCCTCAAAAAAATCTCCAACAGCACTTATCACGTCGCTATTGTCGTCACATTTCTTGCCCCGGAGGTGTTCCTTGAGGCGAGGAAAGAGAAAGAAGTCACTGGGGGCTAGATCTGGCGAATAGGGGGGGTGTTCCATCAGTTCAAAGCCCGCTTCTTGAATGGTTGCCATGGTAACTGCAGCTTTGTGAGCCGGCGCGTTATCTTGGTGAAACAGCACTCCAGCCCGCAGTTTGCCGCGCCTTTTCTCCTTGATAGCCTCCCGCAATCTTCCTATTTGTTCTGCGTAGTAGGAGCCCGTAATAGTGGCTCCCTTCTCCAAATAGTCAACCATAATAATTCCTTCAGCGTCCCAAAAAACGGACGCCATAACCTTCCCTGCTGAGCATGACACTTTGAATTTCTTCGGCGTCGGCTCGTTTCCATGTCATCGATTGTTGTTTAATTTGGGAATCAAAGTGGTGGATCCAGGTCTCGTCCATGGTCAAAAAACGTGACAAAAAATTCTCCTTGTTTGCTTGGAACTTTTCCAGATTTGCTATTGAAATGTCAACTCGTTTCTTCTTTTGCTCATTGGTTAACATTTTTGGCACCCAACGCGCGGAGACCTTTCTCATATGCAATTCTTTTGCAAGGATTCTTTGAATACTGCCATATGAGATCCCTTTGAGCTCAGGTACATGCCTGATAGTCACTCTTCGATCTGCCAATACAACTTTTTCAACTTTTTTCACGTTTTCTTCCTTGAGGGACGTGGATGGGCGTCCTTCACGATACTCATCTTCCGTTGATGTTCTTCCCAGCTTAAATTCCTTAGCCCAGAATGCAACTGTGGAATAGGGAGGAGAAGAGTCCCCCAATGTTTCCACCAAGTCGCTATGTATGTCTTTGGTAGTAATTTTTTTCAAGCAGAGGTATTTGATGACAGCTCTGAGCTCGTTTTTTTCCATTTTGATGTTCACTCCTCGGCAGTTCATATTCAAATGAATGTAGCTCCCGGGAATCGTGGCCTATTTAAGTGATTTTTTTTTTTCCTGGACTAGTGGGTACCTAAGAGAGAAGAAAACATTTTATTTTAATTTCTGTGTGCAATAGAAATAACCGATTATCATTACTTTTGGATCACCCCTCGTGTATATATATATATATATATATATCTATATATATATATATATAGATATATATATATAGATATATATATATATATATATATATATATATTTATATTTATATATTTATATATATATATGTTTACACCAACTAATTATAGCTATTCTGCCATTTTAAGCTGTTTTTTTTTAAAGTCATCATCATTTTGTTAGGTACAAATAAAGCAGTAGAGCCAAAACAAGCATCTTTGATCTTGCGCCGAGGGTATCAAACATTGAGTGATATTTTGTTGCATTTTCCTTAAAATTCACCATCACAAAAGGAAAGACAATGCAAAAAAATTTGATTTAAGTTTTCTACAAACTTAAGCCCGCTTTACACACTACAATATATCTTACGATGTGTTGGCGGGGTCACGTCGTAAGTGACGCACATCCGGCATCGTAAGGTACATTGTAGTGTGTAACAGCTACGTGCGATTGCAAATGAACGGTAAAACGTTCATCGCACGCACATCGTTCATTCCTTATGAATTGAACGTCAGGTTGCTCGTCGTACCCGGGGTAGCACACATCGCAGTGTGTGACACCCCGGGAACGATGAACAGATCTTACCTGCGTCCTGCGGCTCCCGGCCAGCAATGCGGAAGGAAGGAGGTGGGCTGGATGTTTACATCCTGCTCATCTCCGCCCCTCCGCTTCTATTGGCTGGCTGCCGTGTGACGTCGATGTGACGCCGAACGTCCCTCCCACTCCAGGAAGTGGACGTTCGCCGCCCACATCGAGGTCGTATGGACGGGTAAGTACGTGTGACGGGGGTTAATCGTTTGTGCAGCACATTCAACAAAATTGAACGTGCCGCACATACGATGGGGGCGGTTACGATCGCATACGATATCGTATGCAGAATCGTAACATGTAAAGCAGGCTTTGGTTCTCCAACTTGATCAATTTAACATAGTCCATCAATGTTTCCATTGTTTTTTTGTAATACTAGTTTGTGGAGATGTGTATGCAAAAGATTTATGGAATACTAAAATTTAATTGATATTGTGGCTAAATATCAAACTGTGCGAGATCGATACGCAACGGCCGTGTAATGAGAGCAGTACTGAAATATCAGGCACTGCTCTACCAAATCTACAAATCTACACTACCTGGATGACTTCGAGCACATGCACCTCCACATCATTCACCCTCTATGACAGTGTCGGGGAAAGTTGGGCGCTGCTTTCTAATGACAAACTGGAGCAGAGGTGTGTACACTTCACCGTCGCTCTATTCAAGCTGGGCTCCAGAGCCTCATTCCCAGGATTACTTTGTTGCAAATGGTTGGACAACCAGCAATCAAGAAATTATTCCCTATCTTATTGATTGGGGATAACTTCAAATCTTTGTACTTGATGTGAATGCAGAGGGAGATAGCTGCATTCAGCCCATACTTTCTACCATTTTCTACTCTCAAAAATGGCATCAGTTTACCATTCTACCATTGTGCCTAAAGGTATTTTCCAATGTTATTTCATTTGGATAAATTGAACTCCTGTCCTGTTGCTCTGAAGAACCATAAAAACTTTTTGCCTTGTCTTCTACTTATCTATGTTGTAACCTATGTAAGTTCTAAATTGCACTTTTTGCATACAGCTTTAGGTGAAGAAGATACTGTATGTAGGAGCAAGAATCAACTTGCCTTGACTGTGCCTTCTCCTGTTCAGCAATGAGCAGTTTGATAAATATCATACTTGCCCAAGATGGCAGCTGCAAGATAGAATACATTATTTTGAGATAGCACGTTTATTTTATTCTGACAAGCAAAATTACAGCAGACAAAACTTGAGTCCTACAGCACACAATAATTAATGAAATTGCAATGGCTATCTTTTCTTAAAACTGTCACTTCAGCTAGTACATTGTGTTACATAGACAATGAAGGGATTGGTTATTTAGTGGAAAAAAAAGCCAAGAAAACAATAAACTTACTGTATTTGAAAACTGATCTTCAATTACTTAAAAAAAATAACTTGCATAATTTAATAGCAATTAAGGGTTTTTTAGGGGATTTACTGTCATGCACTTGTGTAAGTTTTCTTGACCGTACCGCTGGATGTTCAGTGTCTGTTTGTCCAATGGATTTTCCATATAAAGCAATATATAATTGAGGACATTGTATATACTTCAGAGGTAATTATTACTGTTTGCTTTTAATTATGCAGAATTAGTAATTCATTTTCATTCATGTATCCTAATTGTCACTATTTTGGCCCTTATAAGACTTATTTCACTGTTTTTTATTTAGAAAATATTGGTAAAACTATTGCAACTAAATAAAAACATTCTTCATTATATATAGTGGGTTCTGCGGTGTTTCTATACCTGGTCTATATTCAGGGACAGCTCTTGGGGAATACAGTTTGATGGTGTTTCTATGAAACAGTGAATGAGACCTTAGAAGTAATCTGGTATCTGAACTAATATGATTTTTTATTCTTGTGTTTTTAATGTGCAGCTATTATAGCCTTTTAATATTGCTCGTGCCGTGTCCTAAGGACTGATCAATCTGAAAACAAAAAGTGGCACTTATACCATTGGTGGTGCGTAAGTCAGATACAACCCGCAATATGATATCAGTAACACACTCTGGTGTGAAGAAAAACTCATAATTTATATTTGCAATCCAAGATTATAGATGTTTCGGTCAAAATTAGACCCTCATGTAGTCCGTACTAATGAAGGCCGTCTAATTTCGACCTAAATGTTTATAATCTTGGATTGCAAGTAAAAATTTTGAGATTTTCTTTACACCATTTAAGTGCCAAGTATTATTGCGTGTTTTCAGGACTGGCAGACACTCTTTCTTCCTCCTCTGTGTTATCTACAGCCCTTAATTGTGATTATGATATATTCTCTCATAAATATTTCATAGAAGTGCTAGGATGTGTTGGCTATTCCCTTTAGGGTTTGATCACATCTGAGTATATATAATCGGTCGCATTCTCATTCAGTCCAGAAAAGGTGGACTAGTGAAATCCTTTTGGTATTCCATATGTCACAGAAATGTGCGATTATTTTCTCACCTAAGGCTAGTTTCACACTTGCGTTGAACGGCATCCGTTGCATTGTGTTGTGTGACGTATGCAACGGATGCGTTGCATATAGTGGCACAACGGATGCAACGGATCGTACAAAACAACGGAAAGCTTTTTTTATTTTTATTTTTTTTTACTTTACAGTTTTACCGGCAGCAGACTATTGTGAATGATCAGCTGATCGCTCTCAATAGCCGACGGCTGGGCGCTCAGCTGAGCGCTCTCACATGCCGGCAGCCGGGCGCTCAGCTGAGCGCTCTCACATGCCGACAGCCGGTCGATCAGCTGATCGTTCGGCCGCCGAGAATGTGTGCGGGGGGCGGAGTGGGTGGAGCTGAGCGGGCCATGGCGCTGAGGACAGGTGAGTGTGTGTGTGTGTGTGTGTATATGTATGTGTGTGTGTGTCTGTGTGTGTGTGTACATACATGCGGAGTGGAGTGCGAGAGGGGGCAGAGCCAAGCGGGGAAGTGTCGTGCTCCCTGCACACATAGCGAGGGTAAATATCGGCAAAGCACTTTGCTTGGTTACCCGATATTTACCTTGGTTATGGGTGCAGGGAGCCAGAGAGAGCATGCGCAGTGAAATCCTACGGATTGCGCTGCTCAAAAAAAGTTACATGCAGTGTTCCTCCCACCCGGCGCATCGTCAAAATAACGACGCTGCGTCGTCCAGCGGATGCAACGCTGACACGTGCGTTACAGTGCATCGTCCATACAAGTCTATGGAGAATAGCGCAGTGTGTTAATGGACTGCGCTATTCTCCATAGTGACGGACTGCGCTGAACGCAAGTGTGAAAGTACCCTAATATGCGTATGCCATTGTGATACAAATGTGACAAGTTTAAATAAATAAATCTTTATTTTTATATAGCGCTAACATATTCCGCAGCGCTTTACATACATCAGGAACACTGCCCCCATTGGGGCTCACAATCTAAATTCCCTATCTGTATGTCTTTGGAATGTGGGAAAAAACCGGAGAACCCGGAGGAAACCCACACAAACACGGGGAGAACATACAAACTCCTTGCAGGTGTTGTCCTTGGCGGGATTCGAACCCAGGACCCCAGCGCTGCAAGACTGTAGTGCTAACCACTGAGCCACCGTGAGAATGCATATAGATAGGTATCCAGTCAATAAGCTAGTGATCAAAGTAGTTTTCCTGCATAAAACAGTATGAGTACAAGGTTAATATCGTACAAATATGTTTGCTAATGGCTGGATAAAACCGTTTTTTGCTAGATCTGATGACTCATAGTCATGAGTTCTGGACTTGTGAAAAATAAGTGAGAAATAAATTACTGCGCATGACCCCATGCTGGAATGACACGCCAAGAATCTTCTAGAATTTTAAATGATAAATGGATTCTACATGGCCAACGGTGGATTGTGGTGGTAACATATTAGTGGCCATCAGGAATCCATATTGGAAGTCTGTCTTTAAGAAACCCTTTAAGATATGGCTGCAACAGTTATAGTTCACATTAACTTGTTTTTCTGTAAGTTTCCCAGACACCTGGAGTTATAGTTCTACTGAGAAATAGATGTATTTTCTGTCATTTTTCCCAGACACCTGGAGTTATAGTTCTAGTGAGAATCACTCAGTGCCACATAGTTTTCTTATCAATATTTACTGAGAATGTGCTCGTATTTATAGTATGGTATGGTAAAATATCTGAAACTAGGAGCTTTTTGGCATGTCACATTTGTCCGGTGTAGACTGACATATGAAGAGTTGGCCACTCAGAAGAGCGATACTATATTAGACAAATGGAACCTATTAGAATTTGTGTAACATTTGGTTACGCAAGCAATTTGTTTTCAAGTGGGATATAGACTTGAGACTCTCCAGGGGAAGGCGGGACTCTTTTTTTTTTTTTGAGGTCTAGCAGACGTGCTTACAATTTGTTCCCGGTTTTCCTCCTCCTGAGGGAATCGTCTGGAATTCCCCCACCATGGAGAGATGCTACAAAATCCAGTGATGTATTGATGCCTGCTCAATGATTATACTTATTTCCTATATAAATCCTTAACCACATGTACTAGATTATTAGTCTAGCTAAATAAACTTTGATACTTGTTTTACCTTAAAAACTGTTCTCAGCTGTGCCTAACTTCTATGTTAGTGAGCGAGTTGCAGTAACATCTCTGAATAGGTAAGACAGCCATCCACATCCAGTGCATTTTCTATTATCAGCAGCTATTGTTCTACAATCATTTACAAGACCAGTTACAGTGTTCTGTGCTACAAAATCATAATCTAATATATAAAGCTCAGTGTATGTATATATGTGTGTGTGTGTGTGTGTGTGTGCTAAAGGAATCCAAACTGTCGCATTTACAATTACAAAATTTTGCAGAGACGCCCCATGTGACCCAGGGAATGTCATAGACTATGTTTTGACGGGAAAATTTAACCCCGCGTTTTACAGTTACTCTCCAAAATCCTGCCTCCGTTAAACTGAATAGAGGTGGGAGCTGTTAGTACAGGCTGTTAATAGCAACTGTCAGTGGTTGCTATAGGAACAAAATAAACTGTTAGTATAAGAGGCTTATGTGTGAGGTAATAAGATATCAGTGGGGAGACGGATAGGGAGAGACAGAAAAAGACAGACAGAGACAGACGGGGAAAGAGACAGACGGGGAAAGAGACAGACGGGGAAAGAGACAGACGGGGAAAGAGACAGACGGGGAAAGAGACAGAAGGCCAAAGAGAAAGACTGGCAAAGAGACTGACAAGCAAAGAGATAGCCCTGGAAAGAGACAGCCCTGGAAAGAGACAGACGGGTAAAGAGACAGACGAGGAAAGAGACAGCCCTGGAAAGAGACAGACGGGGAAAGAGACAGACGGGCAAAGAGACAGCCCTGGAAGAGACAGCCGGGGAAAGAGACAGAAGGGCAAAGAGAAAGACAGGCAAAGAGACTGACAAGCAAAGAGATAGCCCTGGAAAGAGACAGCCGGGGAAAGAGACAGCCGGAGAAAGAGAGAGACAGACAGACACACATATAGAGACAGACACAGAGATAGAGAGAGACAGACTGACACAGAGATGGAGACAGACTGATACAAATACAGACAGAGAGACAGACACAGACAGACAAAGAAAGACAGACAGACAGCGACACACAGACAGAGACTGGGTAATAGACAGTTACTATCCCGGGCTACACCCGGTTACTACAGCTAGTGTATCCATAAAACCTCACCAGTCTGAGAATGCCAGCCATCAACATACAGATGATTTGTGTGCTGTTCATTTTTTTTTCTCGCACCCATAGACTTGTATTGGCGAATTTTGGCCGTTTTACACGACCATACACTGCATGCTGTAATTTTTTCTTAAGGCCAAATACAGCTAAGGAAAAAAATCGTAGCTCAGCACTGACTCATTGAATAGCATGGGACTGAATTTTTTTTGGCAGATTTTATTTATTTTACTCGCTTAAATAGCACCATTATTTTTTTCGTCTTGATAGTCTTTTTTTATTTACTTGTCTGTTTCCCTCTTGACCACAACTTGTGTAAACTAATCAGCTAAAGCTATTTGACCTGGTGAAGTGAAGTACTGCGCCTTGTAAAGGATTGTTGTCATAAATCAACCTCTATCTTTTTGCCTTTTAAGGGTAAATCAACCTTCTTCTGCATCAGCTTATGAACCAGAGTGGCGAGTAGACATGAGCAAAACCACAGATGTTCGGGTTTGGCAGGACTGGCCTGCCTTAAAAAGAAAAAAAAGTCCACTTTGGGACCAGACTTAAACCCAAACATGAGTCCGGACCACAAATCCCATATAAGTCTATGGGACCTGAATTGTGTGCTGTAAAATAGTGCTAGTAAGGGCTAATGGGCTGCAATGCAGGAAAATAATACTTACTGAGTCTCCTGCATGACTGTCACACTGCTTTCGTGTTCGTTCATTAGCTCTCATGCATATTTACTCCTTCCCTTGCCCAGCCACTGTGACAACATCTGTGATTCGTTGCAGTCAGACTGCTGGTGTGCTGGCGTCTGTGATTGGTTGTGAAGTGTAAAAATAAATAATTTTATAAAATGGCGCAAAGTCCCCCATATTTAGATATCAAGCACAGATAAAGAAGACAGCTAACAGGCTGCAGCCCCCTGCTGTGAGCGTTATATTGGCTGTATATGATAATACAAAGGACCATGCAGCTCTTTTTCAATTGTCCATCTCTGATTCGTTGCAGTCAGACGTGCCTCTCCCCCCGTGTGACAGCTTTCAATCGGAAATGCTGTCTGTGTCTATATTGCTGTTAAAATAAATAATTGGTGTAGGGTCCCTCCATATTATGATACCCAGCACAGATATATCATACAGCTCCAGCACCCAGCCATGCACTTATCTTGGCTGTGTATCAAAATAAGAGGTACCGCATGTGGCTTTTTTTTTTTTTAAATAAATTGTTTTTAAAAAAAAAAGACATGTTTCCCCCCAAATTTTGATATCCAGCCAAGATAAAGCATACAACTGGAGGCTGGTATTCTCAGGCTGACAATGCCCATGGTTATTGGGCCACCCAGCCTAAAAATAACAGCCCACAGCCACCCCGAAATTGTCGCTTTTATTAGATAGGACAATTCCGGTGCTTTAAATGGCTCATCCCGACTGCCCTGGTGCTGTGGCAATTGGGGAAATATAAGGGGTTAATGACAGCTGTGATTTATCAAAAAATAACAGGGGTTTTCAAGCCCAAGGTTAGTAATGGGGAGAGGATTTATGACATTTCCCATTACTAGCCCTGAAAGTAAAAATAAATACACATAAAAAAAACCCAGAAAAGTTAATTAAAAAAAGCAACAAAAAACCCTCATTCTTCAATTTATTAACCCCCAAAACATCCCTTTAGGTCCAACGTACTCCACACGAGTTGCTGTGGCGATCTGGGCTCTGCTACATTCTAAAGTTGCAATGCGTGGTCACGTTAGAAAATGTGACTGTTCACTATGGCGTTAGAGACACACTGACTGAGTCCCAGACATCACTGAGAACTCATTGACCTTAGTGACCTCACCTCAGGTGAAGTCATTGATCTCCATGACAGATTACCGAATTAGACAATGTGTGCACATTGAGTATTTGGGTGCAGACATTTTTGCACCAAATTTGCATCTCCTGGCAAAAAACGTTAATATACCACATCAAAAACGCATGCCGTTTCAGTGCGTTTTTTACCAGGCGATACAGAGTTCATGCAGAAATGTCTGCACCCAAATACTCAATCTGAACACATTGCCTAATCCGGTAATCCAGCATTGAGTATAATAACTTCACCTATGTTCAAAGCTGGCAGTTCCTATGGTACCCGATCTGTGACCTCAGGTGAACTGATCTTTGATTAACTCATTGAACTCAGTGACCTCCCCTTAGATGAAGTAATTAAACTCAATGCAGGAATACCGGATTAGGCAACGTATGCACATTGAATATTTGGGTGCAGACATTTCTGTACCAAATTTTCATCTCATACCAAAAAAACTTGCAGAAACCAATGCGTTTTGACACGGTTTTGGAGTCTTTTTTTGCCAGGAGATGCAGATTTCGTGCAGAAATGGTTTTAACCAAATACTCATAGTGCACACATTGCTTTATCCGGTAATCTGGCATGGAGTTCAATCACTTCACTTGAGGGTATGGTCAATAAGTTCACCAGAGATTAGTTTACCTGAGGTCATAGAGTACCGAGAGAACCTCCAGCAGTGACCTTAGGTAAACTCAGTGATGTTACAGCTCACTGCTGTTGCTCCATCACTGTGTCCCTGAGGCCTCAGTCATTGGTCACCTTTTCTAATTTAATTTGGTGCTGCCACCCCATAAGTAACAGCGTTGGGATCATCGTGGGACCTCGTGTAAATTATGTTGGACCTGCAGGAATGTTTTGGGGGTTAATAAATTTGAGAAAGGGGTGAGTTTTTTTGTTTGTTTTTTTATTAAAGCATTTTTTTCTGTGTTTTGTGTTTATTTCTTTTGACATACAGTGTTAGTAATGCTGGGAGTTCTTGGCTTTGGTCTTGATGACAGCTGTGATTTTTTGACAAATCACAGTTGTCATTAATGCCTTATGTTACCCTGATTGCCACCGCTCCAGGGCAATCGGGATGAGTCAGGGAAAGCACCGGAATTGTCACATCCAATGAATGCAACAATTCCATGGTTGGTTCAAGCTTCTATATCTAGGCTGGGAGTGGACAATTAACCATACCTCACCAGTCTGAGAATGCCAGCCATCAGCTGTCCACTTTATTTTGGTTGGGTATCAAGATTGGGGAGACCACACAATGTTTTTTTAAAATTATTTATTCAATTTAAAAAAAAAAAACAAAAGCCGCATTGGGTTCCTCATGTTGTTTGTTCTATATAATTACTTGTTGTCTTGTAGATTTATACAAGAAAAAGGGAAAAAGAAAAAAATGTAATAAAAAAAGAAGATAATTGCTGGATATTTATGTTGCTTGATATTTGGAAAGGAGGTTTGGAATCTCTCACACATCCTTATACTAATATATGGGTTACTAATTGAATATGCTTGTGAGCTGTTAAAGGGGTTGGGGTAAACAAAATAACAAACCGTGCTGTTCTCACCTTCCCATATCTAAGGGTAAGGGGTACTTTGCACGTTGCGATATCGCTACTCCGATATCGTCAATGTCAAATTGAAAGTAACGCACATCCGGCACCGGTAACGACGTCACAACGTGTAAAGCCTAGATGCGCCGATAAACGATCGCAAAAGCTTCGAAAATCGGTGATCTGTGTAGCGTCGGTCATTTTCATAATGTCGCACCAATAGGAGATACGATGTTGTTCCTTGTTCCTGCGGCAGCACACATCGCTGTGTGTGAAGCCGCAGGAGCGAGGAACATCTCCTTACCTGCCTCCACCGGCTATGCGGAAGGAAGGAGGTGGGCGGGATGTTTACGGCCCGCTCATCTCTGCCCCTCCGCTTCTATTGGCCGCCTGCCGTGTGACGCCGCACGACTCGCCCCCTTAGGAAGGAGGCGGTCCCCGTCCAGAGTGACGTCGCAGGGCAGGTAAGTGCGTGTGAAGCTGCCGTAGCGATAATGTTCGCTACGGCAGCTATCACAAGATATCGCATATGCGACGGGGACGGGTACTATCGAACTCGGCATCGCTAGCCGATGCTAGCAATATCGCAACGTGCAATGTAACCCTAAATCTCCGCCATTGCTCCAAGTGCCTGGCATTGACTGTGGCACTTCGTCACATCAACAATGTGGCAGCCAATTAGTGATCTCAGTGGTTCTGCCGGTGTACTAGGAGCCCCTCTTTTCAGAACCACATGGTTCATTGGTTGATTTCCATGCTGACAAGGTTACGTTAGTGCCTCGGCCAATACTGGATCGCTGTAAGTACAATGAAGACTCCCCAGTGAACCCAGAGAAGGTTAGTACAGTGCAGTTATTTTTTACCAAACTGTATCCAGGGTCAAACATTAACTGAAAGAGAACAATCCCTTCAAAAAAGAGCAACACTTACTTTGGTGGGCCAGCTCAACCATGTGGATGTCCGTTACTAGGACTTATATGAACAAACAGTATAATTCTTAGTGAGAATACCTAATCAATGTGGCTCCTGAAGCCAGATGTGGTAATGAGCTAATGAATAATTGGCAACTTTCATAGTTTAATATATTTTGTAGTATTGTAAAAAAAAGAAATTGTGGGACTCGCCAATACATTTCAGAGGCTTTATTTCCAAATAGATAAAGTTAACAGCATGCTAGTGAATGACATGTTCCTATGTACGGACAGCAGCCATTTTATGCCATGCAGGTGCTTTTCCTGGTTTCGGTGATCCTCAGGACCAACAAAATATGAACCACAATCAAACATGACTTTTTTTGTGATGACATTTTTGCAAATCTCATGCATAGTACACATTTTTATGCATGGTTGGGTTATATATGTAAATATGATTAAGATCTGTTACAGCCAAATTTATGTCAAGAAGCTTTACCCTAAGTTTGCCACCATATCCAATGTCATATTTAGACAGTATAGATATTCCAATGCTGCCCGAGAGTAGAAGAGTTAAAGCCTACAAATACTAATAACCGCTTTTACCGCAGGTAAGCTATGAAGTTGTACTGCATGCTGGCTGTTTAATTTCTGGTTGAAGAAGCACAGCAGTTTTTTTAGTTCATTATCTTTGAAAAAAACAGTAACAAGATAATACAGCTGCCTCTGATTAAGATGTAAATTCTTTCTAATTAGAATGTAAATTCTTACATTTAAATGAAGACATCAGTTGTCAGGATGCCATATGATATCTTATTTCACCTTGCCTGAATGGAGCGCTCAATGCCCGTCTATGGCACTAAAACATTTTTGTGGAGCCTTTGTTGTGTGATTCTTGTAATATTCCCCCTTCATGTTGCCTTTTCACTTGTCTTTTGTTTGTTTTTCCCCTTGCATCTGATATTGTTGTGCCTTGGGATTCCGCAGAAGTTTGGAATGAAAATTGAGTTCAGTCGGTGCCAGTATCCTCTTCTGCCTCAATTACTTCTGCTGAATTTTTTCTCAATGTAAATCAAAGGGGCTGCATAAAGTAGCGCGTGTATTTGAAATAATTAATTTTCCATAAAGTGATGGATCAAGTCCAATCAACCTTCCTGAAATCCAAATAATAGAAAAGAAAATTAGAAATTAATTAACATTTCCTGTCATTAATAGTTTATTATGTTTTTTTATTCTACCACTGCATATATTTAATAAGCTTTAGAAAATGGTTTCCTTGTTTGATTTTTTATTATTACTACTATTATTATGGAATTATAAAAAAAACCTTTGACCACAATTATACAGTGGTAAAATATGCTAATGTGAATTTTGGCAAAAATATTCAGGCAGAGGTTTAAGGCTATGTGCACACACTGCGTTTTTTTGACGCTGCGTTTTTGTGCGTTTTTAGCGCTAAAAAAGCACAGAAACGCAGCGTCTTTTAAAAAACGCATGAAAAAAACACATGGGTTTTTTACCGCGTTTTGGTGCGTTTTTGGCTGCGTTTTGCTGCGTTTTTGCTCACTGCGTTTCTCTGCGTTTTTTTATCAGTGAACATTGCCATTAAAGATTGTTGGAAAAAAAAAAAAAAGGAAAAAAAGGTCTGATGTCATTTCCTTCTTTCATATGTTCTTCATTCTCCACTAGTGTATGCAGGAGAGCAGACAGCTGCAGAACTACAAGGCTCAGCATGCTCCATCCAGGACTGTATGCTGGAGGGAGAGTCATAGGGAGCAGACCTACAAGGCTCAGCATCCTCCATCCAATAGTGTATGCAGGAGAGCAGACAGCAGCTGTCGAACTACAAGGCTCAGCATCCTCCTTCCAGGACTGTATGCAGGATTTCTTTGACCCCCCAAACAAAAAAAGTGACGTGGGCTTCGCCATATTTTTGTATGCTAGCCGGGTACAGCAGGTAGGTATGGGCTGCCCCCAACCTCCAGCTGCCTATTTATACCCGGCTGGGAACCAAAAATATAGGGAAGCCCTTTTTTTTAAATATTTCACCCCCGCTGCAAATTGCAGTCCGCAGCCACCCCAGAAAATGGCGCTTTCATAGAAGCGCCATCTTCTGGCGCTGTATCCAACTCTTCCAGCTGCCCTGATGCCGGGTGGCTCGCTGGTAATAATGGGGTTAGGGTTAGCTGTGTATTATCAGCTGGCCCTAAGCCCGAAATTCATGGTGTCACGCCAATATTAGACATGGCCACCATGAATTTCTAGTAAAGATAAAAAAAAAACACAACACACAGAAAATATATTTTTATTAGAAATAAAACAAAACACAATTAGTGACTCCATCTTTATTGAAAAAAAGAGCCCCCCTCCGCAGTAATCCTGGGTCAAGGGTCCCGCGCCGTCCAATCCGGATCCAATATCATCTGATCGGTTTTCTGGAAGGCAAAGCGATCAGATGATGTGTCAGGTTCAAGGCCTGAATCACATGAGACAGCAGCTGATTGTATAAATGGCTTTTATACAATCAGCTGATGCATCAGTGCAAAAAAAAACAAAAACTTCTGTGCAGCGTCGGACTGGCTACCGGAGGAAACTCCAGTAATGTCAGGCCTGGATTCAGGTACCTCCACTGCACTCTGGAGCTCTCACCTGAGCTCTGGTGTGCAGCCTGGACTTTACAGCGAGCGCCAAGTGGCTTATTTCCTGGCACTTGCGGTTCAGTTCATGACAGCTGCAGACATCCCGGGCTAATCTCCGGTACTCTCACCTGAACTCCGGAGATCACCCCGGCCTGTCTGCAGCTGTCATGAACTGACGGGGAATCAGTCACTCGACGGTAAAATCCGGCGTCACTGCGAGACTTGCGATCAGCTTATGCGTCAGGTGACCGCATCAGGTGATCACCGCCAGGTCCTCACGGCCAGGTCATGCAGCTATCGGACGTGCCTGGGAGCCGGCACACAGCCGGAGCGGTGGTGGCGGGACCGGGAGAGAAGCTGGGAGTGCACATGGCACCGGGAGTCTGCAGACAGGTGAGTATGACATTTTTCTACTGTTCGCTTTTGATTTAGCAGCCGCTTCCACCTCCTGCACGGGAGCGGACATGGCACCGGGCGGCAAATGGATGCATCGGTGGCGGTACCGGGAGGATTCACGCTTCTGTGTTTACTGACAAAAGGAATCCTCTTCCTGTACATGTCACTTTACTACCCACCCCTTGCGTTTATAGCTGCATTTTTAGTAAAAAAAATGCACTAAAACGCAGCTATATTTGCAATTTTCTGTTTTCATTGCGTTTTTGAACATCTCATTGAACTCAATGGGTGGAAAACGCAGTGAAAAACTCAAAAATAATTGACATTCTGCGTTTTTGTGGGCACCACAAAAACGCAGCTAAAAAAAAAACGCTGTGTGCAGACAACAAAAATGAAAACTCATAGACTTTGCTGGGGAAGCTAAGTCATGCAGTTTTCTGAGCAAAAACGCACCCGAAAAACGCGCAAAAATGCCGCGAAAAATGCACTGTGTGAACTAATTATGGCTTTTATCTGTAAAAGTAGGTTTGGATACAAGTTTAGAGTAAGGAAGGAAGTTGCAAAATCTCTGTAAGAAAAACAAACAATTACAAATCATTATAATTTACTAATGTTGAAAATGCTGTATATCGGTGTTTTCCGGAAAATTATTGCTGTCTGCTATGTTGTCGCTAGTACTACAGCTTAGCTCCATTAACTTGATTGGGTCTAAGCTATAATACCATGTACAGCCAGCACACAAAAGGTTATGGTGTTTCTGCAAAAAATACCCTTTTATAAGTCCCAGAATACCTCCTGACTAGTAGTGGGCAGTCTCGCAGATACCCAGGATTGGTGGGTCCAACCGGGTTTTGAAAAAAAAAAAACATGTTCCAGCCCGGAATTGATTCAGGATATATGTCCAGTTGCCGGTCCCCATATAAGTCTATGGGGATCCCAATCTGATGCTTTAAAAGGGAAGTAGAAGGGATAGCGGGATTAGAGCAAGCACATTATACTTACCAGTCTCCCGAGCAGCTGTAAGACTACTTCCGGGACCGCTCATTATCCTAATGCATATGCACTGCTTACCTTGCCCACTGGCAGTTCTGGCTTCTGTGATTGGTTGCAGTCAGACTGCGCCCCCAAAATGTGTAATAGAGTGTTTGACTGTAACCAATCACAGACGCTGTTTGTGTACCTATTGTGGTGTAAAAATAATTAATTAGTAATAAAATATAATAAATTGGCGTAGGGTCCCCCATGTTATGATTCCAAGCACAGAGAAAACATACGGCTACAGACTGCAGCCCTCAGCTGTGTACTTATCTTGGCTGTGTATCAAAATAAGAGGAACCCTATGTGGCCCTGGCAGATGAGGGTTGCAGCCCGTAGCCATCCGCTTTATATGCGCTGAGAATCAAAAATACCGTGGAGCGCTGCACTACATCAATTTTTTTAAGGAGTTATTTTTATACAACTATATATTATGTACACAAATATATCTAATATATAAAGCTGAATGTGTGTGTGTGTGTGTGTATGTCCGGGATTGGCATCTGCCCCGTCGCAGCTACAGCCACAAACTTTTGCAGACTCACACGTCTGGACCACAAGAGCGTCATAGGCTGTGTTGTGATGCGAAATTTTAACCCCGCACACGTTCCAATTAACCAATCAATTTTGCCCCTATCTACATAATAGGAAAAAGTGAAACGAACAGTGTATCCACACCGTCGCATTTACAATCACGAAATTTTGCACAGACAACTCATGTGAGCCAGGGAACGTCGAAGACTATGTTTTGACAGGAAAATTTAACCCCGCGCTTTACAGTTACTCTCCAAAAAACATGCCTCCATTAAAGTAAATGGACCCTGGAACTACAGGTTATTAGTAAGAGCTGTGATTGGTTGCTATAGGAACAAAAGACATTCATAGTATAGGAAGCTTATATGTGAGGTAAGAAGATGTCGGTGGGGAGACGAATAGAGAGAGACAGACAGAGAGACAGACAGAGAGACAGACAGGGAAAGAGACAGAGACAAACGGTGAAAGAGACAGACGGTGAAAGAGACAGACAGAGACAGACGGGGAAAAAGATAGACAGAGACAGACCTGGAAAGAGACAGACCTGGAGACAGACCTGGAAAGAGATAGACCTGGAAAGAGATAGACCTGGAGACAGACCTGGAAAGAGATAGACCTGGAAAGAGATAGACCTGGAAAGAGACAGACCTGGAAAGAGACAGACCTGGAAAGAGACAGACCTGGAAAGAGACAGACCTGGAGACAGACCTGGAAAGAGATAGACCTGGAAAGAGATAGACCTGGAAAGAGACAGACCTGGAAAGAGACAGACCTGGAAAGAGACAGACCTGGAAAGAGACTGACCTGGAAAGAGACTGACCTGGAAAGAGACTGACCTGGAAAGAGACTGACCTGGAAAGAGACTGACCTGGAAAGAGACTGACCTGGAAAGAGAATGACCTGGAAAGAGACAGACCTGGAAAGAGACAGACCTGGAAAGAGACAGACCTGGAAAGAGACTGACCTGGAAAGAGACTGACCTGGAAAGAGACTGACCTGGAAAGAGAGAGATAAGGAAAGAGACAGACAGACATGCAGACAGGGGCAGAGACAGGAAGACAGGGAAGGAGGAGACAGCCAGAGAGACAGGCAAAGATAAATGGGGAAAGACACAGACCTTGATAGAGGCAGACGGGGAAACAGACAGAGAAATAGAGACAGACAAGGAAAGAGACAGGCAGACAGGGAAAGAGACAGACAGGAATAGACACAGACAAAGAGACGGGGAGACAGACGGGGAAAGAGACAGACCTGGGAAAGAGACAGACCTAGAAAGAGACAGATGGGGAAAGAAACAGAGAGATAGAGACAGACAAAAAAAAAAGAGACAGACGGGGAAAAAGACAGACCTGGAAAGAGCTGGGGATCATAATATGGAGGGACTCTACCCCAATTTTTTTATTTTTTTATTTTTACACCAATATAGACACGCACACAGCATCTGTGATTGAAAGCAGTGAGACACGCTGTGACACAGGGTGGAGGCTCTGTCTGGCTGCAACCAATCAGAGATGCCAGGACTGCCGTTGGATGGGGGAAGCAGTGCATATGTATGAAGGCTAATGAGCAGACCCAGAAAAAGTATGAGCGCCCCAGAAGTAGTGTTGCAGCCGCGTGGGAAACCAGTAAGTATAACATGCCTGCTTTTCCCTTTTTTTCTTTATTTTTCCTTTATTTTTTTTAATTACCTGAGTTGCTGGATTTGAACAGGTACACAGAGTTTCCGGAGAACTCCAAGGTTGGTGCCCGGGTGCTTTTGAACCCGCGTGGATTCAGACCTTTACATCCGTGTGTCTGCACATAACTACTCTTAACTTGTAGTCTTTTGGTGTTTGCACATAACTACTTCTAACTTGTAGTCTTTTGGTGTCTGCACATAACTACTCCTAACTTGTAGTCTTTTGGTGTCTGCACATAACTACTCCTAACTTGTAGTCTTTTGGTGTCTGCACATAACTACTCCTAACTTGTAGTCTTTTGGTGTCTGCACATAACTACTCCTAACTTGTAGTCTTAACAGTCGGCTTGTGAAGTTGAATGAGGGAAACAAAGTATTTGCATGGGTGACCTTGACTTCAACCAAATTGTGATGGTTGTTTAACTTGGTCAGAGCATCCCAAAAATGTTACTTATAGTGAGATATTCCTGGTATCTAGTGGTTAGTAACTATCCAAAGTTGTCCCAGGAAGGATAGCCAATTAAGTGACAATAGAGTAATTGGTGCCTATGGCACATAGAGAGCCAAGGGTAGCCCATCTGGTCTGATATCAGCAAAAATTGCTAAAAACATAATTCTGCCAATGACAAGAAACATTTAAGTATCATGAAGTGATGGAAGTAGATGGTGTGACCTGATGAATTACACATTTTTTACATTATGCAAATTGGAAGGTGCATGTGTGTCTCTTACATGGGAAGAAAAGGCAGTGTTGATGCGCACTATATATCCTGCTTGGTTTCATGTGAATGTTACTTTGACATGTATCACCTATGTAAACATTGGTACTGACTAATCACTCCCCTTCATTACCAAGTACACTCTTTAATGTCAGTCTTTTTCCAGTAAGATAATGTGCCCTACCAAGAGCTTATGGTGTGTACAAAGTCTTCTTTGCAGAGTATAGGACTTGCTAGGATTTATTGCTAACCTTGGTGGCAGATATCAATGGAAAACTTCAGAAGTCTTAGGGTACCGTAACAGTTTAGCGACGCAGCAGCGATCCCACCAGCGATCTGACCTGGTCAGGATCGCTGCTGCATCGCTGCATGGTCGCTGGTGAGCTGTCAAACAGGCAGATCTCACCAGTGACCAGCCCCCAGCCAGCAGCGACGTGCAAGCGACCCTGCGCTTGCACGGAGCCGGCGTCTGGAAGCTGCGGACACTGGTAACTAAGGTAAATATCGGGTATGGTTACCCGATGTTTACCTTAGTTACCAGCGCACACCGCTTAGCTTAGCGTGTGCAGGGAGCAGGAGCCGGCACTGGCAGCGTGAGAGCTGCGGAGGCTGGTAACGAAGGTAAATATCGGGTAACCACCTTGGTTACCCGATGTTTACCTTGGTTACAGCTTACCGCAGGCTGTCAGACGCCAGCTCCTGCTCCCTGAACATTCAGGATTGTTGCTCTCTTGCTGTCACACACAGCGATGTGTGCTTATCAGCGGTAGAGCAACAATAAAAAAACTAACCAGGGCTGTGTGTAACGAGCAGCGATCTCACAGCAGGGGCCAGATCGCTGCTCAGTGTCACACACAGCGAGATCGCTAATGAGGTCACTGCTGCGTCACAAAAAACGTGACTCAGCAGCGATCTCAGTAGCGATCTCGCTGTGTGTGAAGCACCCCTTAGGCCTTGTGCACACGGTGCGTTTTTGATGCATTGTGGAGTCAGTACAGTTTTGGCGGCACAAGGGGGATTGAGACTTAAAGGGTATTATCCAGGTGGTTTACTGTTCTGACTGTATCATGCATGTGAAATGAAGGAGCTGCAGGGTGGAGCTAGGTAAATATTTGTGTCATTGATACTGTATATCCTTCTTAAATTTAACGTAGTATTGCCATGAATGATTAACATTAGCTTTCCACAGGATAGGTAATGAAAATGTAATGGGTTAAGGAATAGGAATGGGAACTCCTTCAGGTGGTATTATCGAGGGACCCCTATATTTACTCCCATGGACAGCCATTGTGGGAGTAATGGAATAAACTAATTTATACTGTGCTAAGGTATCAAGTCTAAAGAGTTTGTTGCAAGATCTGAATATCAAAACATGAGTTTCCAGTAGATAGGTTTGAAATGATTCCATTAGTCTGATACAACAGGATTCTGCATTCTCCATGTTTGAGACCGAGCACAGACTGGTGCAATTAGAACAGAACTTGCCTCTTACCACTGCAGATTACAGAGATAATGACACCATGTGAGACCCAGGGCAGGCAGTCTATTTAACACCTCTTCTTGGCAAACTACAGGTTCCCTAAGGACATTTCTTGATTAAAACAAGAGGAGAACATTTCACATACCTTGAATAACGGGTTGGATAATCTTCAAAAAGGCAAGACTGTATGCCTTGGGGCCTTCTGAATTAAAAGAACATTGGTTTAGATTTACTTTGTAATAAGGGCTTAGTTGAAAATGTGTTAGCTTGTGTTCTGTAATCTTCTATATAATTGTTAAAGAGTGATGTAAGTACACTTCTTAGATTTAAAAGAATTTGGAAGTCCCATGGGCGTTACCAAAGAAGATGAACTAGAGATTAAAAACGATGACATAGAATTGAAACATAGCCCATGCTGAACACACTGTTCTTTAGTGTACTTGGTTCGAATGTCTTTGACTTACAACTTTTTATATTATATTTCAGCATTTTTCAATACTAAGCATCATATGAGCCTTGAACTATATGGATTCTTTGTTTGCATCAAGTATTATATACAGTCTAATTTGGGTTCATTGTTCACATTAACATTATATTTTATAACATAGTGTTCCTGAACTCCAATCCTCAGAAGCCACCAACAGATGAGGTTTTCAGGATTTCCTTATAATTTCTACAATTGAAGGCCTTATCAACTAAAGAATACTAAGGAAGTCTTGAAAACCTGATCTGTTGGTGGCTCTTGAGAACTGGAGATGGGGAACATAACATAGAATTTTTTCTTAGATGTGGGGAAATGAATCTCTTTTAAATTATCTATTTCTAATATAATGATTATGAAAAGCAGAGAGAGAATACATCTTCATAAATTTTATGCCACTGAGTAGAAACTTCATAATTCTTGATCTGGTCTTTATTCTTAACCCCTTCAACCCCTAGCCTTTTTTCACCTTTATGACCAGGCCATTTTTTTCAATTCTGACCAGTGTCACTTTATGATTAAATAACTCTGGAACGCTTTAAGGGTTCTCATTGATTCTGAGAATGTTTTTTCATGACATATTATGCTTCATGATAGTGGTAAATTTAGGGCGATATTGTTTGCGTTTATTTAGGAAAATATCAGACATTTGGTGAAATTTTTGCAATTTCTCATTTTTATCTTTTAAAATCAGAGAGTTCTGTCATATAAAATAGTTAATAACCTTTCCACATGTCTACTTTACATCAGCACAATTTTTGGAAACATCATTTAATTTGTTAGGAATGTAGAAGGCTTCAAAGTGTATCAGCAATTTCTTATTTTTGCAACAAAATTTACAAAATCGTTTTTTTTTTTAGGGACTACATCCTATTTGAAGTGACTTTGAGAGGCCTAGGTGACAGAAAATACCCAAAAGTGACACCATTCTAATAACTGCACCCCTCAAAGTACTCAAAACCACATTCAAGAAGTTTATTAACCGTTTAGATGCTTCACAGAAACTAAACCAATGTGGAAGAAAAAAATATTTTTTTTGTTTTCCCAAAAAAATGGTACTTTACCCCAAATTTTGCATTTTCATTAGGGTAACAAGAGAAAACACACTGTAATTTTTTTTTGTGCAAATTCTACGTACGGCAATACTTCATATGTGGTGGAAATCAACTGTTTGGGTGCACAGCAGGGCTCGGAAGTAAAGGAGCGTCATTTGAATTTTAGCACGCAAAATTGTCTGGAATAAATAGAAGACGCCATGACACTTTTGCCGAGCCTCTGATGTGTCTAAATAGTGGAGATCACCACAAATGACCCCATTTTGGAAACTAGACCCCTTAAGAAATTTATCTAGATATTTGGTGAACACCTTGGAATCTTCAGGTGCTTTACAGAATTTTATAACGTTGAGCCATAACATTAGAAAATATATTGTTTTTAATACAAAAAAAGTTGCCTTAACTTTCATTTTCACAAGGGTAACCTGAAATAATGGACCATGCAATTTTTCTGAGCATGCCAATACCCCATATGTGGTTGAAAACGACTTTTGAGGCACAGTGCAAAGTGAAGAAGGGAATGAGTGCCATATTTGAGTTCAGATTTAGTTGTAATCGTCTGCGGGTGCCATGTCATATTGGCAAAACGTCTGAAGTGCCTAAAGAGTGGCGCTCCCCCATAAGTGACTCCATTTTGTAAACTAGACCCCTCAAGGAATTTATCAAGATGTTTGGTGAACACCTTGACTCTCCAGGTGCATCACAGAATTTTATAATGTTGAGCCGTGAAAATTTAAAAATAATTTTTTTACCCCAAAATGTTGCTTTAACCACAAATCTTTTATTTTTACAAGGGTAATAGGAGATTATGGACCATACAATTTCTTGTGCAATTTTTTCTGAGTACGCCAATACCACATACGTGGTTGAATTTTTTTGAGGCACTGTACAAAGTAAAGAAGGCAAGGAGTGCCATATTTAAGTTGAGATTTAGTTGGAGTGGATTGAGGGTGCCATGTCACATTGGCAGAGCCCAAGAGGTGCCATGACAGCAGAACCCCACTACAAGTGACCCAATTTTACAAACTGTACCCCTCAATGAATTCATCCAGGGGTGCAGTGAGCATATTCACTCTACAGGTGTATCACAAAATGTTATACCTTTGCACAGTGAACTTTTGTTCTGAATGAATCACATTGTTACCGCTAAAATGTTGTTTTATCCCCAAATTTCCAATATTCACAAGGGAATAGATAAAAAAGGCCCCGTAATGTTACACAATTTCTTTTAAACATGGCAATAACCCAAATGTGACTGTTTAGTTGCACCACAGGGCTCAGTAGGGAAAGAGCACCATTTGAGTTTTGTAGCACAGATTTTCCTAGAATAGTTTGCGTGCTCCATTTGAGAGCCCCTAAGTGCCAGAACAGAAGAAATTCCCTCAAGTGACCACATTTTGGAAATTACACCTCTCTGGGAATTAATCTACAGGTGTAGTGATGATGTTTAATGTGTGGAAAACACCCATGGTGTCAAATGTAGTGAATGGTGCAAAATTAAAAATTGCAAATAAGTCGCTGTTGTGCCCAGTACATTGTAGTGCCTGTACATTGTGCCCAGCTCCTGCTTCTGGTGACACACACACACTATGTAAATTAAGCGAGCAATTCTCACTACAACAATGCCAAACATGTGGACGCTATCTGTGGTTTAGACACATTGTGGGACCCAAAAGGCAGGGGTTCATTTGGATTTTGGAGTGCAAATTTTGCTGGATTTCTTTTTTGAAGTCGGGGAGCCATAGCGCTTTTCCAGAGCTTTTTTGTTACCAGTAACGTGGAAGCCCCGTAGATTTCCATTAACAGATAACAAACCTGAGTTGGGATTGTGTTTTTGTTGGTTATTTGGTGACGATTTAGGTACCATCATAGATCAGTCCACATTTATTCTGTGGTCTATGCTGAGCAGTTACATTGGGGTAACCATCTACATCTTCGAAATACAGTACGGGATTCAGGTAAAATCCTCGACGGATCCATTCACTAATGAGGCAGCAAAGTAATGCCGGCGTCACACGGTACGATATATCGGGCGATATGTCGGCGGGGTCACATCGTAAGTGACACACATCCGGCATCATTTGATATATCGTAGCACGGGATAGCTATGAGCGACAGTGAACGAGCAAAAATACTCACCTTATCGTTGCTCGTTAACACGTCGCTCATTTTCAAAAAGTTGTTTCTTCTTCTGTGCACCGGTTGTTCATCATTCCCGGGGCAATCGCTACATGTGACACCCTGGGAACGATGAACACAGCTTACCTGCGTCCCGCCGGCAATGCGGAAGGAAGGAGGTGGGCAGGATATTTACGCTTGACATATCGTAGCATGTGACAGCTACGAGCGTCTGTTAACAAGCAAAAATACTCACCTTATCGTTGTTCGTTGACACGTCGCTCATTTTCTAAATATCGCACGTCCTTCTCTGCGCCGGTTAGTCATCGTTCCTGGGGGACAGCACACATTGCTCCGTGTGACACCCCGGGAACGCTGACCTGCAGCTTACCTGTGTCCCGCTGGTAATGCGAAGGAAGGAGGTGGGCGGGATGTTTACGTCCCACTCATCTCTGCCCCTCCGCTTCTATTGGCCGGCCGCTGTGTGACGTTGCTGTGACGCCGAATGTCCCTCCCCCTTCAGGAAGTGGATGTTCACCGCCCACAGCGAGGTCATCCGGGAGGTAAGTGCGTGTGACAGGTTGTTAACGACTTTGTGCGACACGGGCAACTAATTGCCCGTGATGCACAAACGACGGGGGCGGGTACGATCGCTCGTGCGATCGCACGATAGATCGTACCGTGTGACACCGGCATTACTCCAAACTCTTTCTGGCTTCTGTTCATCTGTGTGTCTTTTCAAAGGTGAACAAAATTGTTGTTGATTGCACTTTTGTGCACATGTGAAAAGACGCTTTAAAAGATGGATACTGTCGGACCACAGGACAGATGAGAGTTCAAAGTGACTCCCTCTGCCTCATTATAGTGAATTTTCTGTTAAGAATTTTGTCTGTATCACGTTTTTCAGAGACTTGCATGTAATCACCGGTGTAAAGGTGGTTTTACACGCTACGACATCACTAAAGCGAAGTCGTTGGGGTCAAGGATTTCTCTGACGCCTCATTGGGGGACACAGGACCATGGGTGTTATGCTGCTTATCCATAGGAGGACACTAAGTAAATGCAAAGATGTTAGCTCCTCACCTGCAGTATACACCCCCTGGCTCAGCCAGGCTACTTCAGTTTTAGCTTAGTGTCTATAGGAGGCACATCTCTGCAGACTACTGCAGCAAGAATTTTTTGTTTTTAGAGGGCGACGGTTTCCTTCGGGGACCGATTTCCCAAAACCATCAACAGGCGGGAACGCGGAGTGTTGCCTCCCCGTACACCCTCCTGCGACGCTGGATCCTGGGCTGTTACTCACTGGACGACGGGTCTGATGGCACCGATTTTCCAGAGCCCAGAGCCGACAACAAACTTCCTCAGTCCCTCTGGCAGGCTCTAAGTTGATACACGCTCTGCACCAAGTGTGACCAGACACAGCAGGCGTCAGAATCTCCACACTGGAGCTGAGGTGAGATCCTCCCTGACAGGAATTGTAGCTAAGGAATCCTCCCTGTCAGGAATTTTACCTGAGAAATCTTCCCTGACAGGAATTTTACCTGAGGAATCGTCCCTGACAGGAATTTTACCTGAGGAATCCTCCCTGACAGGAATTTTACCTGGGGAGTCCTCCCTGACAGGAATTTTACCTGAGGAATCCTCCCTGACAGGAATTTTACCTGAGGAATCCTCCCTGACAGGCATTTTACCTGGGGAATCCTCCCTGACAGGAATTTTACCTGGGCAATCCTCCCTGACAGGAATTTTACCTGGGGAATCCTCCCTGACAGGAATTTTACCTGGGGAATCCTCCCTGACAGGAATTTTACCTGAGGAATCCTCCCTGACTGGAATTTTACCTGAGGACTCCTCCCTGACATGATTTTTAACTGAGGAATCCTTCCTGACATGAATTGGAGCAGAGGTCACTGTCTGGATTCACATGGGATGTTTGCAGACTCCTGCATAGCATTCCACCTGTGGCGGGGAGAGGGGGAGAGATCCCAGGACTCATTGCACCCGCAGCTGCGGTACACTTATGGAGTTTTTTTCTGTCCACCGTTGTTGTGCAGGGCTGGATGGGGGAAGGGGAGTCCCTTCCCACCATTTTATTATATTTCCACATGTTGACGTTCTTGTCGGAGCTAAGCCCCGCCCCCTCTGACATTCGATAAGCTACGGCTGCAGTCACATTTTTTATGCCCTGCACAACTACAGTAACAGCTATAAGACTTCTAATGTTCAGCCTGCATTACCTGCCACACTGAACTACTAGGGTTTGATAGCACCTCTTCCTTCCGTGAGTCTGGTGCCACTGTAGCTCCCAACCCCCCCCCCCGCCACCACTGCAGCAACCGCTGCCAGCCCAGAGCCTATGGCTCCCAGTCCCCCGGAATGGGCACAGTTCCAAGAACCCGGTGCTGGCTATACAACATCGTTCTCACACCCCTCGGGGCCCCTGGACAGAACGCAGGCTGATGACACCTCTATAGAGGGTCCTTCTGATAAGAATCAGCCCTCCGCTTCACCGGTTGCAGATCAGAAAAAGGGCATGACCCCCAGGGTTCTTCCTTGGGGGTACACAGATGGGGTTCTCCCACATGTTCCACGGTCTCTGAGGAGCCGGAGGAAGGGGAATGATGTTTGTACCAGGATGATTCCTTGGTTTTCAACCTCCCTGAGCGATCAAGCTGCGATGGACTCCCTTATTGTAGCAATCAACCAAACTCTGCATGTGCAAGATCTCCCATCCACTACTACTGACCCTGCGGTCTCCTTTAAAAGGGTGAAGAAACCTCAAAAAAAAATTTTGACGTCGCTTCGGTATCCGTAAACTCATGGAGTCCCGGTACCCCTTTGGCTTAGCTGTCCCTAAGGGCTGGGCCGATCCGGCCTCGGTGGACCCTCACCCGGCTTCCCGCCTGCCTGAAGGACCCTTCTGTCTTTTACTTGATGGATCCTTTTTCAAGGACCCGATAGACAAGTGGAGCAGCTCGATCGCTCTGCCTTGAGGCCGCGGGTCCCTCTCTCCTTCCGTGTGGGTCGCACAGGCACCAGGAATACCAGTTTTCCTCAGACCCTCACAGATGTAACATTGCTGCGGCGGCAGAGTACCTCAGGCCTCACTCAACGCTGCTACCTGCGCAGTTTTTGCCGCCTCAAATACCATAGCCATCCGTAAGGCCCTCTGGTTCCGATAATGGAGAGTGGACTCAGTCCCTAACAAGCCTCTCACAGTACTCCTTTCCAGACCAATGGTTTGGCGATCGTCTGGACAGGCTCTTTTTCCTGATGCCACAGGGGGAAAAGAGTACCTCCCTCTCTCAACTCTAGCCCAGGACGTTTTTTACTAGACATGTAGGGCCTGACCTTCTCAGCCCTTTCCGAGTCCACCTTGTCCTGGAAGTCGAGACAAGGACCGAGGAGTCTCATCCTCCTCCATCTGGGCTGCCGCCTCAGACCACAAATGGGTGCGACACCCTGTGTCTTCCGGTTACCACATTGAATTCTGGACCCGATTCCCGGGTCGGTTTTTTCTCTCAAACCCCCCCAAAAGGCTCCAAAACACCGTGAGGCCTTCTCCTCAGCAATCCACTCCCTCCAAACGGCGGGGGTGATGGTACCTGTTCCGAACGGTGAGAGGTTCAAGGCCTTCTATTCCAGCCTCTTGTGGTCCCCAAAAAAGGACGAGTCAGTTCGACCCATCCTGGACCTCTAACACCTGAGCAAACATGTGCACGTAAGGAGATTCAGAATGGAGTTCCTATGGTCCATTATTACCTTTATGGTCGAAGGAGAATTCCTTGCCTCCATAGCTATCAGGGACGCGTACCTGCACATACCCATCACCCCAGCTCACCAAACGTTCCTCCGCTTTGCGGTTCAGGACTTCTTTTTTCATTTGTAGCCCTACCCTTGGCCCTGTCACAGCACCAAGGGTCTTCACCAAGGTCATGGCGGCCGCCATGAGTGCCTTTCACGCCAGGAGAGTGGCTGTTCTGCCTTGCTTGGATGACCTCCTCATTAACGCCTCAACCAGCGTGCAGATCCCTGTGGGCACCCTATCCCGCTTAGGGTGGCTTCTGACTCTGACTGTCCCTGGACACTCTTCGGGGCTTGATATTTCGCCCTCAAGACAATGCGACCGCTCTACAACAGGCGGTATACTGCCTTCTACGTACTCCTCTCGCTGCATACGATTCAGTGTGAGAGTGCTAGGTAGGATAGCGGCGGCTATAGAGGCAGTGCCGCTCGCTTAGCCACACCACTGCCCACTGCAGCTGGTGCTTCTAGCTGCCCTGGAACAAGAGCCCCTTTTTTCCTTGGACGAATTTTTCACCTGACACCTTCAGTGAGGTATGAGCTTTTCTGGTGACTTCAGCCCTCTTCCATATCGAGAGGGAGATTTTCTCTCCCAAGTGGACTTGGCTACTCCTGACCAGGGACGCCAGCCTCTTAGGCTGGGGAGCAGCGTACTGGCTCCACACTGCTTCTGGATGTTGGACGCCCCAAGAGTCTTCCCTTCCCAGAAATCATCCTGCGTAAAAAAAACTGGGGAAAACATTTTTTTTTGCCGCGCTAAAAAACCACAAGCATGAATATAACTATTTGTTCTTTTATTTCGGTCATTCCAATGCGTTTCGGAGACTCATCTGCCTCCTTCCTCAGGGAAAAGAATCTTAGAGACAATGAGGATTTACTCTTATGAAGTAGCGTATAGAAAAAAAAAAAAAGTGTGTGCAACCAATCGTGACGTCATCACTCCATGTGTTCCTGGGTGATGACTCATTGCCACGTGGAATAGGATTGTGTCATGGTATATACATCACAGATTTCAACGTATTTCACACTACAAACATATAATTGAAACAATAAATAAACAAATAAACAAATATCTTGTTTAACTGGGTGTTTCTCTGTATTTCTTTTTAGGAAAAAAATGGAGAGGGTGAAAAAAGAAAAAAATATATATACAGTGCCTACAAGTAGTATTCAACCCCTTGCAGATTTAGCAGGTTTGATAAGATGCAAATAAGTTAGAGCCTGCAAACTTCAAACAAGAGCAGGATTTATTAACAGATGCATAAATCTTACAAACCAACAAGTTATGTTGCTCAGTTAAATGTTAATAAATTTTCAACATAAAAGTGTGGGTCAATTATTATTCAACCCCTAGGTTTAATATTTTGTGGAATAACCCTTGTTTGCAATTACAGCTAATAATCGTCTTTTAGAAGACCTGATCAGGCCGGCACAGGTCTCTGGAGTTATCTTGGCCCACTCCTCCATGCAGATCTTCTCCAAGTTATCTAGGTTCTTTGGGTGTCTCATGTGGACTTTAATCTTGAGCTCCTTCCACAAGTTTTCAATTGGGTTAAGGTCAGGAGACTGACTAGGCCACTGCAACACCTTGATTTTTTCTCTCTTGAACCAGGCCTTGGTTTTCTTGGCTGTGTGCTTTGGGTCGTTGTCTTGTTGGAAGATGAAATGACGACCCATCTTAAGATCCTTGATGGAGGAGCGGAGGTTCTTGGCCAAAATCTCCAGGTAGGCCGTGCTATCCATCTTCCCATGGATGCGGACCAGATGGCCAGGCCCCTTGGCTGAGAAACAGCCCCACAGCATGATGCTGCCACCACCATGCTTGACTGTAGGGATGGTATTCTTGGGGTCGTATGCAGTGCCATCCAGTCTCCAAACGTCACGTGTGTGATTGGCACCAAAGATCTCGATCTTGGTCTCATCAGACCAGACAACCTTGAACCAGTCTGTCTCAGAGTCCTCCAAGTGATCATGAGCAAACTGTAGACGAGCCTTGACATGACGCTTTGAAAGTAAAGGTACCTTACGGGCTCGTCTGGAACGGAGACCATTGCGGTGGAGTACGTTACTTATGGTATTAACTGAAACCAATATCCCCACTGCCATGAGATCTTCCCGGAGCTCCTTCCTTGTTGTCCTTGTGTTAGCTTTGACTCTTCGGACAAGCCTGGCCTCGGCACGGGTGGAAACTTTCAAATGCTGTCCAGTCCGTGGAAGGCTAACAGTAGTTCCATAAGCCTTCCACTTCCGGATGATGCTCCCAACAGTGGAGACAGGTAGGCCCAACTCCTTGGAAAGGGTTTTGTACTCCTTGCCAGCCTTGTGACCCTGCACGATCTGGTCTCTGATGGCCTTGGAATGCTCCTTTGTCTTTGCCATGTTGACCAAGTATGAGTGCTGTTCACAAGTTTGGGGAGGGTCTTAATTAGTCAGAAAAGGCTGGAAAAAGAGATAATTAATCCAAACATGTAAAGCTCATTGTTCTTTGTGCCTGAAATACTTCTTAATACTTTAGGGGAACCAAACAGAATTCTGGTGGATTGAGGGGTTGAATAATAAATGACCCTCTGAATAAACTTTTCACAATTTAAAAAAAAAAAGAAATAACATTCTTATTTGCTGCAGTGCATTTCACACTTCCAGGCTGATCTACAGTCCAAATTTCACAATGCCAAGTTAATTCCGAATGTGTAAACCTGCTAAATCTGCAGGGGGTTGAATACTACTTGTAGGCACTGTATGTATATATATAAGTAATCATATAGATGAAAGAGTAGTTCCCGTATCTAGGACAGACTCGAACCATTGGATTTGTGTCTGTATTTCCGTATGTTGTTTTACTACCAATGCTCTATTCAGACAGCTTGGTGTTGAAAGGAACAACCTCAGGAACAACTAAAAGATTAGAAAAAAGGGGGACAAGTGTGCGCTTATAAAAAAGCATATATTAATGTGAAGTGGTTCAGGTTTGTGATATGCTATTTGATATATGTAGAGAGAAAGAAATATATGGTAGTGTATTGTATTGTATTATGATAAAACATATTAATGTAAAGTGATTCAGATTAGTGATGTGCTATTTGATATATCTAGAGAAAAAGCAATATAGGAATATATGGTAGTGTATTGTATATATATATAAAGGAGAGAAAATATATATGGAGGTGTCAAAAAGGTGATCCTGTGGAGAGAGGTGGCATGACAGTGAGAAAAGAAAACCTTCCGTGCGTGTCAGCTAGAATATTGATTCAAAAATGAAAAGAAAAAAACGAGTGGTGAAAATAGAACGGGAAATTGCAGTGCGCATGCGTGAGAAAACAGGTTCTCTATTTGGAAAGGTGATGTGAGTTCAGACCGTGGGAAAAATGTGAACCGCGCATGATCAAGATGTGTATAAGGAGCAAGTTCCTCACCAGAGGGGGTAATGAAAGCTCAGACCGTGGGAAAAAAACTGAGTGCGCAAGTGCATAGCAGAAAAGAACATAAATCACGATGTTAGTTATTGACAAGGAAAAAGAGATGCAGGAGTATTGGCAGACAATTAGGAATTGGGAGATATATCCTGACTGAATTACAAAGATATGTGAATATGTCAAAAATATGAGTGATGTGGAAATATAATATAAAATATGACTAGAATATGTGAGAATGTGAAATTTGTGCATGAAGGAGTCTGAGAACAGAGAATAGAAGATATATAAAAATGAAATTATAAAAATATATAAAAATATAAAAATACAAAGATTCTTAATAGGGGTTGGGTTGGATAAAGATGAACTTATGGCCACGTTGGAATGTTAAAAACGCGTGTGCTTATAAAATACAATAAGAAAAAAACATACATGATAAAAAACATGATAAAAAGACATAATTTATCAAATACAATGTATAGTCTCTAGAAAATGTATAATTATTTCGATAAGTAAAATTTAAAATACATATTTTTAAAAGAATATATATATATATATATATATATATATATATATATGAATTTAAAAGGCATTATAGCACTGAAACCAAGAGGGAAGCAAAAATAAAGAAGAAAAGTAGGTATCAATTGGAAACCTGGGTATGGCAAACAGAAAATCCAGCTATCAAGAAAAATTATGTGAAATTTTGGCGGATCGCAAGAACGGACTTATAAAAATGGAACAGGGGGGGGGAGAGAGGGTGGCAGCTAATAAAACAAATCAGTCACTTCATTTAAGCCAAAGGGCTTCAATGTATTTATCCTATGAATCCAAAACGTTTCTTTTCTACTTAGGACTTCTGCTCTGTCATTCGCGCTTGTGGGAATCTGTTCAATGGGTGTGATTTTAAAATCTAAGCTTTTATTATGAAAAATTGTACAATGTTTGGACAAACCATGTTGCAAGAAGCCTGTTCTTATATTGTAACGATGGGAGTTCAGTCTATTGTGAAGTGCCTGACATGTCCTACCCACATATTGTTTACCACATGAACAGTCCACCAAGTATATGACGTGGTCGGACTGACATGTTAAACAATTTTTTATTTTAAAATTTACAGAATTTCCTAGAGAGCAGAAGGTAGTTCTCCCATGGCAGATGCTCTTGCAACATAGGCAATTTTTTGAGCCACATCTATAAGAACCCACTAGTGTCATGGGTTCTGGACCCGGTATCTTTGTTCTAAGTCTGCTCGGGGCCACTATAGTTTTAATTGTAGGGGCCCGCCTGAAAGTGACCCCTGGATTGGAGGGTAAAATTGGCTTAAGATTGGGATCATTAAGCAGAATGTCCCAATGTTTGGTGAGGGTATCCCTTATAATGACATTGTCCCCACTATAGGTGGTGATGAAGTTCAGGGCAAAATCCTGTTTGCCTTTTATTAGGTTCAAAGGTCCTTTATCGTTAGATTGCCCCGGAGGGTAGGGATCAGTATCTCTTTTGATTAAATCAGATTGTTTAAGTTTAGAAGTCTCTCGGTATGCTCTCTGGACCAACGACTTAGGATATTCTTTTTCTAAAAACCGCTCCCTTAAAATCCCTACTTGTTCCTTAAAATCAATGTCATTTGTGCAATTCCGCCTAATGCGTTTATATTGATTCGAGGGGATATTGGACAGCCACTTCTCATAGTGTTCACTCCCGAAATGAATGTACCCATTGGCATCAACTTTTTTGAAGACATTTTTAGTGAGAATTTCACCGTTATTATGGAAAATGGTTAGATCCAAGAAATTAATTTTTTCCTTGTGTGTTACTGATGTAAAAGCTAATCCCCAATCGTTATTGTTCAAGCTGTCTAGGAAAATATTAATATCCACAAAATCACAGTCCCAAATTATGAATAAATCATCGATAAATCTTTTGTATAATACTAGGCTATCAACAAACCTGCCACTTTCTATAAACAACATTTCGAACAACCCCATAAACAGGTTAGCATATGAGCATGCAGCTTTCGACCCCATCGCTGTGCCGACACGCTGATGGTAAAATTTTTCAAGAAAGGTGAAATAATTGTTATTAAGTATGAAGCTCCTGCTTTCTAATAAAAAGTTTTTTTTGAGGGGGAGGGATTCTACTATCATTCTTTAAGAAAAAAAAGAAAAAGAAAAAAGCCTCATATGGTGTTGAATATTCGAATAAAGGGATGCAACATCTATGGTCACAAACATATATAGGATTTCTTCCATGTGATTTTTTTCAAGTGTTCTATGAGATGGGATGAGTCTCTGAGGTGGCTGTTAAGGTTCAGTACATGAGGCTGCATCAACAGATCAACATAATGGGCTAAATTGGCTGTAAGGGAGTTGATGCTCGAGATGATAGGCCTGCCAGGGGGGTTACTCAGGTTTTTGTGAGTTTTTGGGAGGTGGTAAAAGAAAGCCATTGCTGGATTTTTTGTTTGTAAAAATTTCTTTTCAGTTGCATTGAGTATGTTTATATCAACTGCACCTTGGATCAAGGTTTTATATGCTGCAATGGCATCATTATATTTATCATCGCTCACTACCTCATAATACAAAGGGTCAGAAAGGATCCTGAGTGCTTCATTAATATAATCCACCCTGTTTTGTATGACAATTCCTCCTCCCTTATCTGCTGCTCGAATTACTATGTCTCCATTAGTTTTGAGTTTGTTTAGAGCCCTCTTTTCTTTAAGTGACAGATTTTGTTTAAGGAACTTTTTTTGATTGACAGTTCTTTTTAGATCCGTTAGAACCAAATCACAAAAAGTCTTTAGAAAATTTCCCTGACTTGTTATTGGGTAGAATTTAGATTTGGCTTTGACTGCCATATGGCAGTAAGGACTTGACTCTGAGGTAACGGTGGGAACAGTGTCACCTTTCAAGAGAAAGTGTCTCTTGAGTGTCAGTTTCCTAATATAACTTTGAACGTCTAGGAATAGATCAAAGTCCTTAGATCTATATGATGGACAAAAAGATAATCCTTTATTCAGCACTTGAATTTCCACTTTATCAAGGGTATAGTCAGATAGGTTAAAAATATTATTTGTGAGTCCATTTACTCCCTGGGAGCCGTTAATGTGGGAATTTTTACTATTCATCTGTTTTTTGGCTTTTTTCAGCAGGTCTTTCTCTCTTTTTTGTTGTAGTTTGGATCCTGCTCTGACTCCCCTAAAGTATTTTTTCTTTTTTTGGTTGACGATTTTGGGACTAAAAAATCAGTCAAAAAATGTGTCTTTTGGCTTTTAGCTGATGGTAGATTTATGCGATTTGTGTTCTTTTCTGCTATGCACTTGCGCACTCAGTTTTTTTCCCACGGTCTGACTTTTCATTACCCCCTCTGGTGAGGAACTTGCTCCTTATACACATCGCGATCATGCGCGGTTAACATTTTTCCCACGGTCTGAATGCACATCACCTTTCCAAATAGAGAACCTGTTTTCTCACACATGCGCACTGCAATTTCCCGTTCTACTTTCACCAAAAAGATTCATAAAGGATTATCTTTTTGTCCATCATATAGATCTAAGGACTTTGATCTATTCCTAGACGTTCAAAGTTATATTAGGAAACTGACACTCAAGAGACACTTTCTCTTGAAAGGTGACACTGTTCCCACCGTTACCTCAGAGTCAAGTCCCTACTGCCATACGGCAGTCAAAGCCAAATCTAAATTCTACCCAATAACGAGTCAGGGACATTTTCTAAAGACTTTTTGTGATTTGGTTCTAACGGATCTAAAAAGAACTGTCAATCAGAAAAAGTTCCTTATACAGTTGATATAAACATACTCAATGCAACTGAAAAGAAATTTTTACAAACAAAAAATCTAGCAATGGCTTTCTTTTACCACCTCCCAAAAACCCACAAAAACCTGAGTAACCCCCCTGGCAGGCCTATCATCTCGGGCATCAACTCCCTTACAGCCAATTTATCCCATTATGTTGATCTGTTGATGCAGCCTCATGTACTGAACCTTAACAGCCACCTCAGAGACTCATCCCATCTCATAGAACACTTGAAAAAAATCACATGGAAGAAATCCTATATGTTTGTGACCATAGATGTTGCATCCCTTTATTCGAATATTCAACACCATATGAGGCTTTTTTCTTTTTCTTTTTTTTCTTAGAGAATGATAGTAGAATCCCTCCCCCTCAAAAAAAACTTTTTATTAGAAAGCAGGAGCTTCATACTTAATAACAATTATTTCACCTTTCTTGAAAAATTTTACCATCAGCGTGTCGGCACAGCGATGGGGTCGAAAGCTGCATGCTCATATGCTAACCTGTTTATGGGGTTGTTCGAAATGTTGTTTATAGAAAGTGGCAGGTTTGTTGATAGCCTAGTATTATACAAAAGATTTATCGATGATTTATTCATAATTTGGGACTGTGATTTTGTGGATATTAATATTTTCCTAGACAGCTTGAACAATAACGATTGGGGATTAGCTTTTACATCAGTAACACACAAGGAAAAAATTAATTTCTTGGATCTAACCATTTTCCATAATAACGGTGAAATTCTCACTAAAAATTTCTTCAAAAAAGTTGATGCCAATGGGTACATTCATTTCAGGAGTGAACACTATGAGAAGTGGCTGTCCAATATCCCCTCGAATCAATATAAACGCATTAGGCGGAATTGCACAAATGACATTGATTTTAAGGAACAAGTAGGGATTTTAAGGGAGCGGTTTTTAGAAAAAGAATATCCTAAGTCGTTGGTCTGGAGAGCATACCGAGAGACTTCTAAACTTAAACAATCTGATTTAATCAAAAGAGGTACTGATCCCTATCATCCGGGTCAATGTAACGATAAAGGACCTTTGAACCTAATAAAAGGCAAACAGGATTTTGCCCTGAACTTCATCACCACCTATAGTGGGGACAATGTCATTATAAGGGATACCCTCACCAAACATTGGGACATTCTGCTTAATGATCCCATTCTTAAGCCAATTTTACCCTCCAATCCAGGGGTCACTTTCAGGTGGGACCCTACAATTAAAACTATAGTGGCCCCGAGCAGACTTAGAACAAAGATACCGGGTCCAAAACCCATGACACTGGTGGGTTCTTATAGATGTGGCTCAAAAAATTGCCTATGTTGCAAGAGCATCTGCCATGGGAGAACTACCTTCTGCTCTCTAGGAAATTCTAAAAATTTTAAAATAAAAAATCATTTAACATGTCAGTCTGACCACGTCATATACTTGGTGGACTGTTCATGTGGTAAACAATATGTGGGTAGGACATGTCAGGCACTTCACAATAGGCTGAACTCCCATCGTTACAATATAAGAACAGGCTTCTTGCAACATGGTTTGTCCAAACATTGTACAATTTTTCATAATAAAAGCTTAGATTTTAAAATCACACCCATTGAACAGATTCCCACAAGCGCAAATGACAGAGCAGAAGTCCTAAGTAGAAAAGAAACATTTTGGATTCATAGGCTAAATACATTGAAGCCCTTTGGCTTAAATGAAGTGACTGATTTGTTTTATTAGCTGCCACCCTCTCTCCCCCCCCCCGTGTTCCATTTTTATAAGTCCGTTCCTGCGATCCGCCAAAATTTCACATAATTTTTCCTGATAGCTGGATTTTCTGTTTGCTATACCCAGGTTTCCAATTGATACCCACTTTTCTTCTTTATTTTTGCTTACCCTCTTGGTTTCAGTGCTATAATCCCTTTTAAATTCATATATATATATATATATATATATATATATATATATATATATTCTTTTAAAAATATGTATTTTAAATTTTACTTATCGAAATAATTATACCTTTTCTAGAGACTATATATTGTATTTGATAAATGATGTCTTTTTAGCATGTTTTTTATCATGTATGTTTTTTTTTATTGTATTTTATAAGCACATGCGTTTTTAACATTCCAACGTTGCCATAGGTTCATCTTTATCCAACCCAACCCCTATTAAGAATATTTGTATTTTTGTATTTTTATATTTTTATATATTTTTATAATTTCATTTTTATATATCTTCTATTCTCTGTTCTCAGACACCTTCATGCACAAATTTCACATTCTCACATATTCTAGTCATATTTTATATTATATTTCCACATCACTCATATTTTTGACATATTCACATATCTTTGTAATTCAGTCAGGATATATCTCCCAATTCCTAATTGTCTGCCAATACTCCTGCATCTCTTTTTCCTTTTCTTATAACCAACATCGTGATTTATGTTCTTTTCTGCTATGCACTTGCGCACTCAGTTTTTTTCCCACGGTCTGACCTTTCATTACCCCCTCTGGTGAGGAACTTGCTCCTTATACACATCTTGATCATGCGCGGTTCACATTTTTCCCACGGTCTGAACTCACATCACCTTTCCAAATAGAGAACCTGTTTTCTCACGCATGCGCACTGCAATTTCCCGTTCTATTTTCACCGCTCGTTTTTTTCTTTTAATTTTTGAATCAATATTCTAGCTGACACGCACGGAAGGTTTTCTTTTCTCACTGTCATGCCACCTCTCTCCACAGGATCACCTTTTTGACACCTCCATATATATTTTCTCTCCTTTATATATCTACAATACACTACCATATATTCCTATATTCCTTTTTCTCTAGATATATCAAATAGCACATCACTAATCTGAATCACTTTACATTAATATATGTTTTATCATAATACAATACAATACACTACCATATATTTCTTTCTCTCTACATATATCAAATAGCATATCACAAACCTGAACCACTTCACATTAATATATGCTTTTTCATAAGCGCACACTTGTCCCCCTTTTTTCTAATCTTTTAGTTGTTCCTGAGGTTGTTCCTTTTAACACCAAGCTGTCTGAATAGAGCATTGGTAGTAAAACAACATACGGAAATACAGACACAAATCCAATGGTTTGAGTCTGTCTTAGATACGGGAACTACTCTTTCATCTATATGATTACATATATATATATATATATATATATATATATATATATATATATATATTATTTTTTTTTTTTTCCCCCTCTCCATTTTTTTCCTAAAAAGAAATACAGACAAACACCCAGTTAAACAAGATATTTGTTTATTTATTTATTTATTGTTTCAATTATATGTTTATAGTGTGAAATACGTTGAAATCTGTGATGTATATACCATGACACAATCCTATTCCACGTTGGCAATGAGTCATCACCCAGGAACACATGGAGTGATGACGTCACGATTGGTTGCGCACACTTTTTTTTTTCTATACGCTACTTCATAAGGGTAAATCCTCATTGTCTGTAAGATTCTTTTCCCTGAGGAAGGAGGCAGATGAGTCTCCGAAACGCGTTGGAATGACCTAAATAAAAGAACAAATAGTTATATTCATGCTTGTGGTTTTTTAGCGGGGAAAAAACCCGTTTTCCCCAGTTTTTTTACGCTGAAAATTTGCTCTGTAATGGGGCCGCTGCTGAACCACCTAAACGCTAATCCACGTCTGCAAAGGGGTTGTGACTGGCACAACCCTGCCAGGTGAGTGCATTGTTCTTTTTCCTTTTTTACCCTGTAAACCGGGTAAGACCCTATTGCGCCTTTTTCTCTCCCATCACAGCGCCAGAAATCATCCTGAAAATCAGCGCGACTTTTCTCACGCTCAGGTCGTTCCCCCCATCTGCTAGCAGGTTGATTGATTCGGGTCCAATTGGACAATGCAACAGCTGTGGCCTTTGTCAATCGGCAGGGAGGTACCAGCAGCAAGACAGCTTATCTCGAGCTCCCCAGGATCCTCACCTGGGCCGAGTCGACGGGGTCTGTGATTTCAGCGGTACACAGTACACATACCAGGAGTAGTGAACTGGGCGGCGGACCTTCTTCGTCGCCAAGACCTGGCCGCCGGAGAGTGGTTTCTCCACCCAGAAGTATTCCCACACATCTGCACTCGCTGGGGCACACCAGACATGGATCTAATGGCCTCAAGGTTGAACGCAAAGGTACCCACGTTCTTAGCCAGGTCACATGATCCACAGTCCATTGGCACGGATGCTCTAGTCTCCTCCTGAAGTCGCTTCCGGCTACTTTACATATTTCCAGCTCTGACCCTGCTACCGCGAGTAATCAGGAAGATCAAGGCAGAAGTAGTTCCGGTGATACTAATAGCATCGGACTGGCCCAGGCGCGCCTGGGACGTCGAATTAGCACAATTGCTCATGGCGCCTCTTAAGCATCCCAGACCTGGTCACCCAAGAGCCCATTTCCCATTAGAACTTCAGAGCCCTGAAGCTGACGGCCTGGCCATTGAGACCTAGACTTTAACAAGAGCGAGATTCTCTCCCGCGGTCATCTCCACCATGATCAGTGCCCGAAAGCCGGCCTTCATCCTGTATTTACCACCGTACATGGAAAACTTTCCCTTTTTGATTTTTTTTTTTTGCCTTCAGGTTGCAAAGGGGTTGGCCCTCAGCTCCCTTAAGGGGCAGGTTTCATCTCTCTCAATATTCTATCAATGCCGTCTAGCTTGCAATCCGCAAGTCAAGACCATCCTCCAGGGCGTTTCCCATCTAGTACAAACGGTCGCTGGAGCCATGGAACCTTAATCTCATTTTGGACGTTCTCCAGAGGTCCCCCTTTGAACCTCTTATGAAATCTTCTCTTGCTCTTCTCTCCTAGAAGATAACATTCTTACTGGCGATTATGTCCATCAGACAAGTTTTGGAACTGGCAGCACTCTCTTGTCGCGAACCCTTTCTGATCTTTCACCAGGATAAGGTGGTTCTACGCCCCCTTCCAGATTTTCTTCTGAAGGTTACTTCCCTGTTTCATTTGAACGAGGACATAGTTCTGCCTTCCTTTTGTCCACACCCAGTCCATAGGGTGGATAAGTCTCTACGTTCGCTAGACCTTGTGAGGGTTTTCAGATATTACGTATCCAGGACAGCCTCTTTAGAAACATGGACTCCTTGTTCGTCATTCCTGAAAGGCCTAAGAAAGGACAGGCAGCTTCATAGGCAACGCCGGCTCGCTGGATTCGCTCTGCGATCCAGGAGGTCTACCGCTTGCAACTCAAGCCCATTCCTAGTGGGCTGCGGACTCATTCCACGTGAGCAGTTGGCGCCTCTCGGGCCATTAGGCATAAGGCTTCAGTGGAACAGAGGTGTAAGGCTGCGAACTGGTCTTGCATACATACTGTTTCAGAGCATTACCGAGTCCATACCCAGGCTTCGGCTGAGTCGAACCTAGGTAGTAAAATTCTGAAAACGACAGTAGAGCACCTATCTCAGTAGGCGCTCCTGGCTATCCGGGACTGGTTTCTAGTCCTTGGGTTGCGTTTATTGTTTACCCACTCAGGGACTGCTTTAGGACATCCCATGGTCCTGTGTCCCCCCAATGAGGCGTCAGAGAGATACGGATTGTTGTGTACTCACCGTAAAATTGTTTTCTCTTAGCCATCATTGGGTACACAGCACCCACCCTGTTGCCCTGTTGGGCCTTAATTTTTTGTTTCTCAATACTTTTTTGTTAGGAGTATTCACTCACGTTTGTTGTTACTTGTTCTCCTACTGCTTGTGTACTAAAACTGAAGTAGCCTGGCTGAGCCAGGGGGTGTATACTGCAGGGGAGGAGCTAACATCTTTGCATCTACTTAGTGTCCTCCTATGGATAAGCAGCATAACACCCATGGTCCTGTGTCCCCCAATGAGGGCTAAGAGAAAACGATTTTACGGTGAGTACATAAAAATCCATTTTTTGTGACGCACATCCGGCCACGTTAGCGATGTCGTTGCGTGTGACACCTATTATCGATTTTGAATCGTTGCAAAAACGTTAAAAATCGCTAATCGGTGACATCTCCCCTAATCTCAAATATCGTTGCTGCTGCAGTAACGATGTTGTTCGTCATTCTTGCGGCAGCACACATCGCTACGTGTGACACCGCAGGAACGAGGAACCTCACCTTACCTGCGTCCCGCCAGCAATGAGGAAGGAAGGAGGTGGGTGGGATGTTCGTCCCGCTCATCTCCGCCCCTCCGCTTTGATTGGGTGGCCGCTTAGTGATGTCGCTGTGACGCCGAACGAACCGCCCCCTTAGAAAGGAGGTGGTTCGCCAGTCACAGCGACGTCGCTTTTCAGGTATGTGTGACGGGTGTAAGCGATGTTGTGCGCCACAGGCAGCGATTTGCCCGTGTCGCACAACCGATGGGGGCGGGTACGCATGCTAGCGATATCGTTAACGATATCGCAGCGTGTAAAGCGGCCTTAAGCACTCACTGTAAAACACAGAGTAAATATGAGCTGCTCTGTACTGTGATCTTTGAGAGACAGAATAAACAAATCAACAGCAGTTGAAGAATTATCTTTATTTTTTTTATGTTGTTCACCTTGTGGTATAAGGCGGGCTTTGCACGCTGCGACATCAGTAACAATGTGTTACCGATGCTGCAGCGATAGTCCCGCCCCCGTCGCATGTTCGATATCTAGTGAAAGCTGCCGTAGCGATTATTATCGCTACGGCAGCTTTACATGCACATATCTGCCGTGCGACGTCCCTCTGTCCGGCGACCCGCCTCCTTCCTTAGTGGCGGGTCGTGCGGCGTCACAGTGACGTCACACGGCAGGCGGCCAATTGAAGCGGAGGGGCGGAGATGAGCAGGATGTAAACATCCCGCCCACCTCCGTCCTTCTCATTGCAGCTGGCGGCAGGTAAGGTGATGATCCTCGCTCCTGCGGCTTCATACACAGTGATGTGTGCTGCCGCAGGAGCGAGGAACAACATCGCACCTGTCGCTGCACCGGCATTATGGAAATGTCGGAGGCTGCAGCGATGATACGATAACGACGCTTTTGCGCTCGTTCATCGTATCAAAAATGATTTGTACGTTGCGATATCGACTGCGACGCCGGATGTGCGTCACTTTCGATTTGACCCCACCGACATCGCACGTGCAATGTCGCAACGTGCAAAGCCGCCCTTAGTGATAGGGCGGCTTTATTCCTCCGGTCAATACAATTACAGTGATACCAAATTGAGATAGTTTTTTTTTTTTTTGGTTATTTGGCTACTACCGTATCACATTAAAAACGCTTTTTTTATAAATAAAGGGTTTTTGGATCACTTAATTTTGAAGGCTATAGTCTGTTTTTTTTTCCTGCTGACAGAGTCATGTGAGGGCTTGTTTTTTGCAGGATGAGTTGGAGGTTTTATTGGTACCGTTTTGGGCCACAAAATAGTTTTTTAATAACTTTCTATTTCACTGTATGTCAGTCAGAATCAAGAAGATATAGCAATTCAGGAATTGTTTTTTTAATGCTGTTCACAGTGTTGAGAAAGTGACAAGATCACTTTATTCTTTATGTCAGTATGATTACTGTGATACCACACGTATATAGTTTTTTTACGCAAATATGACTATTGTATTTTTTTCTCTTTATTTTCTGTTTTTTTGTTGTTTTTTTTAAATATATACATTTTTTCATTTTAAAAAAAACAAAAACTTTTTTACTTAGTCCTTTTATGGGACATTACCTTTTGCCGCTCTGATTGCAGTACAGTGCAGCTGTCAGAGCTGCACTTAGACGCTTCAGTGATCATGCTGCAGACATGATCCCTGACGCCTCCCGTAGTCTGGTGACCTGCATGTCACCATGGCAAAGATCGGACTCTTGCGATTACATCGCGAGTACACTGATAGACAGGTAGAGGGAGTGCAATGCCTTTCCCAACCCCCTAAGTGTCGCAATTGATATCGATCATGGAATTTACGGAATTAAACGGCCAGGGACAGCGTTAGGACCATCCTTGGCTGGGAGAGACAGGGCTTGACTGTTTGTAATGCCGAGTCCCAAGTGGTGATTACTCCGGTCACAGATCCTGTGCATCCCTTCTAGGATGTATAGGTACGTTCAAGGTCGTGAAGGGGTTAAATGGAATTTCTCCGGTAATTTATGTTGTCTGAACCACAGGCAGCATGAATCTGAGACACGTCTTATCATTACAAATATCCATGTTTTATTTTGTTATCCTACTGCTATACAGCGAAATCAGAGAAGCCGTTAGGCCTCACCTCCCATCTCTAGTCCGCTCAGTCAACTCATTCCTGGATATCTGTTCAAAGTATGTCTTCAGTGTACATTTCAGCATAAAATATGGTTGTGTGTAAAGATAGAGCCTGACTCTGATTGGTGCTGCACGTAGTTTGCTCAGTAAGTCGCCTAAAATGTTCTCGTTACCTCTGTAAGGAGGTATTATTTTTAATCCCTGGAAATAAATGACAGAGCAAAGGGATGACTCAAGCCAGAGCAGCAGCTACAAGGAAGAAGGGTTCTAGGAAGTTTCGCCCCCAGCAGTTCGCCCCCAGGTACACTTCGCCCCCGAACATTTTGCCCTCAGCATTTCGCCCCTAGGATGTTTCGCCCCGCACATTTCGCCCCCAGCAGTTCGCCCCCGGATGTTTCATCCCCGGATGTTTCGCCCCCAGCAGTTCTTCCCCGGATGTTTCGCCCCTGGATGTTTTGCCCCCAGCAGTTCGCCCCGGATGTTTCGCCCCCAGCAGTTCGCCCCTGGACGTTTCGCCCCCGGATGTTTTGCCCCCAGCAGTTCGCCCCCGGACGTTTCGCCCCCGATGTTTTGCCCCCAGCAGTTCGCCCCCGGACGTTTCGCCCCCAGATGTTTTGCCCCCAGCAGTTCACCCCCGGATGTTTCGCCCCCAGATGTTTCGCCCCCGGATGTTTCGCCCCCAGCAGTTCGCCCCGGATGTTTCGCCCCCGGACGTTTTGCCCCCGGATGTTTCGTCCCTGGATGTTTCGCCCCAAGCAGTTCGCCCCCGGATTTTTCGCCCCCAGCAGTTCGCCCCCGGACGTTTACGCCCCCAGCAGTTCGCCCCCAGACGTTTCGCCCCCGGATGTTTCGCCCCCAGCAGTTCGCCCCCGGATGTTTCGCCCCCAGAAGTTCGCCCCCGGATTTTTTGCCCCCAGCAGTTCGCCCCCGGACGTTTCGCCCCCGGATGTTTTGCCCCCAGCAGTTCGCCCCCGGATGTTTCGCCCCCAGCAGTTCGCCCCCGGATGTTTCGCCCCTGGATGTTTCGCCCCCAGCAGTTCACCCCCGGATGTTTCGCCCCCAGATGTTTCGCCCCCATACGTTTCGCCCCCAGCAGTTCGCCCCCGGATTTTTCGCCCCCAGCAGTTCGCCCCCGGATGTTTTGCCCCTGGATGTTTTGCCCCCAGCAGTTCACCCCCGGATGTTTTGCCCCCAGCAGTTCTCCCCCGGATGTTTTGCCCCCAGCAGTTCGCCCCTGGATTTTTCGCCCCCAGCAGTTCGCCCCCGGATGTTTCTCCCCCAGCATTTCATCCCTGGATATTTTGCCTCTAGCAATTTTGCTCCTGGATCTTTCGCATCCGGGAAAGACCTGCCTGAACTGAACTTTGGCAGGTTTGCTTATAACTAATAATACACCATATGAGTCTAAAATATAGAACTCTGATCAAATTAGTTTTTTTTATTCTAAAACTTTGTTTTCTAGATAAGTAATTTTACAAACAGACAGGAAAATAGTAGGATTTCATTGCTTACTAAGGAGGTCGTGCCCCCTTGGTAGCAGAACGGATCCTGGCTCCCTGTGATACATTCAGGGCTGTTTGTTCACAGCCCTCTGCAAAGCTTTCCTTCACCCTCCACTCATGTGCTCTGTCCTGGACAAGAGGAGGGCTCCCCTCCGCCTGTGTAAAGCCGTTACAGGACGGAACACATAGGGGGGCTTTGCAGAGGGCTGTAAACCAGCAGCCATTTATACATCATAGGGCATATATTGTTAGTTGCATGCTCCTGTGCAGCCACGCTCTCTAGAATCCATCCACAAGTACTGCTACTAAGGAGAAACAACCCACTGAAATCCTGCAGCACATGGAGCTTTAACTTGGATGAGACTTTTCACACAGAAGTGAAGCTGCTGGATGGTCTCCTTTGGAAATGAATATCATGGGCACAGGTACTATAACATAACTTGTGTTTTTTGTAGAGTTATGCTTTAACTGTATATATCAAAACTGTTAAAAGAAGAAACATAAAAAGGTATAGAGGGGAAGAATTAGAGAAAAAGAGAAAAGACAAATTACAGGTTATAATGCTTGAATTATTTTACAGCTAAAAACACTGCTCTCAAAACATACAATATGTGACCATGAACTACAATTCAAAGCTGTAGGCAATGCCTCTCAGATAATCCATCAAGCTTCTATTATTGAAATCTTGCATGATACGTTTAACCCTTGCTGAAATTGCAGCATACTTTTTGTTTCTTGCAGCGATGAGATTTCCTGCTATTATCTGAATAATATCAAAACTATGGAGCTCTTGCTGATGTTTCAGACAGTTAATGAACCAGTATATATTTTGGAAAAGAGTACCACATGTTTCTCGACAGCTACAGTGCCATCCTTCGACATCATTATTTGTTCGCTGTTGATCATTCAATGTTCGTTCATACACATTCCAGATTTGAACTGGAATCAAAGGTGCTTGACGTCTTCTGCGATTCATTCGACCGATATAGCTGTCTTCAAAATAGTTGGCAATAGGTATTGCTTCTTGTGGAAAGTCAGGATCTTCCACCAATTCTTCAAATGATTGCACAACATTCTGTGGTGGCACAAAGGCCAGGGCAGGTATCATGCGTATCCAACGGGCAAATTCATGGTCACCTTGGTATTGCATCTTGAGTCCTTCATTTTGAACTTTACGCCAAACCGACTGTGACAGGTGGAGAAAGCAACCAGTCTTCTCAAGGTTGGGGAATTCACTTTCAAATGCCTGTATTGCAGCTAGTTCAAAATCCAACATCAAGTTGTCTGGCTGCAGTCCAGGCTGCAAGTTCTTCAGCTCTTGCAGCAATCTCTGGTATGTAGAACGGCTCTTGTCTGTCAGCAAGGCGTACACTAGCGGAACAACAAGGCCGCTATGGACTACATGGATTGTGTAAAGTTGCTTAAACAAGGCTGGTGTAGTGAAAAACATGCCATCAGCAAACCACTCTTTACTTTGTGCCAGTAGATGGAGATTGTCTCTTGTTCCAAATATCAACATACGGCTGTGTCCATTTCCTAATTTAAAATGAAAGTATTAGTAGAGGAAATAACAGAAAAAGTGTAACAAGCAGCAGACAGAGAATTTTGGGATGAATTCACAAAAAAAATATCTTAATCAGAAGCCTCTGTTCATATCTCACATTAAAAACTCACATTTTGCTCCAGATTTTCTGATTTCATAATAAAAAAACTGAAGCAAAATCTAGTATGAAGGGGCCAACCAATAGTTTTTTACAACATATATTGTCCAAGTGGAAAATGATATATTTTTGTTTAAAATTAAAATTACTTCCAAACTTGAAATAGGTCACATTTTTAGGGTAACTTTAGACCCGTCATCTAGACGGCCGTTCAGCACGGCCGATCGCCGCCACGCTGAACGGCCATCCAGTTGACAGCCGCATCCAGATGCAGCGTGCGGCGTGACGTCTGAATGAACGACTGGGCTGGCCCCCCGCCTGATTGGGCATTACATTGAGGCGGATGGGCGCGCTAGTCGTCGGGTGGACGGCGCGGACGTTCTTGACGTCCGCCCTGCCTATGCTGTCTCATTGAGAGGATTGTGCAGGACGCACAAACCTGTCGATCAAACGGCCGAAGAGATACCGCCAGCGACTAAATTCAATTCCAATTTTGCCCACGATTTTGCAGCGATTTGAAAACGGAATTGAAATCGCAGCTCTCTCCCCTCTGGAGCGCTCACAGGGAGCGCTATGGCGGGGTTGACAGGGGCATGCATGTAACTCACACATGCCCGGTAGCTGGCGGGCTCCTCTGACCCCGATCGCTGCTTCATGCGGCTCCGTACTGCCCCCCTCCTCCTACCAGCTTCAGTGTGTCGGCTCGGCGCTCTGCTAGTGCCGTCTGCGGTACGACTCAGCTCGGCGGCTGAACGGCGGAAGTGAGCAGAGAGTGACAGTGCCCTGTGCAGAAGCCCATCTAGGCCGAGATAGTGGGTTAAAAATTGCTGGACAACAAGGTTCAACACGTGAGCCATACAAGGCACGTGTGTCAACTTGCCCCGGCGAAGGGCCGCACCCAGGTTTGCAGCATTGTCGCACACGGCCTTCCCTGGCTGCAGGTTCAGTGGAGACAACCATTTACGAATCTCGGACCGCAGAGCTGACCACAACTCATCCGCTGTGTGACTCTTATTTCCAAGACATTTCAAGGTAAAGACTGCCTGATGCCGTTGAGCTCTGCTGACAGCATAGTAAGTAGGTGTGTGGGATTCTTTGTGCGCAGTTACAACGCGGGTGGCCTGATCAGGCAGGCTTGGGGCGTAGGTGCAGGACCCAGATGAGGTGGAGGAGGCAGAAGCAGTGGAGGAACTTCGCCATACAGAGGATTGACGCACAAGTCTTGGGGACGGCAAGACTTTTTTCAGCAGACCCTTCTCCATCTATCACCATAGTTACCCAGTGCCCTGTCAGCGACATGTAACACCCCTGTCCATGTTACTGGTCCAAGTATCGGTGGTGAAATGCACCCGGTCACACATAGAGTTTCTCAAGGAAGCGGTGATGTTGTGTGCGACATGCTGGTGTAGCGCAGGCACACCTTTCTTGGAGAAGTAGTGGCGACTTGGCATCTGGTACTGGGGCACTGCGACGGACATAAGGTCTCGAAAATCCTCTGTGTCCACCAGGCGGAAAGGCAGCATTTCCGTAGCCAAGAGCTTACAGAAGGATAAAGTCAACCTCTTAGCTTTGTCATAGCTCGGAGGAAATGACCTTTTATTTGTCCACATCTGAGGGACAGAGATCGGGCTGCTGTGTGGAGACCGTGGTATGTAGGGTGTCCCTGGAAAAATGCAGGTCTGTGAGGAAAGTGCAGGTGGAGACATGATGTTGCCTTCATCCAAAGTTGGTGCTCTCGATGTCTGAGAGAGCTGTACACCAGCACTTGTTTCCCCTTCCAAACCAACTGAAGACCTGCCAAGCAAACTGCCTGTTGTAATTAAAGTGGTGGAAGGTCTGCGTGGAAAACCAGGTGTGACAGCTGTCCCCACAGTCATAGAAGATGAAGAACGCGGATGCACTGGAAGGGGCAGTCGGTGGTTGGCCCACTCCGCTAGGCCGCATTGTAGCACAGTGATCTTCCCACTGGGACTTATGCTTGTTATTCATGTGACGATTCATGGAAGTAGTTGGCAAACTGGTGAGGTTTTGGCCTCTACTTATAGATTTCCGACAAATTTTAAAGATCACATGATTTGGGAGATCCTTTGCAGGTCAAAAAAGTACCAGGCTAGGCAAGGCTTAGAGGCCATGCGACCTGCAGAGCCACCCCGACTTGTGCTCAGAGGCAGAGTGGTGGCTGAGGATGCACTTGTTGACGTGCTTCCAGTACTCCGACTCTGTCCAGGAAGGCGCAAGGTAACTTCGTCGTCAGTTGCATCCTCCTCCACTGCCTCTGGTGACCTCCTCGAGTGCCTGACTGTGGGTTGACAGTATGTGGGATCTAGAACTTCATCATCAAGCGTTGTGTTTGCACTCCCCTCACCCTCAGACCTAACCTCTTCCTGTCCTGACTGAATAGTTAAGTTTTCTTCCCAATCTGGTATCTGCGTCTCATCGTCATCAGTATGTTCCGCATTGTCTCCACCAACAGGTGTTACAGTTTGAGAATGAGGGTCTACATTATGGTCAGAAACGTGGTCATCAGGGCCTGAATCTGACTCACAAAGCTTCTGGGCATCACTGCAGACCATTTCCTGGTCTGTACTCACTGTAGCTTGGGAGCAGACCTCTGATTCCAAGCCTATAGTGTGACTGAACAGCTCTGCAGACTCAGCCATCTCTGCTACACCATACTCTGCAGGGCGGGTGGAGACTTGAGAGCTGGGAGAAAGCAAGTGCAATTGGGATGACAACTCAGAGGACTGTTGTTTTTTTGATGTTGAAGTTCAGGTGGAGGAGAGGCCACTTGTTGGAGCACTTGATATCAATTCAAGCATGTGCTTTTTTTGTGCATTATCTACCTTTGTTACAGTTGTTTTTTTCCGTAATAAAGGTAGCACATCCGATTGTCCATGGAAAGTAGCAGACATCTTACTTTTGCTGGAAGATGGCCTATCTTCAGCAGATGTTAATGTAGCTTTCCCACCTTCCCCACGGACAAAAACGTTTTTTCCTTTTCCAAAACGCCTGTTCCCCTTTGCACCAGCATCTGTCCTTTTGCCACTCATTTTGTTAGCGACAAGATTGGCCACTTAAAATGTGGTAGCAAAAATTGAGAGGTGGTGTAGATTGCAGCGGTGGTCTAGCTTTATTGACAGCTGAAGAAACAACACTGACTATCCCTGACAATGCAACTATGGCCCTAAAACTGGCAGCACTGTTTGCTATAAAAATAGCGTAGCAAAATTGGGCAGGAGGGTAGAATGCAGAGGTGGTGGAACTTGCTTGGCACCAGTGGGACACTAAGTTACTATGGCAGACACTTTTTGGATGCCACTAAGCTTCAGCACTGTTTGCTATAAAAATAGCGTAGCAAAAATTGGCAGGGTAGAATGCAGAGGTGGTGGATCTTGCTTGGCACCAGTGGGACACTAAGTTACTATGGCAGACACTTTTTGGATGCCACTAAATTTCAGCACTGTTTGCTATAAAAATAGCGTAGCAAAAATGGGCAGGAGGGTACAGTGCCTGGGTTTTGTGGGTCAGTGGACAGGAAAGGAACACTAACAGACACTTTTAGGATGGCAGAAAAAGTGTCAGCTCTTTGGACAAATAAAATAGCGTGCCAAAAGTGGGCAGGTGGGTAGAGTGCCCGGGTTCTGTGGCTACCAGGACAGGAAAGGAAGCCTCACTTTCTATCCCTTTTAATGATGAAATGCAGCAAGGAATTCCCTGAGCTGAGGTACACAGACGCTGTTATCTAAAGCTGTACACAGCGTTTGCACGGACCTGCCTAGCAGCTTTGGCTAGGAACGCCTGGAAATCAGCCCTGAAAAGGGCTGAAATAGCCTGCAGTCCCTCCCTAATCCCTACCGCGCTGTGTAGCTTGCTCTATGTCTATTTTTGCACACAGCATGATCGGCGGAGGTAGCAGCAGCGTGAGCGCTGACTGGCACCCACACGCAGAAGGCAGATAATGGCGGCGTATGGGAAAATGGCTGTATTTATAAGGCAAGGACATGTGACATTCACAGCCTATGCTTGTCTGGCAAAAATCCCCTTCCCTGTGTGTGTGTCTGTGATTGGCTGACATCCTGGCCTGCCCCACTGCACACGCGCTTAGAAAAAAAAAATGGCGATCGGCATTCTCTCAGCAGCACAGATCTAAACCGTGTCCCCCCCGCACACTAGACGCTGAAATTTGATAATAGTGTGAATCACAGTGACTCACACTATTACAGTGAAAAGCCAGCCAGTAACTAGCTAGGCTTTTTGCTGATTGAACCGTTCTCGAACATAACTCGAGCTGACGAGCTTTTAGCAAAAAGCTTGCATTCAAGTTCGATCTCGAGCACCCCCAAAAATCACTCGAACATGATATTGGCGAACCTCACACAGAGACACAGCTATTGGAAAATAAAGTTCTTCTGGCAGCTGTATATGTGGACCCAAGTCATCGTATACTGCTTGATGATTAACAGCTTACTAAAGGAAAAGAAGCTTTGAGTGAGGTAGCAGTTAGAATGAGTAACTACAGGACTGCCAGGCACAAGAGGACTTGGGGCCTGACAGTGCTACTGCTGCCATATCTTCATCCTCATCAGATGAGGAGTTTAACTTTGACAAGTATTTGGATGACATGGAGCAGGCAAAGTGTTGCCGCAAGGAAAAAGATGTCACTCCGTCTCCTATAGCAAGCAGATTGACCAGATTTTAGTAACATTTTTCACTCGCTCTCAAAGAAATAGAAAAATTCAACTGTTCATCAAAACTGACTGCAATTCCTTTATACCCGGAAATTGTTTGAGATGTTGCCCCTGTGGTTACGGCTTTGCCTCCAACCCAAGTTAGTGTAGAGAGGTTGTTCTCTAGCCTTAAAATTATTAGGTCAGATTTGAGGTCATCTGCGAAGAAGGATCTGATAGAAGCAATTCTATTTCTTACAACAAATTCATAGACTGCACAAATGTTATTTACTATGTTTTTGTTGAAAACTGTTTTTTGCCAAAAACATAGTGTATTACATAGTGTTATGTAAATCAAATCAAATAGGCTTTATTGGCAGGACCAAAAAACTATTAGCATTGCCAAAGCAAAAAAAGAAGTGTGAAAGGGGAGTGGGTTAGTGTTGTGGGGATGGGGTGTTGGGGCCACAATTTAGGGAGTGATGGCCCATTTACAGGTCTTTAGTACCCCTCATCTTATGACAAGTGGAGACATATTGGGCGGCGATCTCCACCATTGATTCTTCTTCCCCTAGTAGGATGCGGAGTTTCCCCTCCTCGTCCATGGATGGAAAGTCCGGGGTATGAGCGGTAAGTTTCTGGAAGTGGGAGGCCCTCACTGCTGAGTATTTGTCACAGTGCAGTAGGAAATGCACCTCGTCCTCCAGAGCCCCCTGCTGGCAGTGCTGGCACAGTCTGTTCTCCCGCGGCTTGTATGTCTGTCGGTGCCACCCTGTTTCCACCTTTAGGCCGTGGGCACTCAGTCTGTACAGGCTAAGTGTCTGCCTGTCTTTGGGGTGGCGTAACCTTTGCAGATATGGGGCCAGAGTATAGTCCCTCCGCAGTGACCGGTAGATGGTGAGTTTCTGGGTGTTCTCTAATTCACTCTTCCAGACCTCTATGTATTGCATCTTGCAGCTCTCTGAGATCTCTTTTATTTGGCCTTTTGTCAGGGTGTGTTGCTGACTTTGGCTGTACTGGCTGCCGGGGTTCCTGGCTTGCTCTGGGCTCCGGCTCAGCAGGGCTTTATGATGGTAGGAGCTGGGGTTGCTGTTCTGTATGTGTGCCTGGTGTGATAGTGCCCGATTGTGTATACTGAGCCATAAAGGGAATCGGCCCAGCTCTGCCCGACAGGCTATGTTTGAGGTGCTGCGATGGACTTGGAGGAGATATTTGCAGAACTCCAGGTGGAAGACTTCAGTTGGACTGGAATCCCACTTTTTTTGGTCTGGATAGGTCACTGGGCCCCATACCTTGCTGCCATACAGCAGTATAGGGGTGATGACGCTGTCGAATATCTTGAGCCAGACTCTCACCGGTGGTTTGAGGTGGTACAGTTGTCTTCTGATAGAATAAAAGATTCTGCATGCTTTCCCTTTCAGGGTCTCTGCTGCTTGCTTAAGGCTCCCAGTTTGGCTTAGCTCCAGAACGAGGTAGGTATAGCTGCTAGTCTTCTCCAGCGTGGTGCCATTTAGTGTGAGGGAGGGCGTAGAGGTTTCGTTATACTTCCTCTTCTGAAACACCATGACTTTGGTCTTCTTTTGGTTGATGGGCAAAGCCCATGTGGTGCTGAATGTTTCTAGCACAGCCAGACTATCTTTGAGGCCTTTCTCGGATGGGGAAAGCAGCAGGAGGTCATCTGCATACAGCAGGATCTTCACCTCTCGGTCATGCAAGCTGAGACCTGGGGCGGGGGAGGATTCCAAGGCTGAGGCCAGTCCATTTATTTAGATATTGAATAGACTTGGGCTTAGGCTGCAGCCCTGTCTTACCCCGCTGCACTGCCAGAAGAAGGCCGTCCTCTTTCCATTAACCTTCACGCTGCATTGGTTCTCAGAGTATGAGCTCTTGATCACTTCGTAGGTTTTGCCACCTATTCCACTTTCCAGGAGTTTAAGGAACATAAATAAATATATATAATAAACTATGTAAGTGGCAAAAAACAGTTTTCATCAAACACATACTAAATAATAACATTTAGTATAATGCTCATATTTAAGTGAAAAATGTATTGTAGTACAATGTGAACATCAGTCATTTAATCATTTTTATGATATAATCAAGATATTTAGATAGAATATAAAATATATTTATTGGAATACAACTTTAGAACACAAAAAACTAATAAATTGTATATATGTAATACACTATGTAATATATGTATATATATATATATATATATATATATACATACACACACACAAGATATATATGTAATCTACTGTATATTACATAGTTTATTACATATTCACAATTTATTACAGTTGTTTGTGTTCTAAAGTTGTATTCCAATAAATATATTTTATGTTCTATCTAAATATCTTGATTATTGTATCATAAAAATTATTAAATTCTGATGTTCACATACACATGTTCATGTACTACAATAAATTATTCACTTAACTATAAGCAATATATGTAGGAGTCGGAGTCGTGGAGTCTGAGTCGGTGCAAGGGAAATTGAGGAGTCGGAGTCGAAGGTTTGGCTTACCGACTCCACAGCCGTGGGTCCTAATGCAACTTTTCTACACCAATATATATTCTCCATTCATAGATAACACAGGTCTGCAACAGTAAAGTTATTTGAAAAGTAAGAGGTGATTTGTATAGACAGAGCAGCACAAAAGTGAGTACACCCTTCACATTTTTGAAAATCTTTTCATGGGACAATGGATATATGACACTTTGATACAATGTTAAGTAGTCGGTGTACAGCTTGTATAACTGTGTAAATTTGTTGTGCCCTTTAAATAACAAAATACAGTCATTAATAGTGATGGACGAACCGCCCGATGTTGATGTTCAGGAGCCTCACCCAAACGTTTTGTAAAGTTCAAGTTCTGAGATAACGCGAACTTGCGTCGGATTACCAAAAAAAAGCACATTATTAAAAAACATTATGATTATACTTACAGGTCTCACGACACGTCCTGCAGTCTCTCTCCTGGCTACTTCTGCTTCCGTGTCCGATCATTGCTGTGCCCCTGGGTAACCACCACTGACTTACAGGATCTTCCATGGCGTCATAGCCATGTGACCAGTCTGGCGTGACTGTTGTACAGACATTGGGTTACAGACTGGTCACATGGCTATGATGTCATGGAAGTTCCTGTAAGTCAGATGTAGCAGAACTGAAGATGCTTGCCCATCTTTGGACTACGTCGAAAGTTGTTTGTTTTTTTTTTGAATAGTAAAGATGGAGGCCTAAATGTCTTTTGTTTTATTTATAATAAAATATTTTTTTTCTGTGTTGTTTTATTTTACTGTTAAACTAACAGACAATCACAGATGCTGTTACAGAGTAAGGAGTACTTTGCACGCTGCGACATCGCTACTGCGATATCATCGGGGTCAAATCGAAAGTGACGCACATCCGACACCGGTAACGACGTTGCAACGTGTAAAGCCTAGATGCGCCGATAAACGATCGCAAAAGCATCGAAAATCGATGATCTGTGTAGCGTCGATCATTTTCATAATGTCGCACCAATAGGAGATACGATGTTGTTCCTCGTTCCTGCGGCAGCACACATCACTGTGTGTGAAGCCGCAGGAGCGAGGAACATCTCCTTACCTGCCTCCACCGGCTATGCAGAAGGAAGGAGGTGGGCAGGATGTTTACATCCCGCTCATCTCCGCCCCTCCGCTTCTATTGGCCGCCTGCCGTGTGTCGTCGCTGTGACGCTGCATGACCCGCCCCCTTATGAAGGAGGTGGGTCACTGGCCAGAGCGACACCGCAGGGCAGGTAAGTGCATGTGATAGCGATAATGTTTGCTACTGCAGCTATCACAAGATATCGCATGTGCGACGGGGGCGGGTACTATCGTGCTCGGCAATGCTAGCCGATGCTAGCGATGTCGCAATGTGCAAAGTACCCCTAAGCGTCTGTGATTTGATGCTGTAGTAACCTGAAACCAGCTCATACATTCTAGCATCTAGAATGTATGGGGAGATTCCAGGTTACTTAACAGCCAATTACAGACGCCCATTCTGCGTGACAGCGACTGCTATTGGCTGTTGAGTCCCTTTCACATATAGTAGTGTAAAAATAAATAATTAAAAAAAATGCTGTAGCTCTTCTCAGTATTTTTGATTCTCAGCGCAGATAAAGCGGACGGCTACGGGCTGCCACCCCATCTGCCTGTCTTTACCTTGGCTGGCAATCAAAATACAAGAAGTCCATTAATTATTTTTTTTTAATTATTTAAAAAAATAGTTAAAAATAAAATGTGTGAGCTCCTGCCGTATTTTGATCGCCAGTGAGGTAAAGCCAGGCAGCAGGAGGCTGGGATTCTCAGCGTGGTAAGGTCCAAGCATTCTGGGCCCGCCACGCTAAAAAACGCAGCCGCCCCTGGTAATTGCGCATTGTTTCTTAGCGCCATTTCCATGTGCTTTACCCAGCTTGTCCAGTGGCCCTGATGGCAGTGGCTCGCTGGGTAGTAAAGGGGTTAATACCAGCTTTGTATTCTCAGCTGGTACTAAGCCCGAAATTCATGCTGTCACGCCAAATTAGACATGGCCACCATGATTTTCTAGTGAACAGTTTAAAAAACCACAACACATAGAAACATTTTTTATTAGAAATAAAAAAAACAAACATTTAGAGATTCCATCTTTAGTATAAAAAAATCCTTAGTCCAACGTACTCCACAGGTTGAGCAATGTCAGCACTGCTTCATCATGCTGTATAGATAAATGTCTCTACAGAGTGAGAAGCAGAGAGAGCAATGTCAGCTCTACTTCATCACTCTGTAAAGACAAGCACCTCTACTATAGTTGAGCGCGGTTCGAGGTTCTCTAGTTCACGGCTCGAGTGATTTTGGGGGCTGTTCTAGATCGAACTAGAACTTGAGCTTTTTGCTAAAGCTCGATAGTTCTAGATACATTCGAGAACGGTTCTAGCAGCAAAAAGACCAGCTAATTACTAGCTGCCTTTCCGCTGTAATAGTGTAAGTCACTCTGTGACTCACACTATTATGAAATTTCAGTGTATAGTGTGCGGGAACAGCGCCTTCAGATCACTGCTGTATGGATAATGGCGATCGCCATTTTTTTTTTTTTCCTTGTCTTCCTTCCCTAAGAGCGCGCGTGTAGTGGGGCGGGCCAGCATGTCAGCCAATCCCAGACACACACACAGCTAAGTGGACTTTTAGCAGAGAAGCAACGGCATGTGTGATAGGATGTCCATGTCACATGTCCCTGCATTATAAAATCGGACATTTTCCTCCAGCACGCCATTATCTGCCTTCTGCGTCCTTGGTGTCAGTCACCGCTGGCGCAGCTCCTATCTCCGATACTGCTGTGTACGCTCTATACACAGCGCTGTACAGAATAGGGATAGAAGTTTCTATCAGTCCTTTTAAGGGCTAATACCGGCAGGGTCAGAGCCATAGGTGACAGGTCCGTGAAAACAGAGTTTAACAGCTACACAAGATGACAACGTCTGTGTAGCTAAGGTCAGGGATTTCCTCGCTGCATTTCTCCATTAGGAGGGATAGAAAGGCAGGCTTCCTTTCCTCTACCCAGAGACCCACAACCCTGCCACTGTACCCTCCTGCCCTTTGCACACTCCAACTCATTGTTACTAAGCCATTATACTAGCAAACACTGAGTGAACTTAGTGGCATCCTAAAAGTGGCTGTTGGACTTCTGTATTGTCCCACTAGTGCAAAGATATTTGCAGCACGTCTGCCTGCATTGCACACTCAAACTCATTGTTACTAAACCATTATACTAGCAAACACTGAGTGAACTTAGTGGCATCCTAAAAGTGGCTGTTGGACTTCTGTATTGTCCCACTAGTGCAAAGATATTTGCAGCACGTCTACCTGCATTGCACACTCAAACTCATTGTTACTAAGCCATTATACTAGCAAACACTGAGTGAACTTAGTGGCATCCTAAACGTGGCTGTTGGACTTCTGTATTGTTCCACTAGTGCAAAGATATTTGCAGCACGTCTGCCTGCATTGCACACTGAAACTCATTCTTACTAAGCCATTATACTAGCAAACACTGAGTGAACTTAGTGGCATTCTAATCGTGGCTGTTGGACTTCTGTATTGTCCCGCTAGTGCAAAGATATTTGCAGCACGTCTGCCTGCATTGCACACTCAAGCTCATTGTTACTAAGCTATTGTACTAGCAATTTATGCTGCCAGTTTAAGGGCCGTAGTTGCATTGTCAGGGATAATTATTGTTGTTTATTCTGCTGTTAATAAAGCTAGACCACCGCTGCAATCTACACCACCTCTCAATTTTTACTACCACATTTTCACTGCACAATCTTGTCGCAATCAACATGAGTGACAAAATGACAGATGCTGGTGGAAAGGGGAACAGGCGTGTTGGAAAAGGAAAAAAAGGGTTTGTCCGTGGGGAAGGTGGTAAAGCTCCATTAACATCTGCTGAAGATAGACCATCTTCCAGCAAAAGTAAGATGTCTACTACTTACCGTGGACAATCCGATGTGCTCCCTTTTTTACGGACACGAACAACTGGAACAAAGGTAGATGATGGCCAAAAAAGGAAAATGCTTGAATGGATCTCAAGTGGTCCAACAAGTGCCCTCTCCGCCACCTCAACTACCGCATCCAAAAAACACCAGTCTTCTGAGTTGTCATCCCAATCAAACTTGCTTTCTCCCAGCTCTGAAGTCTCCATCCGCCCTGCACAGTATGGTGGAACTGAGATGGGTGAGTCTGCAGAGCTGTTCAGTCACACTATAGCCTTGGAATCAGAGGTCTGCTCCCAAGCTACAGTGTGTACAGACCAGGAAATGGTCTGCAGTGATGCCAAGAACCTTTGTGACTCTGATTCAGGCCGTGAGGACCAAGTTTCTGAGCATAATGTTGACCCTTTTTCACAAACTGTAACACCTGTTGTTATAGACAATGAAGAACATACTGATGACGATGAGACGCAGATACCAGATTGGGATGACAATTTACATATTCGGTCAGGGCAAGAAGAGGCTCGGTCTGAGGGTGAGGGGAGTGCAAACACAACAATTGATGAGGAAGTTCTAGATCCCACATACTGTCAACCTACAGTCAGGCACTCTAGGAGGTCAACAGAGGTGGTGGAGGAGGATGCAACCGACGACGAAGTTACCTTGCGCCTTCCTGGACAGAGTCGGAGCACTGGTAGCACGTCTACAACTGCATCCTCAGCCACCACTCTGCCTCTGAGCACTAGTCGGGGGGGGGCTCAGCAGGTCGCATGCCCTCTAAGCCTTGCCTAGCCTGGTCCTTTTTTGACATAGCAAAAGATCGCCCAAATTATGTGATCTGTAAAATTTGTCGTGATTCTGTTAGAAGAGGGCAAAACCTCAGCAGTTTGACAACTTCTTCCATGAATCGTCACATGAATAAATATCATATGTCCCAGTGGGAAGCTCACCTTGCTGCAATGCGGCCTAGCGCAGCGAACCATCCACCGCCTGCCCCTTCCAGTGCATCCGCGCGCTCTTCATCTTCTAGGACTGTGGGGACAGCTGTCACACCTGGTTTTCCACGCACAACTTCCACCACTGTAACCGCAACAGGCAGTTTGCTTGGTAGGTCGTCAGTTGGTTTGGAAGGGGAAACAAGTGCGTGTGTACAGCTCTCTCAGACATCGGTAGCACCAACGTTGGATGAAGGCAACATCATGTCTCCGCCTGCACTTTCCTCACAAACCTGCATTTTTCCAGGGACACCCTACTCAACACCGTCTACACACAGCAGCCAGATCTCTGTCCCTCAGATGTGGACAAATAAAAGGCCATTTCCTGCGACCCATGACAAAGTTAAGAGGTTGACTTTATCCCTCTGTAAGCTCTTGGCTACCGAAATGCTGCCTTTCTGCCTGGTGGACACACAGGATTTTAGAGACCTTATGTCTGTCGCTGTGCCCCAGTACCAGATGCCCAGTCGCCACTACTTCTCTAAGAAAGGTGTGCCCGCGCTGCACCAGCATGTCGCACACAACATCACCGCTTCCTTGAGAAACTCTGTGTGTGAACGGGTGCATTTCACCACCGATACTTGGACCAGTAAGCATGGACAGGGACGTTACATGTCGCTGACTGGGCACTGGGTAACTATGGTGATAGATGGTGAAGGGTCTGCTGCACAAGTCTTGCCGTCCCCACGACTTGTGTGTCAATCCTCTGTCTGTCCAAGTTCCACCACTGCTTCTGCCTCCTCCACCTCATCTGTGTCCTCCACCTCCGCCCCAAGCCTGCCTGGTCAGGCCACCAGCGTTCTTACTGCGCAGAAGGAAGCATGCACCCCTCATTACTATGCTGGCAGCAGAGCGCAACGGCATCAGGCGGTCTTTAGCTTGACATGTCTTGGGAATAGGAGTCACACAGCTTAGGAGATGTGGTCAGCTCTGCGGTCCGAGTTTAATAAATGGTTGTCTCCACTCAACCTGCAGCCTGGTAAGGCCGTGTGCGACAATGCTGCAAACCTGGGTGCGGCCCTTCGCCTGGGCAAGGTGACACACGTGCCTTGTATGGCTCACGTGTTGAACCTTGTTGTCCAGCAATTCTTAACACACTATCCCGGCCTAGATGGCCTTCTGACCAGGGCACGAAAACTGTCTGCTCACTTCCGCCGTTCAACTGCCGCAGCTGAGCGACTTGCATCTCTCCAGAAGTCTTTCGGCCTGCCGGTTCATCGCCTGAAATGCGATGTGGCGACACGCTGGAATTCGACTCTCCACATGTTACAGCGACTGTGGCAGCACCGCCGAGCCCTGGTGCAATACGTCATAACGTATAGCCTGGGCCAACGAGATGCAGAGGTGGGGAAGATCACCCTGATGGAGTGGTCTCAGATCAAGGACCTATGCACCCTTCTGCACAGTTTCGACATGGCGACGAATATGTTTAGCGCTGACAATGCCATTATCAGTATGACAATTCCAGTCATTTACATGCTGGAGCACACGCTAAACACTATTCGGAGTCAGGGGGTGGGACAACAGGAAAGGGAGGAACTACAGGAGGATTCATATGCGCAAGACACAACAACATCACCAAGGTCCAGACGTTCATCATCACCAACGCGGCAGGCATGGGACCATGGGGTACAGGGATCAACATGGGCGCATGGTAGCAGGCGAAATGTTGAGGAAGGTGCAGGAGAACATGAAGAAATGGAGGACGAACTGTCCATGGACATGGAAGACTCAGCGGATGAGGGAGACCTTGGTCAAATTTCAGTTGAAAGAGGTTGGGGGGAGATGTCAGAGGAAGAAAGAACAGTTAGCACCTCTATGCCACAAACACAGCGTGGACTTGGTCCGCATGGCTGCGCAAGACACATGAGCGCCTTCTTGCTGCACTACCTCCAACATGACCCTCGTATTGTCAAAATTAGAAGTGATGATGACTACTGGGTTGCCACACTATTAGATCCCCGGTACAAGTCCAAATTGTGTGACATAATTCCAGCCATAGAAAGGGACGCCCGTATGCAGGAGTATCAGCAGAAGCTGTTACTCGATCTTAGCTCGGCTTTTCCACCAAACAACCGTGCAGGTGCAGGGAGTGAATCTCCCAGTTGTAACTTGACAAACATGGGACGGTCTCGTCATCTTCAACAGTCTACCCGTACCAGTAGCACCGTATCTGGTGCTGGTAACAGCAATTTAATGGAATCTTTTCAGAATTTTTTTAGACCGTCCTTTGCAAGGCCACCAGAGACAACAAGTCTGACACATAGTCAACGACTGGAGAGGATGATACAGGAGTATCTCCAAATGAACATCGATGCCATGACTTTGCAAATGGAGCCTTGCTCATTTTGGGCTTCAAATCTTGAAAAACGGCCAGAGCTCTCCACTTACGCCTTGGAGATTTTGTCGTGTCCAGCTGCCAGCATTGTCTCTGAACGTGTCTTCAATGCTGCTGGGTGTGTGCTGACAGATAAGCGCACGCGTCTGTCCAGTGACAATGTGGACAGACTACCGTTCATCAAAATGAACAAGTCATGGATCCACAAGGAATTTACTACCCCTGTGTCATCCTGCGGAGAGTAAATGCTTGTGGATTTGGAATGTGCTTGATGCAAATCAAAACATCCTGTTTGCAATTAGGGCACAAGTGCTGCCACTGAATGGGTGGGTGTGTGTGGGGCACAATTTCTGGAAAAAAAGGGAGATTCCGCTTGGAGTAACCCTTGCTTGCTGTGTTTTTTAAAAATGATCCAAGATGAACAGAGCTGGGATCAGGAAAGACTTTGCTACCTACCCCGGAGTCATCCTGGGGACGGTTAAGTATGGCGTATTTTTGAATGTGCTTGATGCAAATCTAGCTGTGAAGTGTACAACTAGGGCACAAGTGCTGCCACTGAATGGGTGAGTGGGTGTGTGTGGGGCACAATTTTTGGAAAAAAAGGGAGACTCCGCTTGGAGTAACCCTGGCTTGCTGTGTTTTTTAAAAGGAGCCAAGATGAACAAGTCATGGTTCAGCAAAGACCTTGCTACCTACCCCGGAGTCATCCTGGGGACGGTTAAGTATGGCGTATTTTTGAATGTGCTTGATGCAAATCTAGCTGTGAAGTGTACAACTAGGGCACAAGTGCTGCCACTGAATGGGTGGGTGTGTGTGGGGCACAATTTTTGGAAAAAAAGGGAGACTCCGCTTGGATTACCCCTTGCTTGCTGTGTTTTTTAAAAATGATCCAAGATGAACAGAGCTGGTATCAGGAAAGACTTTGCTACCTACCCCGGAGTCATCCTGGGGACGGTTAAGTATGGCGTATTTTTGAATGTGCTTGATGCAAATCTAGCTGTGAAGTGTACAACTAGGGCACAAGTGCTGCCACTGAATGGGTGGGTGTGTGTGGGGCACAATTTTTGGAACAAAAGGGAGACTCCGCTTGGAGTAACCCTTGCTTGCTGTGTTTTTTAAAAATGATCCAAGATGAACAGAGCTGGGATCAGGAAAGACTTTGCTACCTACCCCGGTGCAATCCTGAAGACGGAAAAGGATGGCGTATTTTTGAATGTGCTTGATGCAAATCTAGCTGTGAAGTGTACAACTGGGGCACAAGTGCTGCCACTGAAGGTATGTGTGTGTGTGGCCCAATTTTTAGAAAAAAGGGAGAACTCCGCTTGGAGTCACCTTGTGGTTTTTTTACATGATTTTAGAAGGGCGTGCCATGCCTATATCTGTGTCTCCTCCTCTTTTTCCTTGTCCAGCTCTTTTGTTTTCGCATGAGTATATGTCCTTGTCACTTTCCCATGTGTTTGTGTTGTGTTGTGAGTTGTTTGTCACATTTTGGACACCTTTGAGGGTGTTTTCTAGGTGTTTTTATGTGTTTGTGATTGCCTGCCATTGTTTCCTATGCGGTTCGAGTTCGGTTCGTCGAACGTTCGGCGAACCGAACTCGAACGAGACCTCCGTTCGGCGAACCGAACTCGAGCCGAACCGGGACCAGTTCGCTCATCTCTAATCTCTACAGAGCGAGAAGCAGGCTGACACTGAGGGTATGATTCCAGTTGTGTATGACTCGTGCGAGTCTCGCATTTCATCACCTGGCTTGGGCTGACACTCTCCTGACAGGTGCATACAAATCAGAGTGAAGAGGGGGTTAATGCCGCGCATCAGCCAAAATGAAGATGTAGCACGTTGATGTTATAAACGTATTCTTTTATTCCATCGGTCTACGCGTTTCGAGGATATACCTCTTCTTCAGGACCAGTGCATCAACATAGTATAGCATAAATGAAGATGTCAGACATATATATACAGCTGATAACAGAGAGCACCGCCTATTAGATGAAAAAAAAAACAAAACCAGTAGGAGGAACCACTGATTCAGTGACATAACAGATATTTAGTAGAACTCAAATTCACATATAGACTAATAGATAATAATGAATAACGAATATAAAAGTTATAGGAGTGACAAATTATTTTGAAAAGAAAAAAAGAAAACAGAAATTATTATATAAAGAAAAAAACTTTTCTAGGTGTGAACATTACACTAGAACCCACATAGGGTGGATTCCTTAAAACCTCAAAGTCAGTGTTATTAGTGAAACTGGCTATTCCATATTCTGTGAAAGATGTGTAGGAAATAAAAGAATCAAATGTGAAAAAAAAGAAGAGTGTATAGTATGAGATCTATGTGTATTAAAAGGATAGGGTTATTGTGTATTAAAAAACCTGAAGTGACATTCACAATTAATAAAAAATAGCACTGACCGGAAAAACATTAAAAATAGGTAAAACCTTTATTAAGATCAATAAAAAATGTTAAAACTTGTAGAAACATCACCACAGAGAAAAAGGAAAATTCGTGTTATATTCAGGGCTCAGGAGCGAGTAGCATAACAGAGCGCTGATAGAAGACAGGTCAAGAAAGTCCAGACCGTGGGAAATAATGCTTATGCGCATGTCCTGCAAGGTAACTCCAGTGCAGATGCTAGTCAATTGCATATCTAAGGGGCCCATAGGAGAGATGCTGCATAGAGGAGAAAAAAAAATATATATATATAAGTACAAGAAAAAAAACAAAAAGTGCAGTAGATCACAGGAGTATATTCATAGTAGATCAGGGAAGGAATTTAATAAATAAATAAAACCAAAAATTGTATCGGCAGTAAGAGAAAGCCCACCTGATATTAGTACTAAACCCCAAAAAGGAAAGTCTGTATTGTTTACAGCCCCCAATAGTATTACAGAACAGTGCTACATAAATAAATACTGCAAAAATGAAAAAAAAATAATATATATAACAAAAAAAAAAAATTAACATTAAAATCATTAAAATTGTTACAACAAGCATCACAAATATGACCATGTTCTTGAAGTAAGAGGATTTATAAGATCAATAAAATAAATCAGTTACTTCGTTGAGACCCAAAGGCTTCAATGTATTCAGTTTATAAATCCAAAAGGTTTCCTTTTTACTCAACATTTCATGTCTATTGGAGATATTGCTAGAAATCTGTTCTATAGGAGTAATAGTAAAATTTATCTTTTTGTCATGCACCATCGTACAATGACGTGAAAGACCATGAAGCAGGAAACCTTTTTTGATATTATGCCTGTGGGAATTTAAACGATTATGTAATGCCTGTGTGGTCCTGCCTATGTATTGCTTCCCACACAGGCATTCAATCAGATACACCACAAAATCTGATTGACAGGTCATGTGTCCCTTAATGGAGTAAAGTTCTGGCTCTCCCCTTGGGCCAAAACTCTTTCTCCTATGTTTAATTATATTGCAACATAAGCATTTATTTGAGAAGCATTTGAACGCACCCATAGGAAGATCAGTCATTCTCTTATAATCATTATTAAGGATTCTTAGTCTGCTGGGTGCCACAACATTGCGAATAGTGGGTGCCCTTCTAAAGGTAATGCCAGGATGGTCAGGAATATTACTACTCAAAACCGGATCATTTTTGAGAATGTTCCAATGTTTGGATAGTATTCTTTTTATGGACCCGTTGTCCTCACTAAAAGTGGTAATGAAATTTGATATAAAATTATTCTCTGTTGTTGATACAGATTTTTCTGCGTTGGATAAAATTTTTCCTGATCTACCTCACTGATCTGTTGGTATTACACTATCAGCGCTCCTTATTTTTCAGTTTATACTCTCCTGACAGGAGCATCTCAGCTGCATGGAAATAAATGCAGCCGACCCGCTCCTGTCGGGAGAGTGTGTGCCGTGTCGGGTGATGCGATGCGAGACTCGCACAGTGACAGTCAAAGTTCAATTGAGTTTATGGGTTCGCCCATCACTAGTCATTCATTTCTAAACCACAATATTTTGTTTGGCCACCATTATTTTCAAGCACTGTCTTAACCTTCTTGGGCATGGAGTTCACTAGAGCTTCCCAGGAGCAACTAGAATCCTCTTACACTCCTCCATGACAACCTCACAGAGCTGGTGGATGTTAGAGACCTTGCACTCTTCTACCTTCTGTTTGAGGATGCCCCACAGATGCTCAATAGTGTTTAGGTCTGGAGACAAGCTGAGCCAGTCCAGCACCTTTGCCATCATTTTAGCAAGGCAATGGTAATCGTGGAGGTGTGTTTGGGGTCGTTATCATGGTAGAATGCTGCCCTGTGGCCTAGTGCATTATGCTCAGCTTTAGTATGTCAATGTATATGTTTGCATTCATGGTTTGCTCAATGAACTGCATTTCCCTACAGCCAGCAGCAGTCATGCAGCCCCAAACCATGACACTTTCACCACAATGCTTGACTGTAGGTAGGACACAATTGTCTTTCTACTCCTCACATAGTTGCCACCACAAACACTTAATACTTTCTAAACCAAATACATTTATCTTGCTTTCGTCAGACCACAGTTCCAGTTATGCATATCATTCTGCTTGTCTTCAGACAACTACTGTTTATGGGCCTTCTTTTGCATCATCTTTAGAAGAGGCTTCGTTCTAGGACAGCAGCCATGCAGACCAATTTGATGCATGTGCGGAGTATGGGCTAAGCACTGACAGGCTGACCCTCCCCCCACCCCTTTATTCTCTGAAGCACTCATATGTCTATTTTGAAACTATCTGTGATGCTGAGCACATGCGCTCAACTCTTTTGGTCGACCATAGCAAGGCTTGTTCTAAGTGGAAACTGTCTTGTTAAATTGCTGTATGATCTTCATCACTGAGCTGCAGCTGCAGCTCAGTTTCAGGTCATAGGCACTCTTATAGCCTAGGCCATCTTTATGTAGAGCAGCACATTTTTTTCAGATCTTCAGAGAATTCTTTGCAATGAGGTGCCATGATGAACTTTCATTGACCTGTATGACAGCGTGTAAGAGCGATAACACCTGCTCCCCATTCACACTGGAGACCATGTAACACTAATGAGTCATATAATACCGGGTAGGTAAAATGTTTAATTGGGCACAATATGACCATTTTCACTTAGGTTTGTACTCACTTTTGGTGTCAGTGGTTTAGACATTAAAGGCTGCGTGTTGAGTTATTTAAGTGGCACACAAAATTTACACTGTTATACAAGCTGTGCACTGACTACATTGTATCAAAGTGTTATATTTTCAGTAGTGCTCCATGAAAAGATTTAATAAAATATTTACAAAAATGTGAGGGGTGTACTCACCTTTGTGATATACTATACTTTTCATGACTGAAAAAGTTCTATCATATACAGTTCTTTCACAAACACTGATTCTATAGGCTTCCAAAAGGAATTCCTTCCATATTTTTCTCGACTGTGCTCTAGTGTATTGCAGTGATGTTCCTGAATTGATGGAAAAATTTAACATTGAGTACAATTTGAGCGAGCTCAAGAAGAGACCTGAGTAGTCTCGAAAGCTTGCTATTATTACCATCTTTTCAGTTAGCTATTAAAAGGTATCAACCACTGAGGACTTCAGTTCTTTTAAACAATTTTTTAAGAGTCTGTAGGGCATTCGGTGCACTTGAAGGAAAGCTATGAGAATTTAGACTTTATTCTAAAGAAATATAACTACGAGGATCAAGGGTGGTCAATATGTGGTGATCTGAAAGGAGGATACACAAAGTACCCATGCGTTTTGTGAGAATGGCACAGCCAGGATAAGACTCTTCACTCGAGTCAAAAAATTGAAGAGAACAGTTTTGCAAATTGTTTGCAAATTGTACATCTTGTCTCCTTGAAAAGCCGTTCGAGGGTGCATACTGTTGTTCAAGATGTGAGCAAGTTGCACATTTGGAAGCCCAGATACTGGATCTAAATGAGCAGCTGGCAACTCTGAGATGCATTAGCAATATGGAAAGGAGTGTGCTGCTCACTGAGCAGCAGCTTGCTGGGTCAGATGTGGGGGAGGATCGTAGTAGGGAGCGGCAGGACGGTGAGGTAGGTAGCTGGGTGACAGTTAGAAAGGGGGGTAAAGGGAAAAGTGCTAGGAAGGCTAGTTATGAACTGACACACCCCAATAGGTTTGCAAACTTGGCAGATGAGGGGAATGTCATTACAGGGGTAGCAATGCTGCAGCAAGGCATGACCTCTGAACGCCAGAGGAGTGTCTGCTCCAGTAAGGGGGGGAATAGGAGTGCAGGGCAGGCAAGACAGGTACTGGTAGTGGGGGACTCAATTATTAGGGGGACAGATAGGGCAATCTGTCACAAAGACAGGGATCACCGAACAGTGTGTTGTCTTCCTGGCGCTCGAGTTCGGCACATCGCTGATCGGGTTGACAGATTACTGGGAGGGGCTGGGGAAGACCCAGCGGTCATTGTACATATTGGCACAAATGACAAAGTTAGAGGTAGGTGGAAGGTCCTTAAAGATGATTTCAGGGAATTAGGTTGTAAGCTTAAAGCATGGACCTCAAAGGTGGTATTTTCGGAAATACTACCTGTGCCACGAGCCACACCAGAGAGGCAAAGAGAGATCAGGGAGGTTAACAGTTGGCTCAGGAATTGGTGTAGGAAAGAAGGTTTTGGGTTCCTGGAGAATTGGGCCGACTTTCAGTTGGCTACAGATTCTATGCTAGGGATGGGCTGCATCTTAATGGGGAAGGTGCAGCTCTGCTGGGGCAGAAAATGGCTAGAAGGTTGGAGGAGTGTTTAAACTAGGAATGGGGGGAGAGGGTATTCACTTTATAGAAGGGGAATGTAGTGCAGATAGTGACCAGGGCACAAGTAATGAAATTGGGGGTGGTACGGGGGAAGGGTTAGGACAGTTAATACAGTAAGCAGGAATAAAGGTACAGAGTCATACGTAACGTGCATGTACACTAATGCCCGAAGCCTCACAAATAAGGTGGAGGAATTAGAATTAATATTGTTGGAAGAAAATTATGATATAGTGGGGATATCAGAGACATGGCTGGATGAGAGCTATGACTGGGCTGTTAATTTACAGGGTTATAGCCTATTCAGGAATGACCGTACAAATAAGCGAGGGGGAGGTGTGTGTCTATATGTAAAATCATCCTTAAAACCCATCCTGCGTGACAACATATGTGAGGGTACTGAGAATGTAGAGTCCCTATGGGTGGAGATAAGGGGGGGGAGAATGAATAATAAAATACTGAAAGGGGTGTGTTATAAGACGCCGAATATTATGGAAGAGGTAGAGAATCTCCTCATAAAGCAAATTGATAAAGCAGCGAGTCTCGGAGAGGTAATTATTATGGGGGACTTTAACTATCCTGATATAAATTGGGGAACAGAAACTTGCAGTTCCAGCAAAGGAAATAGATTTTTGATAACAATGAAAGATAATTACCTTTCACAAATGGTACAGGACCCCACAAGAGGGGGAGCACTACTAGACCTTGTACTAACCAATAGGCCAGACCGCATATCAAATATACAAGTTGGGGGTTACTTGGGGAATAGTGATCACAAAATAATAAGTTTTCATGTATTCTTTAGTAAGATGTATAGTAGAGGGGCTACAAGGACACTAAACTTCAGGAAAGCAAATTTTAAACGGTTGAGAGATGATCTTAGTGCAATAAACTGGGATGATGTACTAAGTAATAAAAGTACACAAAGCAAATGGGAGACTTTTATGAGCATCCTGAATAGGGCTTGTGCAGAAAATATACCCTATGGGAACAAACATGCTAGAAATAGGAGGAAACCCCTATGGCTAAATAGAGCTGTAAGGGAAGCAATAAAAGAAAAACAGAAAGCCTTAAAAGAATTAAAGAGGGTAGGTAGTGATGAGGCATTATATAATTATAGAAAATTAAATAAAATATGTAAAAAGCAAATTAAGTTAGCCAAGTTTGAGACAGAGAGACTCATTGCGAGAGAAAGTAAAAATAATCCTAAAATATTCTTTAACTACATAAACAGTAAAAAACTGAAAAGCGATAGTGTTGGCCCCCTTAAAAATAGTCTTGGTGAAATTGTGGAAGGGGATGAGGGTAAAGCCAACCTGCTGAATGACTTTTTTTCTACGGTTTTTATACAAGAAAATGCCATGGCAGATGACATGACCAGTGATGCCATAAATTCACCCTTGAATATTACCTGCTTAACCCAGCAGGAAGTACGCCGCCGCCTCGAAATCACTAAGGTTGACAAATCTCCAGGCCCGGATGGCATACACCCCAGAATACTACAGGAATTGAGTTCTGTGATAGATAGACCATTATTTTTAATCTTCTCAGATTCCTTAATAACAGGGTCGGTACCGCAGGACTGGCGCATAGCAAATGTGGTGCCAATATTCAAAAAGGGGACAAAAACTGAGCCGGGAAATTATAGGCCGGTAAGTTTAACCTCTACGGTTGGTAAAATCCTTGAGGGTTTCTTGAGAGATGCTATACTGGAGTATCTCAAGAAAAATAACCTTATGACAGAGTATCAACATGGGTTTATGAGGGATCGATCCTGTCAAACTAATTTGATCAGCTTCTATGAAGAGGTAAGTTCAAGCCTGGACCAGGGAAATGCAGTGGATGTTGTGTATATGGACTTTTCAAAAGCTTTTGATACGGTGCCACACAAAAGGTTGGTACATAAAATGAGAATAATGGGGATAGGGGAAAATATGTGTAACTGGGTTAAAAACTGGCTCAGTGATAGGAAACAAAGGGTGGTTATTAATGGTACGTACTCGGACTGGGTCTCAGTTCATAGTGGGGTACCACAGGGGTCAGTATTGGGCCCGCTTCTTTTCAACATATTTATAAATGACCTTGTTGGGGGCATGCGGAGTAGAATTTCAATATTTGCAGATGATACTAAACTCGGCAGGGTAATCAATACAGAGGAGGATAATTTTATATTACAGGGAGATTTATGTAAATTGGAGGATTGGGCTGAGAAGTGGCAATTGAAGTTTAATGTAGATAAATGTAAGGTCATGCACTTGGGTAGAGGAAATAACATTTATGATTATGTACTTAATTGTAGAACACTGGGTAAAACAGACACAGAAAAAGACTTGGGTGTATGGGTGGATGGTAAACTTCACTTTAGTGGACAGTGTCAGGCAGCTGCTGCCAGGGCTAATAAAATAATGGGATGTATTAAAAGAGGTATAAGTGTTCATGAAAAAAATATAGTTCTACCTCTGTACAAGTCACTAGTGCGACCGCACTTGGAATACTGTGTACAATTCTGGTCACCGATATATAAGAAGGACATAGCTGAACTGGAGAGGGTGCAGAGAAGAGCCACCAAGATTATTAGAGGAATGGGTGGGCTGCAATACCAAGACAGGTTATTAAACTTGGGGTTCTTTAGTTTGGAAAAACGAAGGCTTAGGGGGGATCTAATCACAATGTATAAATATATGAGGGGACAGTACAGAGACCTTTCCAAAGATCTTTTTACACCTAGGCCTGCGACTGGAACACGGGGGCATCCGCTACGTCTTGAGGAAAGAAGGTTTAATCATAACCACAGACGAGGATTCCTTACTGTACGAGCAGTGAGACTATGGAACTCTCTGCCGCATGATGTTGTAATGAGTGATTCACTACTAACATTTAAGCAGAGCCTGGATGCCTTTCTTGAAAAATTTAATATTACCAGTTATGTATATTAGATTTTATGACAGGGTATTGATCCAGGGAACTAGTCTGATTGCCGGTTGTGGAGTCAGGAAGGAAATTTTTTCCCCATTGGAACTTGTTTGCCACATTGGGGTTTTTTTTTCCTTCCTCTGGATCAACATGTTAGGCTACAGGTTGAACTAGATGGACTTAGAGTCTCCCTTCAACCTTAAAAACTATGATACTATGATGATACTATGAAATTGAACTCAAGAACATAGTTTAAAGAAGGCGTGAAGAAATTTCTAGGTAACAACAAATTGTCTCTCCTGGACAGGAAACAAACTCTAGCGCAGAGCCACCTATTGGAAGTAGTGATCCTAAAAGTTAAATGTGGATATTTGACAATCCTTTACATATAACTTAGGATATATATGCCAGATCAGAATCCCAATTTGCAGACACGGTGTTTCGGGGTGCTTGCCCCTCGTCAGTGCAAAGTATGGGGTGTCTGATCTGGCTCATGAGAAGCTTTGTGGCGACCAAGGGGGAACACTATTCTCCTTGTGGAGACTTTGCAAGCCAGTCTGGCTGCCAGTAAAGTAAGGGGACTTATAGCTGCCACGCCCCTCTGCAAAATATTCAAATTGTCTCTCCAGGACAGGAGACAAACTCTAGCGCAGCGCCACCTATTGGAAGTAGCGATCCTAAAAGTTAAATGTGGATTTTTAACAATCCTTTACACATAACTGAGGATATATATGCCAGATCAGAATCCCAATTTGCAGACACGGTGTTTCGGGGTGCTTGCCCCTCGTCAGTGCAATAAAGATACAACATTTAAATCCATCATGGAGAATATGCTGAAACGTTTCAAAACCTTGGGTTGTCTGATGAATTTGAAGCTAAATTTTGAACATTCCCATTTGGACTACTTTCCTGAAACCTCAGTGCTATTAGCCATTCCCTGTGGACTGTGAGCCCTCGCAAGCAGGGTCCTCTCTCCTCTTATAACAGTCTGTCTTGTAATGTTAATGATTGTTGTACGTATACCCTCTCTCACTTGTAAAGCGCCATGGAATAAATGGCGCTATAATAATAAATAATAATAATTAGCGAAGAGCAAGGATAAAGATTTCCTCAGATATTAACCCCTTCACGACCATGGACGGAAAAATCCGTCCTTGTGCCCTGGGCCTTAACGACCAAGGACGGATCTTTCCGTCATGACGGAATCGCGGCACCGGAGCCTCCGGTGACTGCAATATGTTAACATAAACCGCAGATTCGGGGAGGAGGGGACCTGTTCCTGACCTCAGGAGGGGTGGTGCCTCCTCCCCGGACCTACGGAGGCTGTGATTGGCTGACGAACGCTGCTCAACCAATCACAGCCACTGTAATGTTCCAGCCATTTAAAGTGACTGAAACATTGAAATCCAGCCCTGGCCAGTGCAGCTGTAGCACTGGCCATTGGCTGGAGCTGGGTGACCTCACTGGATCACCCTCCCCCAGCTCCAGTAGCTCTGATTGGAGAGATCGGCCTTGTGACCGATTTCTCCAATCACAGTGGACCTGTTGCCGGTGACCGCCCCATCAGCTTCACTTGTCGTCCCTGCAGCACGCCAGCACAGTTAGTGTACACAGTGGAATGGCAGGGCGACCAGCTCCGGTCCCATGCTGTTATGTGACCGGAGCATGGGACCTGGAAGTTGCCGCGCTGCCATTGCACTGTATGAAACCGGCAAAAAGCCTCCCGATCCGCCACCGCTGCCCTCCGCGATCTGCCACCTGTCTCCCCGATCTCCTGCCCGCACCCCCACCCCTCGTATCTGCTGCCCGCACCCTCACCCCCACACCTCCCGATCCGCTGCCGCCGCCCTCCATCTGCCACAGTGCCACCGCTCCCCCCAATCTGCTGCCCGGGTTCCTCACCCCTCGTGATCGGTGCCTGCCCCCTCACCTCCGTGATGTGCTGCGCGATCCCTGTGCTCCTCCATCTGTCATAGTGCCACCGCTCCCTCCGATCTGCTGCCCGGCCCCTCCCCCTCGTGATCGGTGCCCGCCCCCTCACCTCCGTGATGTGCTGCGCGATCCCTGTCCTCCTCCATCTGTCATAGTGCCACCGCTCCCTCCGATCTGCTGCCCGGCCCCTCCCCCTCATGATCGGTGCCCGCCCCCTCCGTGATGTGCTGCTTGCCCCCTCCCCTACGTGATGTGCTGCACGCTTCCCCCACCTCTCACCCCCGTGGTCAGCTACCCACCCCCCTCCCCTGTCACCCCCGTGATGTGTGCTCCCTCCACTGTCACCCCCGTGATGTGTGCTCCCTCCCCTGTCACCCCCGTGATGTGCGCTCCCTCACCTGTTACCGCCGTGATGTGTGCTCCCTCCCCTGTCACCGCCGTGATGTGTGCTCCCTCCCCTGTCACCGCCGTGATGTGTGCTCCCTCACCTGTCACCGCCGTGATGTGTGCTCCCTCCCCTGTCACCGCCGTGATGTGTGCTCCCTCACCTGTCACCCCCGTGATGTGTGCTCCCTCCCCTGTCACCGCCGTGATCTGTGCTCCCTCCCTTGTCACCGCCGTGATCTGTGCTCCCTCCCCTGTCACCGCCGTGATGTGTGTTCCCTCACCTGTCACCGCCGTGATCTGTGCTCCCTCACCTGTCACCGCCGTGATGTGTGCTCCCTCACCTGTCACCGCCGTGATCTGTGCTCCCTCACTTGTCACCCCCATGATGTGTGCTCTCTCCCCTGTCACCGCCGTGATGTGTGCTCCCTCACCTGTCACCGCTGTGATCTGTGCTCCCTCACCTGTCACCGCCGTTATCTGTGCTCCCTCACCTGTCACCCCCGTGATGTGTGCTCCCTCACCTGTCACCCCCGTGATGTGCGCTCCATCACCTGTCACCCCCGTGATCTGTGCTCCCTCACCTGTCACCCCCGTGATCTGTGCTCCCTCACCGGTCACCCCCGTGATCTGTGCTCCCTCATCTGTCACCCCCGTGATCTGTGCTCCCTCACCTGTCACCCCCGTGATCTGCGCTCTGCTCATCTGTCTCCTCCGTGATCTGCGCTCCCTCACCTCTCACCCCCGTGCTCTGTGCTCTGCTCACCTGTCTCCCCCGTGATCTGCGCTGCGCTCCCTCTCCCACCTCTCACCCTCCCCGATCTGCTGCCTCCTTCATCTCCTGTGATCCTGCTGCCTAGATCCATCCTGTAGGGTAACTATCCCCAATATCATCTCCCACTCCCCTTCCCCCCCATCCTCTGCCGCTCCTGCATCCACTGCGCCCTCTCCCATCTTCCCCCACCCTATCCCAGCCGCCGCCGTCTCACATTCACAGATGCTCCCTTTATATGCCGCTGCCCCCCCATCTGCCGCCGCTCAATCTGCCGCCCCCCAATCTGCCGCTGTTCTGATCCACCCTGTAAGTATTGTTCGTGGCTCTTTTCTAACTATCCCCAATCGCATCTCCCACTCCTCCCCCCCCCCCCTCCTCCCCCACCTGCCTGCCGCCAAGTGCTGATCAGCTACGTAATTGTTGCTCTAGTTTTTGCTTTTTTTGTGCACCCCAAATAAAAAAAACAAAACATGTACAATTAGGTACCTGATCAGCAATCGTCCTGCAGTCGTACTCGACTTTGGACAGGACTTCTTTTTTCCATCCCACCTAGTCCCCCCCTCCCCCTTTTTGCAGAACATTTGTGTGTGTGCCCTATTTTTTTTTCTATGCCATGGGGGCCTTGTTTCCAAAATGGGGTCACGTGTGGGGGAGCTCCACTGTTTTGGCACCTCAGGGAGTCTCCAAACACAACATGGAATACGCTAATTATCCCAGACAATTTTACGTTTGAAAAGTCAAATGATGCTCCTTGCATTCTGAGCCCTGCTGTGCACCCAAACATTTGATTTCCACCACATATGAGGTGTCTGTGTACTCAGGAGAAATTGCACAATACATTTTCCTGATACCCTTGTGAAAAAAAAGCTACCTGGTTGAAGTAACAATTTTGTGGTAAAAAAAATTTTTTTTATTTTCACGGCTCAACTCTATTAACTTTTGTGAAGCCCCCAGAGGTTCAAAGTGCTCAATAAACATCTAGATAAATGCCATGAGGGGTCTAGTTTCCAAAATGGGGTCACATGTGGGGGAGCTCTACTGTTTCGGCACCTCAGGGGCTCTCCAAACGCAACATGGTGCGGCTAACGATTCTAGCTAATTTTCTGTTCAAAAAGTCAAAATGGCGCTCCTTCCCTTCCGAGTCCCGTCGTGCGCCCAAACAGTGTTTTTTCGCCACATATGAGGTATCTGCGTGCTCAGAAGAAATCGCCCAACAAATTTTGGGGGTTCATTTAATCCTACTACCCTTGTGAATATGCAATATTTGAGGCTAAATTAACATTTTTGTTGCAAAAAGTAAAATGTTCATTTTTTCCTTCCACATTGCTTTAGTTACTGTGAAGCACCTGAAGAGTTAATAACCTTCTTGAATGTGGTTTTGAGTAGCCTGAGGGGTGCAGTTTCGGAATGGTGTCACGTTTGGGTGTTCTGTGTCATGTAGACCTCTCAAAATCACTTCAAATGTGATGTGGTTCCTAAAAAATGTGGCTTTGTAAATGTTGTTGTAAAAATGAGAAATTGCTCATAAACTTTGAACCCCTATAACTTCCTTAATTTTTTTTTTTTCCCCAAATTGTTCTGATGTAAAGTAGACATGTGGGAAATGTTATTTATTAATTATTTTGTGTCATATGTCTCAATGGTTTTAGAGCATAAAAATTAAAAGTTTGAAATTTACAAAATTTTCAAAATTTTCGCGAAATTTCCGTTTTTTTCACAAAGAAACACAAAAAATATCGGCCTAAATTTACCACTAACATGAAGCCCAATATGTCACGAGAAAACAGTCTCAGAATCACCGGGATCCGTTGAAGCGTTCCAGAGTTATAACCTCATAAAGTGACACTGGTCAAAATTGCAAAAAATGGCCTGGTCTTTAGGGTCAAAATAGGCTTGGGGCTGAAGGGGTTAAGGAGATGAAGCAACGGTATCAAGGTAGGTGGAACGTGAACATGATGCGGGACTACTGTTGGATACTTCACAAGGAAGATCCACAGCCTTCGATAAGTGAACAGGTATTAAGAGTAGCTTTGGAAAGAAAATTAAAAGGTGCAAGAATTAAGTTCCAATAAAGTTGCAGAATGAATGTTGAATAAACTTATATGTGTGTGACGCCCTGGCCTATCAGGTCGTCACAAGGGTGCCGTGCAACCTGCCCTTCTGCATGGTACCCGCTCCTCCGTGGTTACGGGTCCTGTCCATTTGGTGTTGCTAACAACAGGTATACACAAATCCTGGAGAACACTCTGCACCACACCCACCAAACACCCATTGGGCAGCCTGAGGGGAATAGGGCCACCCAGATGGAGGGATGGTAGAAGGAGGGCCAGAAGTGTCAGTTAGTGAATAGAGAGTGAAAGTTCAGCAGTGATAGTGAGAGGTCACGCTGCGGAGCTGGGCTCCTGCACCCGTCTCACGTGCCAGACGCTGGCCTGCCCAGAAGGAGCTGGAACCCCGGTCACAGGGGGTAGTGCAAGGGGTACGGTACTGCCAAGGAGGGCAGTTCGGTGGCCTTGTGCTACAACCGGGCAGGGGCCAGGGCACGACTGGGTACGTGGACGCTAGGCTTCGAAGTAGCTTCACGCAGCCCAGTAATTCACCCGTCGAGGACGGAGTCTTCACGAGTCGTTCTCCACCCGCTCTGGGTACTAGCACAATGAGGGGGATAGGACTTCCCAAAAACGTCCAGAAAATCCCAAGCGTTAACCCTGAGAGCAAGCTCACCCTGCTAGCCACGCAGGTGAGTGGGACCCGAGTAGTCATAGGCAAAAGGGATCCACAAAGAGTTAAACACTGTGCCAAGGGACAAGGCTTCAGACCAACCAGCAGCGCCAAAAGGGCACGGACCCAGCGTGCTCTAACAACATCAGCAGGATATTCCAGGACTTTGGTTTACCCGGTGTCTGTGTCAGCGTATCTGGACTGTGTGAGTACGTTGTGCCCCTTTTGCCCCAACGGGTCCGCAGCGATTCTTATCACTGAGCCCTGGGACACCTTCCCCCTGCCCACGGAGGGGTTAACACCTTAATCTGCCAGCCCATCACTCCCGGGCGCTCCCTCTCCAAACCGCAGCAGCGGTGGTATCCTGCCTTATCACATACCGTGGGTGGCGTCACGAACACTGTCCAATCCACCATATCCAGAAAACAAAAACAAACCCCTTTTTATTTCGAGAGGCCGCGCGCCCCCGCCTCGGGTCCGGAGACCCCTCGAGCCACTGCGGATCCGGATCTGAGCTGCCCGTCGGCTGTCACGGGGGCGGCACATGTGTATATATAGAGCTCTGGCAAAAATTAAGAGACCACTGCAAAATTTTCAGTTTTTCTGATTTTTCTCCTTATAGGTATATTTTTGAGTGAAATGTAAATTGTTCTTTTATTCTGTAAACTACTGACAACATGTGTCCGAATTTCCGCAAAAAATTTTGTATTCATTTTCTGAAAATGAAAAATGGTCAAAAAAAACAAAAAAAATGCATTGCTTTCGGATGCCAAATTATGCAAATAAAACAAGTTCATAATTATTTAGAAACAACAATACTAACGTTTTAACTCAGGAATAGTTAGAAAATCAATTCTTTGTGGAATAACCATGATTTTTAATCACAGCTTTCATGCGTCTTGGCATGCTTTCCACCAGTCTTTCACCCTGCTTTTGGGTATCCTTATGCCACTCCTGGTGCAAAGCTGTAAGCCGTTCTTCTTTGTTTGGCTTGTGACTATCCATCTTCCTCTTGATTACATTCCAGAGATTTTCAATGGGGTCCAGGTCTGGAGATTGAGCTCGCCAGGACAGTGACCTACAAAAAGAATTGCAAATGGCAGCTGGAGTGAATTGCATGGCAAGAACAGTTCGTAACAGGCTCCTATAGGCAGGGCTCAAGTAATGAAAAGCTATTAAAATGCCTTTCATCAATGAGAAGCAAAGTAGAGCCACGCTCCAGTTTGCCAAAAACCATAAGGATTGGAACATAGAAGACTGGAGTAAGGTAATTCTCTCTGATGAGTCTAATTTTCAACTTTGCCCAACACCTGGTCATCTAATGTTTAGACGGAGAGTTGGAGAAGCGTACAAGCCACAGTGTCTTGCACCCACTGTGAAATTTGGTGACAGATCGATGATGATCTGGCAATGTTACCCAACTCTGAGAACTGTTTTTTCCAGCAGGACCATGCACCATGCCACACAGCTAGGTCAATCAATGTGTGGATGAAGGACCACCACTTCAAAACCCTGTCATGGCCAGCAGAATCTCCAGACCTGAACCCCACTGAAAACCTCCAGAATGTAATTTAAGAGGAAGATGCATAGTCACAAGCCATCAAACAAAGAATTGCTTACATTTTTGCACCCAAAAGCAATGTGAAAGACTGGTGGAATGCATGCCAAGACACATGAAAGCTGTGATTAAAAATCATGGTTATTCCACAAAATATTGATTTCTGAACTCTTCCTGACTTAAAACATTATTATTTTTGTTTCTAAATTATTATGAACTTGTTTTCTTTGCATTATTTGAGGTCTGAAAGCAATGCATTTTTTTTTGTTATTTTGACCATTTCTCATTTTCAGAAAATAAATACAAAATGTATTGCTTGGAAATTCGGAGACATGTTGTCAGTAGCTTATAGAATAAAAGAATAATTTACATTTTACTCAAAATATACTTAGAAAGAGAAAAATCAGAAAAACTGACAATTTAGCAGTGGTCTCTTATTTTTTGCCAGTGTTGTATATAATATTCTGCACATTTTTGACAACAATAAAGATTTTCTTGTTCATCTCGCTTGTATGTAATTTCACACTTCGTTTGTGCATTATTCGTACTTGATGGTTAAAAATAGAAGTGTTTTTTTTAAAAATCAGTGCTTAAGCAAACATAAGAGCACCGAGCGTACCTAAGCATCCCGATGATCGATTGAGTGATTAACATAGGAAGAGCATCCGAACTCAGACATTTTTTTTTTTAAACTTCTGTGTTCAGTATGAACCTTGGGTTTGCTCATCTCTACTGACAAATGATTTATAGAGGGCTAAAAATACATTTGGATCATGGGATTTTATCTCTCACTTTTTATGCACCCTAAAATCCTGCTAACTTTTGCAGCTTCTGCTTGACATAGAGTACTGCTGCCCAGCTTACGTGTAACTTGAAAACACAAGTCTTTCTCCTATTCTGTAGTTCCAAGTATATTTCCATATATTGTATATGCTGCAATACAATACGATTATTCCAGCCATGGTGCATTACTCTACCTGTATATCAACATTAACCCTCATCTGCCAAGTGTTTGCTCATGCAGACATCTTCTGTAGATCATTTTGTAATGTACTGTCACACTCAGTTTTTTGTCCTACAAAGTTTTGTGTCATGAGCGAAGACTGATAGTTTCAATCCCATCACAAGGTCATTAATTAAGACAATCAAAAGAGCTGGTCCAAACACAGATCCTTGTAGTCCTCACTGCTGACTTTATCCAATTTGTAAAATGTATCACTTATAGGGATTAGTGGCTTCTTGGAAGTTGATGTTCTCCAGGTTCGTCCGGACTATAGTTTAGTTCGGGACCCGGACTTAACCCAAACTTTACATCCAAGTCAATGGCTACCTGATCTTCTGTGCGGTAAAATGGATGGTCATAGTATGGGCTCGGGGGCTGAAAAAGGGTGCAAAAAAATTAACCTGCAAGCAAATGTGGATAGGCAATACCTAAATTAAAAAAAATGTCTTTTGAGCTCATCTATTTTTGATAAGCAGTGCAGATAACACAGACAGACGTGGGCTGCAACCCTCGGCTGTCTGCTTTACCTTGGCTGGTTGTCAAAAATAGATGCAATCCCACACCATATTTTTTTTTAAAAAATTAAATAATTAAGAAAAAAAACAATGTGGGCTCCACCCTAATTTTGATAACCAGCCAAGATAAAGTAGACTACTGGGGACTGGTACTATCAGGCTTGTAAGGCCCATGATTATTTGAGCCTTCCCAGTGTAAAAATAGCAGCCTACAGCCACCCCAGAAGTGGTGTATCCATTAGATGCCCCAATTCTGGTGTTTTCCCCGGCTCTTACCGATTGCTCTGGTGCAGTCACAATCGGGATAATACTTTTTGGGTTGATGTTAGCTGTGAATTGACATCTCTCATTAAGCCTAGTGGTTTGTAATGGATAGTTGTCTTTCAGATACCCCCATTACTAAACCAGCAAGTGTAGAGTTAAAAAAAAAACACGCACCCAGGAAAAAAATAGATTATTTGAATAGACTCCCCCAAACTCCCTTGGTCACCAATTTATTAATTAAAAAGAAATCCTCAAAGTGTCGATGTAATCCAATGGTGTAGTGTCCCACAATGTTCATCAATTCAAATCTCTGAAGTTTTCTTCTATTCCAATCTTCATGCGGAACTTGTGGAAGGGTCTTCAGCTCTGTTTTGACCCCTCTGCTGCCTCTGGTTTTCTTCATCCATATTTACGTTTTGTGCTGGCCACATCCTAGTCGCAAGCGGTGCTTGCCCAGATTGATCTTTTGGCGGTCTTCTGGAGACAATTTTACTGAAGTCCACCATAGGATCAGTCTGCGCAAGCACTGTTCACGGCTAGGATCGTGCCATCGCAATATGTAACTATAAATACTTCTATTTTGACTTGGCAAGCCACATAAGATGATGTGGTGATCTGGTTTTGGCTCGTGGGCCTTTAATTAGACACTCATGGTAGACAGAGGCAAAGAAAACATGATGTGAACAAGACCTATGGCCAATCGAGATAAGTGTCGGTCAACTGGCATTGTATTTGATAAGAATGTTTAAATTGTTCTGATTTTTGGGAAATTAGAAAAAGGTATTTTTGTATGGTTAGATGCATGCATAAGCAACTTGGATGTGTTCCTGCGCTGTGTGGACATTAATTAATTTATATCAATATCATCACTGTGTTTTCGACATCATGAACCTTCATACAGATTTCCATCATCTCATTAGAGCCAGAAGCTGTGGTAAATTTTGGCATGTGTGTAATGCGATTTGAAACTTGACATGGAGGTAAAGCAAGACGCCTTGTGGTGTACGCAATGATATTGTGTAAAGGTGTCAATGTCAAGTGCTTGTAAATCCTTGAAGATTAATTGAAGCATGCTTGGACAAGCTAAAAGAAGGCGGTTGTTTTCCTCTATCTTCAATGTTGTTATCCTCCTACTTCACCAGATGCTCAACTACGTTAAGTGTTCTAAGAGGTTTGTCTACTGTTCACCAATTTAGCTCAAGTGATGATCTTTGCACTCTTTAGTTTGTTCTCTACTCACTTTCAGCTCATTTATGCTGGAAAATCACAAAGAACCATGTGAAGTGGGTGCATGCTCCGCTCTCCACTGCATTCTGCTTGTTTGGCTTCTACTTCCACAACATCCTACCATATTTTGTTTTTCTCCGCCGCCTGCCAGAAAAGCATGTGTGTTTGCTTTCACAGAAAACTAATTGTTTGTGAAATATGTGCTAGAATATTCCTGTCTGTGTTGATAATTGTCTGTAATGCTTCAACATTTTTTTATTGATTTTACCATATTGTGTTGGTGACAGAATGCTTAATTTATACTGCATAAAAAATAACAGAAATGCTGAGGATTCTCTAAATTGAAAATTGCACAGATTTAATGAATAGCAAGGAAGCATATGGAACCCAAAATGGGCAAAGTCTTAAAGATCTCATTTTAAGATCACAGCTATTACTCACTAGGGGGCAAATAAGAGAAATATTGTTGCTCCTTTTTCCTTCATGTTCAACTGCTTTTGGAATAAAGAAAAGTTATATTATGTAATCTACTAAAGTGAATACAATGCATAAAATGGGTAATGTTATAGCTGTAGTATTTTAGATGCTTGTTATCTTTCAAAGTGGGGTCACAGTTTGGGTCTGAAGTCACATGCAGCTCCTGAATTTCTTTTGCAGCTTCTAACTACCAATTGCTATGGCCATCCTGTGTCTAAGCTTTAAAAATCAATTTTAATTAATTTCCGTGAAAATATTTGACTCTTGATATGGACACAAGAAAAGATAGCTACATTCGTGAAGTTGTTGATTGGCTGCTCACATATTAATTTCTGGTATTGAATTACACAAGATTGCAGGGAAATGTTTATATTATGGGGGTGGTGTGCCTGGTGTACTTAGCTGGATACTTCGGTAATAGTAGCTGTTATATGTCACTATTTGGTGATTATTTTATAGTCATAACCACTTGGCCAGAAGTACTTTTTATAATAATTACAATGGCATTTGGATGTCACGATGACTATGGGATAATGGGGAACCAGGTGTTTCTAAGCTGTCCCTCAAGCTAGAGAACCCTAATCTCAGTGATACCTCTGATGGTTAAGAAACCTAAGTCACCTTCCTGGCCCTGCTCCTGACCAGTCCTGATCTGATTCCCCCTCACTCTCCCCCCACCCTGGGAGGGACGGGATAGAAGTGTGATGAAGCCCACCGGTAAAGACATACAAGGAAAACCCAAAACTCTTTCACGCAGCACGCACACACAAAGGTAAAGACAATAAGAGGTTCAGGAGGTAAAATAGGAGCATGAAGGAAGCCATGAAACAACAGGAGGAAACTCCACAACCACACCAAGCAAAGAGCACAACTTTCACCAATACATTTTGGAACACTACACCTCACAGACCAACATAGAATAAACTATAACCGCAATGGGTGGAAGCATAATCAGGAGTAGAGCTTATGTGATAGGCCTCCCCACAACATATGACCAAAGGAGCAGGCAGACCAGAAGACATGAACTCTTGCTAGCCTGCCTTTGAATCAGAACACAGCAGTTCGACACCGAAGTTGCCTGTTTTGATCCCAGACCCCAGAGAAACCATCGAGCAGAATGTCAGAATCTGCCACCTGAACAGTGCACAATGCCACCATGCTACTCTGCGAAGTTTGTGCAAAACTCCGTGTGACATTAGAGTTCCAGGCAGTTGTTAATGGTTTGCAAGTGCTACAATGTTTACTACATTACTATACCGTAAGTGTTCAAGCTAGATAAATATGTGAAAAGTGGCACTTATTTCTTGCTCTTAAATTATTTTCTGAGCTTTGGGCTTTTCTCTGTAATGCCCATATGCAGTAAATGGGCATATTAATGTGGTTGTTTCCATGATAAAACATCTTTTAAGTTATGGAATAGTCAGCGATTGTTCATGACTTAGTCACTGCAGTAACATCTACACTTCTTCCCTCTATTAACTACTTTGTTAATAAAGCTTTATATTTTATCGAAGACCTCTGTGTAACGAATGGTATTTGGAGACACAACACCATTGGTGTCATTAGTTTAAAATTAAATTAGGTCAGATTCAGAATTTGAGGATTCAATACAAAACTGTCTGTTTTCTTGAGATTTTCGCTGTATCTGTACTAGTTTTATTTATTTCTAGATGGAGCTGTCAGCCGGTATGGTCTTCATAGTACAGTCATGCATATTCATAGTTAATAACATGTTATGTGACATACTGTCACAATCTGAGTCTGAGGGGTCTTTTCAAGAGGAATTCCTGGTAGGTGGGCACTTTCATGTGTAGATGGAAGGGTTTTGAAAATGGCTTTATTTTTAGCATGAATTTATGTACATACCAATACATGCCCCCCTATAGTTCTATTCCCTTTAATTGCAACAATTATATATCCCATTGTGTCAACCCCCACCACTCCACACCTCTTTGGATGTGATTCGGGGGATCAGACAAAATTCCTGTTGTTCTTGATGATACGACCCCATTTTTGTTCTGAAATGAATCATTTTCTTTTTGCATGGGAAATTCCTGCTGGGTGAAAGATCACTGACATTTATGCAAATATGTTAAGAGGGGGAAAAAAGACCATTCAAATATATACTGTATATAGGGTCTATTTGGCAAAGTTCAGTCCTTAAAAGCTTAGTTTTGCACAGTTTTATAGGTTGTCGTAATAACTGTTACTCCATGTATTAGTTGGTTGCGGAGTGGAATATTTTTTTTTTTTATTTTTATATTACTCTAACATATTCTGCAACACTTTACATACATTATCATCACTGTCCCCATTGGGGCTCACAATCTAAATTCTCTATCAGTATGTCTTTGGAGTGTGGGAAGAAACCAGAGAACCCAGAGGAAACCCACACAAAGACAGGGAGAACATACAAACTCCTTGCAGATGTTGTCTTTGGTGGAATTTGAACCCTGGACCTCAGTGCTAAACTTTACTTCAGTACTTGTGGGTGTTGTTAGTTGCCTCCTGTGTGACACTGACCAATGAAAAGCAGGCAGCAACATAGTAGTGCAGAAGGACCTGCGATGATGATATGAGGATCACATGACCTGAGTCCACAGATAATGCCACCCAGAGTAAGCAACCTATATAAACACTGAAACTACAATACACAGCACAGAAGTTCTGGAAATTAATAGCTCCACATTTCTGTTCTTTGTAATAAATTTTCAGTGCTTATAAAGGCTGTGCACCCTTGTTGGCAAAACCTGCGTACTCAGGTCATGTGATCCTCAAGACTTCACAGGTCCTTCTACACTTCCATGTGGCTGCCTGCTTATGATTGGTCAGTGTCATACAGGAGGCAGAAGTACACGCCCCCTAATGAGACAGATTAAAAACACTTGCTTGGACTTAACTGAAGTTAACTCATTAGGTTCCAAATATTTGATTAGTAATATCTCGACAATGGAGAGATGGAATTACAAAAAATAAACTTTTTATTCCATTCTGCAGCTACAATTACATGGTGTGTCCAGTCTTGTAGAGGGCCAGGTTTTATGACCACCAGTGGTAAGTTTTTTATGCTGGGGAAGCGACTTCTAGTGCCAGTTCTGTCAAACACTGTGTGGAAGGGGGCCCGAGTTATGGACCACCATCTATGACATCATTTGTTTGTTTTTTCTTTTCACTTAGTTTACTTGATTCCTATGTAATTTAGATTTAAGTTAGAAATATGTTTGCTCCTTTTGGTTCCATTTCTGGTTTGTATTTATCTAGTGCTGCTGGAGTTTTTGACTTCAGAATGTTAATAGTTAAGCAAACTAGCCTTTGTTTTATTGTAAGATTCAGCTTTCAGTAACTAGAACTCAAGAGTTCCTCAGACTGACAAAGAACTGCTAGCTGGCATATGTCCTGTGTCTTACAGGATTCATTTACAGAATGCTAAGTCGAGAAATAGAAACAATAGGGAGCACATCAGGTTGGCAGCTCAGTGTAGCCCTAGGTGTCTTATTTTTTTGTAAACTTCTATTTAGGTTGGTTGTTGCTCTCGCTGGGGCTACCAGGGAAATTTAGTAGAGCAGCAACTAAATTTCGTAGGAATTTAAAAGTTTTCATGTGACTGTCTTGTGATATAAAATTTCTTGAAAAAAAGACATAGGGTTGAAAAAGCGCCGCTCATGTCATTTATACTCGTAAATGTGTTAGTTGCTATTGCATTTCAAAACTCTGTGTGTAATCTCCAGCCAAAATATTCAGACTTGTTTCATTGGGATATCAGAATCTATTCTGTATACACCAGGGCTGACTTACTAACATAACCTCATCTTTTCATATGTGCTGTTTTGTAAAATACAAATATATATTTATCCATACAGGATGACTAACATGAGCAATGTAACAGAACTACTGGCATAAAAGGTGTATTCTGGTAACAAGACATTATCACCTATCTATAGGATAGGATAGAAGGACAAAAGTACCCTGTTCTAGTGATCAAAGGTGGTCTTAGCAGTCTGACCCCAACTGTTTTCACACTAACGAAAAATAAAGATTTTCCTGTTGAAGGGAACCTGTTACGTCAAGAGTGACCTGTCAGTCAGGGAATTTTGGATGGTGGAGAGTGGGGGACGATGGAAATAAGATGGAGAGCTGGAGGTGCAGAGCCAAGCCCCCAAAACTTGCACCTCATATGCTTAAAACTTGAATAAAGGATTACTTTGGAATTGTAGCAATAATTACAATAAAGAAAGTTCAGATTTAATCTGAATTACAGTGACCTGACATAGATGTGTTTGGTTTACAGTTAAAAAACCTGCTGATAGGTTCCATTTAAAGGTAACCTGTCACATGAAAAAACACCATTAACCTGCAGATATAGAGTTAATATGCTGGTTAATAAAGTTTAGAACCTGCCCAGCGCTTGCAAATTAACTTTTTTCCTTCTGGCTTCGTTCAAGTTTCACTCATAGAAGCAGCGCTGGCAGGGATTCAGTCCACGGCTCTGTGTATCGAGAGTGGTGGCTGTAACCTCACCACGCACTGACTGACAGACGATCAGCTTTAGAGGAAGCTGTCAGTCAGTGCCAGGGGTGCAATTACAGTCGCTGCTCTCGATACACAGAGTGGTGACTCAATCTGTGCCAGCTCCACCCACATGGCTGAAACTCAAATGCTGTTCTGAGGAATAAAGTTTGCTCCCTCCCACCAATGGAGTGCAATGTGTAGACGCCTGGCAGATTGCAAATGCTCTGGTTTTCAGTCAAATAGGCACAGCTGACGCGGCTTCAGTACATAGTGAATGATGGCTCCCTGCACTAACTGACAGCCAGCTCAGCACTACTGGTAGTCTGTCCTGGGTCGTTGTTACAGCCGCCGCTCATTATGAACTGAGCCATGCTTCTATGACTGAAAGCCAGAAGCTGCCTGGAGGAATAAAGTTAATTTCCCACCAGTAGCTGGACTTTCATTGGGTGGCTGCACAGCTTTAGAATGCTATTAACCTGCAGATTAACCCCATATCAAAATGATCTCGACATGGTATCTCACTCCCCAAAACTTGAATCCCATATTCCCTTCTAATTTGCCAATGTGTTGGAGAGGATGTCAAGAAGTTGGGAGCTTGTCACTTATATTTTATTTCTGTCCAAATTTGAAAAATTTGTGGGGAGACATCCAGTTACTGTTATCTCAAATTACCGAATTGTCATTAAAACTAGAACCAGAACTCATATTATTATCAATAGGCCTAGAAAAAATCCCTAAGAAATTTCAGCATATTATTTGTCATATTGTCTTAATCACTAAACTTTTATTAGCTTCAAGATGGCGAAAATAAACTATTCCCACATTAGCGGAAGTCATATATAGGGTGTCAACCGATAAGGGTGCTTTACACACTGTGACATCGCTAGCGATTGCTAGCGATGTCGCGAGCGATAGCACCCACCCCCGCCGTTCGTGCGACATGTGGTGATCGCTGCCGTAGCGAACAATATTGCTACGGCAGCATCACATGCACATACCTGTTCAGCGACGTCGCTGTAGCCGCCGAACAATCCCTCCTTCAAGGGGGAGGTGCGTTCGGCGTCACAGCGGCGTCACTAAACGGCCGCCCAATAGAAGAGGAGGGGAGGAGATGAGTGGCCTAAACATGCCGCCCACCTCCTTCTTTCCTCCTTTCCGGTGGACGCAGGTAGGATGATGATCGTCGTTCCTGCAGTGTGACACACAGCGATGTGTGGTGCCGCAGGAACGACGAACAACCTGCGGAATGAAACACCAATGACATTATGATTAGGAGCGACGTGTCAACGATCATCGTTTTTTGGCGTTTTTGCGATCGTTGAGCGTAGCTCCTAGCTGTCACACGCTGCGATGTCGCTAACGACGCCGGATGTGCGTCACAAACATCGTGACCCCGACGATATATCGTTAACGATGTTGCAGTGTGTAAAGCACCCTATAGTGTCTTCGAATTCAACCTAGCTATTAGAATAATATGGGAAGATATTCTAGACGATGGAACCCCTGGACAACTACTTTCAGTCCAGAACTCCATACACCTGAGTCTCCTTAATATACATCTCCTTGTGAAGGAAAAGCTTAAACATTTACTGTATAACACACAAGATTTGTTATGCTATCTTAGACGAATGTTTTGACTCAATTAATTAACCAATTAATTTATACTATCTTACTGAAATTTTTAATAATATACTTATTGAGATTGTAGAGATTGATCTGTTCTCCCTCCCCTCCTTCCATTCCCACAGCTAACCTTCTTCACTCCTTCCTTGTTCCTCCCGCCACTACTATCTTGAAAAAAGGCGATCTTCAAGCTTTCTCTCCTTCCTCCCCTCCCTTCCCCATTCTATCCTAAGTAAGATGTTTGTTTTTCATGTAAAAATTTCAATAAAGCTCTTTGAGATTAACCCCATATCTGAAGGTTAACAGCCATTGTGGACATGATAGGTTCCCTTTAAACTTTTCTCAGTCTTCAGTGGAAGATCGTCATAGGCTTTAATGTAACCTGATAGAACTGCATATGGTGCAACTATTATGGTGTCCGTTCTAATGTATGGGATTCCTATTTATATAACTAAGCTACTGCCTACTTCTTCTTACCACAGCTTTTCTCCAAGGAGAACAAAAAGATTGGGTTTTTAAATTAAAATGTATGAACCGCTATCTGCACTGACGTCATCTGTCGGTGGAGAGTCGGGGGCCCACATTCACAGTAGACTGTTGGTTTTTCCCTATTTCAGATTACATTAATCTAATATGTATAAAGGCCATGTTTCTTTTTCTCAATGAATGTTCCAATTGAATAGTCAGCAGATCATAAGAGAATCTTTATAGGTATAGCAGTTTAAAGTAAACCGACCCGCTTCCCTATACGTTCAAAACTGCAACCAGAACTATAAAAAAGACATCCTTTATCACAACAAAGTACATTATATGTATACAAAGTATATTATATGTATACATGTATACAACGTACATTATATGTGTCATAGAAATGGTTCTCTTTTTTTTTTTTTTTAAATGGCTTTTAAGTCTTACTTTTCATATCCAAATATGACAGGTGTAGTCCGGCAGCGTGTTTATTCCCCAAAATCAGTCCAGTCTTGGGTCCTGTAATCACGCCCAGGGGGCCTTTATTGACATTCTACATTCATTGACCTCATCATCAGGCTGTTGCAAATGTGCATGCGCCCATTGTAGTGTCTTGGAATAGAAAGAAAAAAAGAGAGAAAGACTGCCTGTCACACCAAGTGGTTACAGCCTCACAGAATGGATTTTTTTCTACTATAAGACTATAAGGACTATAAGAACTAGTGCGTTACTGCCTAAAACGCATAAGGCCAGTTTCACACATCCTTCTTTTTGCCGGTTTGGCGGATCCGACGCGCTCCCGTACAGTGAATACAGTACAATGACAGCGCTGTAACTTCCGGGTCACATGCGCCGGTCACATGACAGCATGTGACCGGCGCTTGTTGTGCTGTCATTGTACTGTATTCACTGTACAGGAGCGCGCCAGATCCGCCAAACCGGCAAAAAGAAGGATGTGTGAAACTGGCCTAAGACAACTGGCTTAGAGTGCATTTATACTGCACAATTATTGGAAAAGAGCATTTCTATGAATGCTTATACCTGATAATCATGCAGTGTAATCAAGTTGGTGATTACCCGATGATCGAGAAAAACACTCATTTAGCGAGTGAGATGATCCTCTATTTTACTTTAAAAATCATTTCACATTTCCTGTGTAAACAAGATCTCTTCATTTCTGAGTCAAAATTAAGTGAAATGTAATGAATTTAGTTGTTTTCTGTTTTTGGGTATTCCTTGATGTAGCCGAGAAAAAGTGAGATTAACCAGTTCAAGGCTGGACCACTTGCATTATTCATGACCAGACACATTTACATTTTGTTTAACATGTAATTTTAAGAGCTCCCAATTTTTTTAATAAATCATGTGCTGCCGAGAGCATTGACAGCCTGTGTGCACACTGCACAGAATGATCTATTGCTGATCGAGATGATGGAACCCAAGGTTCAGTGTTCGTGCCAAATACAGACTTCACAAAAAAAAGCATTTGGGTTCAGAGGGCGGGTGCTTTACGTATGAACACCACTCCTGTGAGTATCAGTGTGCTCAGGTACACTCGCTGCTCGGCTCAGTGTGAGCCACTTGCAGTGTTTGAACGGCTCGCACTGAGGGTAACAACAGTGTGATAAGCTGTAGTGTGCACCAAAAAAAAAAATGGAAAAACCTGGCCCTTGGAAGTGATCTTTTTATGGCTGGCCGCTTATGTGCGGAGACCCAAACTGCCCAATCAGTGACTTCCACTGGGGTTTAGGTCAAGTCTGGGTCCCAAACCGAATTTTATCTAAAGTCCGGCTGGACCTGCTGAACTGAATTTCTACGGGTTCGCTCATCTCCAATTTCTGATTGTCCCATGCACAAATATGATGTAATCAGTCTGTCTAAACAGAGAATAAACATCCACAGATTGGAAAATATTTAGCAGATTGTTCAGTGTAGACATAACTTTAGTATTACCCTAAAAGAGACCACTTGATTTCTTATGATTTCCACATTAGATCCTTTTATTTTCTTTTTGAAAATACATATTGATATTATTCATATTTGTCAAGAAGCATAAAGGATTATTTAAAAATAAAAGAGAAGTAATGTGGGCTTAACAAGGTTAAACTTAAAACATTTTTGTCTACAGCAAAGCATGATACTTTAAACATTCTCTTTAAATGCATAAAGCATAATTCGGTCCACATAGAATTCTGTAATGATGTTTTAAAACAACATTGCAGTGTAAGGTGGTGTACGCAGATTGTGCAGCAGCATCAGTAGGAACCGAATGTCAATGACGGCTTTACTCCCAATATAGAGGGCAGAGGTGGTTTACTACCATCTTTTCTGACGGCTTTACTCCCAATATAGAGGGCAGAGGTGGTTTACTACCATCTTTTCTGACGGCTTTACTCCCAATATAGAGGGCAGAGGTGGTTTACTACCATCTTTTCTGATGGATTTACTCCCAATATAGAGGGCAGAGGTGGTTTACTACCATCTTTTCTGACGGCTTTACTCCCAATATAGAGGGCAGAGGTGGTTTACTACCATCTTTTCTGATGGATTTACTCCCAATATAGAGGGCAGAGGTGGTTTACTACCATCTTTTCTGACGGCTTTACTCCCAATATAGAGGGCAGAGGTGGTTTACTACCATCTTTTCTGACGGATTTACTCCCAATATAGAGGACAGAGGTGGTTTACCACCATCTTTTTTGATGGCTTTACTCCCAATATACAGAGCAGAGGTGGTTTACTACCACCTTTTCTGATGGCTTTACTCCCAATATAGAGGACAGAGGTGGTTTACTACCATCTTTTCTGACGGCTTTACTCCCAATATAGAGGGCAGAGGTGGTTTACTACCATCTTTTCTGATGGATTTACTCCCAATATAGAGGGCAGAGGTGGTTTACTACCATCTTTTCTGACGGCTTTACTCCCAATATAGAGGGCAGAGGTGGTTTACTACCATCTTTTCTGACGGATTTACTCCCAATATAGAGGACAGAGGTGGTTTACCACCATCTTTTTTGATGGCTTTACTCCCAATATACAGAGCAGAGGTGGTTTACTACCACCTTTTCTGATGGCTTTACTCCCAATATAGAGGACAGAGGTGGTTTACTACCATCTTTTCTGATGGATTTACTCCCAATATAGAGGGCAGAGGTGCTTTACTACCATTTTTTTCTGACGGCTTTACTCCCAATATAGAGGGCAGAGGTGGTTTACCACCATCTTTTTTGATGGCTTTACTCCCAATATACAGAGCAGAGGTGGTTTATTACCATCTTTTCTGATGGCTTTACTCCCAATATAGAGGGCAGAGGTGATTTACTAACATCTTTTCTGACGGTTTTACTCCTAATATAGAGGGCAGAGGTGGTTTACTACTATTTTTTCTTTCGGCTTTACTCCCAATATAGAGGGCAGAGGTGGTTTACTACCATCTCTTTCTTTCTGATCAGTGTATATATAGAGTTAAACAGCACTTCATCATGGTATATCTCAAGAAGCAGGAGCTGCTCTTAGTAGACCCAGATCAACAGTGCATGCAAAAGGCTGAATTTGCCATGTAACAGGCTAATATACGAGCCCCTGTCATAGCACATATCTGCAACAATTACAATAAAACAACATTAAAATAAAAAAGCCCCTTCCAGTCCTAATTAATGGCTCTAGCTCCAGACCCTTAGAAAATGTGTTCAGTACATAGACAGGGGAACACATTTGAAATGTATTTTAGAAATCCCTTGTGCTATTTAAAAATAAAATTGGAAAAAATAGATTTGTATTTCCTTCTTTTTCACCGATATTGGCACAACCAAAACTATAAAAACAATACAAAAACAACATAAAAATCATGACAAAAAAGTAAAAAAAAATAAAAAAAATTGAAAACCTAAAGAAGAAACAAATTTGCATGAATGGGGAAAATGGTCCACTCTTGAGCTGGTAAAGGGTACTTTACATGCTGCGACATCGCCACCGATATATCGTTGGGGTCACGTCATTAGTGATGCACATCCGGCGCCGGTAGCGACATCGCAGCGTGTGACACAAATGAGCGACGATCACCAAATGTCGCACATACGACGGGGGCGGGTGCTATTGCGCTCAACATCGCTAGCAATCGCTAGCGATGTGGCAGCGTGTAAAGCACCCTTTACTCTTTCTTGGTTACACTAAGCAATGCCCAAACAAAACAGAAAACAAACATATTTGATTTATTGAATAATGTAGACCTGGAAATGTAGAGATCTTGTTTACTGTTAAGATGTTACTCATTGATTATTAATTCTATCACATATGTTTAGGCCTCAAGGATTTGTGCTATTAAATATCGGTGTTGTGGAGCACGTTTACACTCCTATCTTAAAGTAGGGGCATCATTTTCACAGCATGTTAGCATGTCCTGGGGGCCTATTCTGCATCTAATGTTGTTTTAGGTGGGATTTTGCTAGCAAAACATGTCAACAGATGTCAGCCACTAATATGCTGATAAAAACAATTTGTGCGTTAAATTAGTAGAGAACACATTCTCTATCAGATACCTTATAATATCTTTATTAAGATTATTTGTTTCTCTTTTTCACCTTGTTTAATCTGCTAAAAACATTAAAAAAAGGATTTGTTAGATCTACAGAAAAATTCAAAGCCCCAAACGACAACACTTGATAATGGAGAAATGGGGTTTCTGCGTTGCTGATGAATCCAGTGCCAGTCACACTGGGAGGATAATTTAGTGGTTTATTGTCCACGCGTTTCAAAATCCACTGATTTCTTCTTCAGGATAACCACATGTACCATGTCCTGAAGAAGAAATCATTAGATATTTGAAACGGGTAGATAAGCAACCTGGTACTGGATTCATCAGCAGCACAGAAACACCATTTCTCCATTATCATTTTTCGTTAAATCCTACAGGCCCTCAGCAGCCATCTTCTTTGGATGCTTCAAGTGGTTGATTGTCACACAACCCCACCAAGTGTACAAACCCCATAACCTGTTAGAGTCTGACCCACGTGGATAAGACCTTATTGTGCCTTTTGTTTCAGTCACAGTATAATTTTAAGACCACACTTGTGGCTGAACTTTAATTCCTTACATAACTTCCAAACTTTACTTTGCATTGGTAATGCTTATTATTATTAGTTTTCATTATTTAGAATATTTGAGGATTTGTTTATGCTTTTTTTTTACCTTTTTATTAGCAAATGAAATTCACTTTTTTTTTAACTCCACTTCATTATGATAACTTCTCTACTGCTAAGAGGACATGAATAGGCTGCAAAATGTAAGGCTTTGAAGTTATCTAATGAAAAACCCTGCCTAAGTGCCTCCATTGTAGAGGCTGGCCTTTGTCAACATTCTTATTGTCCCAAGTATTCATGGCTTGTTCTTTGAAAAGAAACCTTTTTAATGACTGCCTTTGTTTTATTATACGTAGAATATACATAGCTGTCTTTTATTCTGGCCTTAATACGTTATCACGATGTGTATTCTTGGTGTAGGTTGAAGTTTAGTATTTATTTAGTGCTTTTTGACACTTTAACTTGTTGTTTCTCAGTTACTTTTATGTTTACATAGATCTGTACCATGATTATTGTTAATTTGGTTAATTTTAGGCATACCCAAAGTATTTTTTATCTAATTTCAGATGATTAATTCATAATACAGAAAAACATAGAGTTTATAATATTTTGCTATCACAACCTTAATCTTTTTGCCTTTCTAAGAAATATTTTTCTGTTGTGGGGGATTCAAATTCAATTTCTTATTATATAGTTAGTGAAAATCCCTGTTACTAATGCAATTAAAAGGTGAAATTAGGTGGTGCAGAGGTAATAGTCTCACACTGGCCTTGGAGGCTGAGGCCAAAGGCCCATAGCTATGATAGATGGTAGAAAGTCTAGTATATGGGAGGTTTTTTACGCAACTAGACCAAAAATGGATATACTTAGAATCTTGTGACTATCGGTAAAGCTGTCCCATATTGAAAGATAAAACCTAGTAAAGTACTTGTGGACACTACTACCTATGGCATTTCCTTCCAGAATATTTTCTGTTACTTTGCTGCAGTTTTCTGTACAGCGCCACCATCCATGTTGTGATTGTTTGGCAACATCTATATTATAAAATATTGAGTAATGTAATGACAGTGAAAGAAAATTTGTAAAATTCTGAGACGATCAACAATACAATTCTATGTATTTTTACCTTTTTTATTTCTCCTTTTCTTCACAAATGCCATTTCGTCCTAAATGGCTAATTTTACCAGATTCAATAGTAAATAGATTTTTTTGTCTTATATATTTTATGTCATTAATTATTTTTTATCAGACTCCAAGCAGGAGATCTTGGGCTTGTTTTGTAGCACCCATCCTGAAGCAGGCGAGCATCTTTCTAATAAAATTAATTGCAAGACATATAATATGACGCTAAAGAGGAACTAATGCTTTTACTTTAAACAATGCCCCCCCCCCCCCCCCCCCCCGAGTTCTGAATATTTTATGCCTGTCTGCAAAATAAGTATCTTAGGCCCCATATTTTTTACCTGCTAAACAAAGTAAAGACAGAAGTGTAAGTGATGTTCATTATGACTTTGTGGTGCCCTCAGCACTGTACCATCATGGGGGGTGGGTTATCCATTGTAGGCATAGACATGATTAGAGAAGCTAACAGCAGCTAATGCTTGCTTACAACCCTGTCCTGTCTATTCCCTGCTGCATGCTGAGGGTTTGTGTAAAGGTATAGCCAGAGCACCCAGTGCATCATTACCAACAATTAGCCCCCGCAAAGTAAAAGCCTTGTTCACTATTGTCTAAACAAATAAGGACGTCGATATGCAGATTTATGTAGAAACAACTTTTATGCTTTAAATTTCCTGCTTTACTTGCAAGCTATACAGGTTTCAATTTGTTCTTATTCAAAATTAATTAAAAGTCATGAAGCATGCACCATTTATTTTGGCTTTTCCAAATTTAAAAATTTTGTAGACTTTTGAAGCTTCATGATCTATTATGGAAGAAGAACTGTAACCCGAAAAATCCCTCAATGTAATATGATAAATTAAAAAATAACTCATAATAAGAATTTCTTTTTAATGATTTTATACTATTTATCACATAGCTATTTCATGCATTTACACATTTTTAATGGCAACATTTTTATAGCCGCTAATTCCATTTCGAAACTCATTGGATAGTAGCATAACAGGATATTTTTCAGATAACTCCACCTATTCTCTAATACTATAGATTCAGCCATTTCATGTATTTATAGTAACAACCCACTTTATTTCTAATGGAAAAATTATTATGACAGCTTAATTCCACTTCACCAATCATTGTATTGTAATCCAAAAGGATATTTTTGAACTTCAATATCATACTGGCTTTTCTGTAATGGTTGGCTTTTAGACAAATGCATATTTTACGATTTCATTAAAACTAATTACAAATTTAAGGCCCAATTCATCAAACTTAGGAATTTATCAAATTTATCAAATTCATCAAATTTAGGAATTATGATATAAAGTTGTTTTAAATGTGGTTGCACAAAAATTTTTCAACTTTGGTTGTTTTACGCAATTTTCGTCCAGCTCTAATAATTTTTTAAAAATCAATTTGACTTAAGTTTCCCCTTCATATCCTCCTCATTTCTTAATGAAATAGGCGCATTTTATCCAGCGCACACATTTTGTATGCCAGTTTTGATGAATTGAGACTTAACTGATTTAGTTTATTGTCGCGTTTGGAAATCAAAAAATAGTTTGATATTCATTTTTTATTCTCTTGGCTCCACATGTCTTGAAAAGACCCAACCAGCAGGATTTTCCCATATACAGTGTAGGCAGTGCAAACTGGCGCTAGCATGGAGAATCAAATCATACCTTATGTTTCCAGACTGTATAGTGGGGAAAATAAGTATCTGATACACAGCTGATTTTGGAGGTTTTTCCACCTACAAAGAATGTAGAGGTCTGTAATTTTTATTGTAGAGACACTTCATCTGTGACAAACAGAATCTCCTCAAAAATCTAGAAACTCACATTGTCTGATTTTTTAAATAATTAATTTGTATTTTGTTGTATGAAATAAGTATTTAATCACCTACCAACCAGAAAGAATTCTGGCTCTCACAGACCTGATATGTTTTCTTTAAGAAGCCTTCCTACTCTGTTCTTATCACCTGTATTAATTGCACCTGTTTGAACCCATTACCTGTTTAAAAGACACCTGTCCACACACTCAATCAATCACACTCCAACCTCTCCACCATGGCTAAGACCAAAGAGCTGCCTAAGGTCCAGGCCCGTTTAAGTTCGCCAATGACCATCTAGATGATCCAGAGGAGGCATGGGGTCCAATGAGACCAAAATAGAACTTTATGGTATTAACGCCACTTGCGGTGTTTGGAGAAAGGAGGAGGATATTTACAACCTCAAGAACACTGTAAACCATGAAGCATGAGGGTGAAAACTACTGCACCGTATTGAAGAGAGGATGGATGGGGTCATATATCGCAAGATTTTGGAAAATAACCTCTTTTCCTCAGTAGGAGCATTGAAAATGAGTCGTGGCTGGGTCTTCCAGCATGACAATGACCCGAAACACACAGCCAGGGCAAGTAAGGAGTGGCTCTGTAAGAAGCATTTCAAGGTCCTGGAGTGGTGTAGCCAGTCTCCAGACCTGAACCCCATAGAAAATTTTTGGAGGGAGCTGAAACTCAATGTTCCACAGTGACAGCCCCAAATCCTGAAAGATCTGGAGAAGATCTGTGTGGAGGAGTGGGCCAAAATCCCTGCTGCAGTGTGCAAACTTGGTCAAGACCTACAGGAAATCTCTGACCTCTATAATTACAAACATAAGTTTCTGTACGAAATATTAAGTTCTATTTTTCTATTGTATCAAATAATTATTTAATGCAATAAAATGCAAATTGATTATTAAAAATCATACAATGTGATTTTCTGGATTTTGGGGGAATTCTGTCTGTTACGGTTGAAGTGTACCTAAATTAAAAATTACAGACCTCTCCATTTTTTTAGGTGGGAGAACTTGCAAAATAGGCAGTGTATCAAATATTTATTTTCTTCACTGTGTGTTTGATTGGCAAAAAAAAGTTCTCAAAGGTCCAGAAATTAGTGCATTGGTTGAGTGGCGTGTGCAGCAGGGTGGAACTTTGTGGGTTGGGTCCTCGGGTATATTCCTCTTTCTGTGTACTTTTCTTTATTTAAATTTCACTCCGCGCCACCAGAGAAGCTGCCGGCAGCGCATGCACATTGTTATTGTGATGTTGTCATCCTTAAAATGGTGTTGTGACTTATACGGGTACTGCGATCTTGGCGCCATTTTATTGAAGACACTGTAGAGATGACTATGAGCGGCAGTGGCACGTGCACAGATGAAAAAAAAATTCAATCTGTGCATGTGCTGATGCCACTTATATTTATCTCCACAGTGTCTTCAATAAATTGGCGCCAGAGATGGTGATGCACGCATGGGCTGATTCTGGCACCATTTTAATAAAGACAACATCTTAATAGCAATGTGCACATAGCCAACAGCGGCAATTGCGGCATGGCGCAAAATTTCAATAATGAAAAGGGGGCACGCCAGGAGGATGCAGGAGGTGGAATATATACAGTGAACCCGATACACAAAGTCCTATCCCGCTGCATATGCCACTGAACCAATTCACAAATTTCTGGACCTTTCATAAAGTTCTTTTTGCAATCAAGCATACAATCTGGAAACTAAAGGTATCCTCACCCATCCCTTGTAGAATGTGAGCCCTTACGGGCAGGGTCTTCTCATCCTGTACCAGTCTGTGCCTTGTATTTTTCATGCTTATTGTACTTGTCTATGTATGCCCCCCCATTTTTCACATGTAAAGGGCCATGAAATGAATGGTGCTATAATAATAATTTGATTCACCATGCTAGCGCCAGCATGGCACTGCCTTTACTTCATATAGGAAAACCCTTCTGGTTAGTTCCCTTTAAGACGATTGGTGCAACATGTTACATGCAACAATATTTGCGGAAAGTAGAGTGTGAATACATCTGTGGCTGCATGACAACTTTATTTCTTAAATAAATGTGATAATAGGTACACCAGTTACAAAAATTTTGAGGAGCGATTATTTTAAACTATTGAAGAAAATGTCTTAATTTTTAAACTACTGAGACAAATCAAATATATAAAGCTGAGTGTATATATGTATATATGCAGTATGTGTGTGTGTGTGTGTGTGTGTGTGTGTATGTTCGCTAAAGGAATCCGCACGGTCACATTTACAATCAAGAAATTTTGCACAGCCACCTCATTTGACTAAGGGAACTTCATAGACTATGTTTTGAGGCAAACTTTTAACCCTTAGCTTTACAGTTATAAAAAAAACCCGCTTACTTACTGTTTGGATGTGTGAGGTAATATATTGGCTGTTTTGACAGTTAGACTGGATCTTTACAGTGGCATGCAAAAGTTTGAGCACCCCTGGTCAAGTTTACTGATATTCTGAACAATTAAGCAAGTTAAAGATGAAATTATCTGTAAAAGCCATAAAGTTAAGGATAACACATATCCTCTGCATTTTAGACAAAATATATATATATATTTTTTACATTTTTAAAATTCACAACAAAAAATAAAGTTGGCCAATGCAAAATATTGGGTACCCTGCATGGTTAGTACCCTGCAGCACCCCCTTTGGCAAGTATCAAAGCTTGTAAATGTTTTTTGTAGCTAGCTAAGAGTCTTTCAATTCTTGTTTGAGGGATTTTCATGCTTTCTTCCTTGGAAAAGTCTTCTTGTTCTGTAAGATTCCTGGGTCCTCTTGCATGCACTGCTCTTTTGCGGTGTAGCCACAGATTTTCAATGATGTTCAGATCAGGGGACTGTGAGGGCCATTGTAAAACCTTCATCTTGTACCTTTTGACATAGGTTAATGTGGATTTTGAATTGTGTTTAGGATCTTTATCCATTTGTAGAAGTCATCCTCTTTTCAACTTCAGCTTTTTTACAGATGGTGTTATGTTTACTTGAAGAATTTGTTAACTTTAATTGAATCCATTCTTCCCTCTACCCGTGAAATGTTCCCAGTGCCATTGGATAGAACACAATCCTAAGCATGATTAATCCACCCCCATGCTTAATGGTTGGCGAGATGTTCTTGTCATGACATTCTGTCTCCTTTTTTCCCAAACATTTGGTTTGATCATTGTGGCCAAGGAGTTCTATTTTAACCTCATCAGTTAACATGACTTGTTTCCAAAATACATCAGTCTTGTTTAGATGTTATTTTGCATACTTCTGATGCTAAATTTTATGGTTAGAACTCAGAAGAGGTTTTCTTCAGATGACTCTTCCATGAAGGCCATTTTTCTGTAGCTGTCTCTCAACAGTAGAACAATGTACCACAACTCCAGAGTCGGCTAAATCTTCCTGAAGGACTTTTGCAGTGAAGTGAAGGTTCTGATTTGCCACTCTAGTAATCCTACGAGCAGCTCTCACAGAAATTTTGCTTGGTTTTCCAGACCTTATCCTGACCTCCACTGTTTCTGTAAGTGCCATTTCTGAATTACTTTTCGAACTGAGGAAAGGGTAACTTGAAAACGCTTTGCTATTTTCTTCTAGCTTTCTTCTGCTTTGTGGGCCTTCACCATTTTGATTTTCAGAGTGCTAGGCAGCTGCTTTGAAAAACCCATGGCTGTTGTTTTATTTGCATAAGGTTAGCAGAAGCTGGGTTTTTATAAAGCTGTGAAATTTGCATCACCTGCCCTTTTCTAACTATGATAATGAACAAGCCACAAACCTAACAGGCTAATTAAGGTCTGAAATGATAGTCAAAGTTATCTGAGCACACAAATCTCCAAGGGTGTTCAAACTTTTGCATTGGCCCATTTTCATTTTTGTAGTTTTTAAAATGTTAAAGATGAAAATATTTTTTTTGTTCTTACCTAAAATATGAAGGAAATGTGTCATCTTTAACTTCATGCCTTTTAGAGATCATTTCATTTTCAACTTGATTAACTGTTCACAATAACAGTAATTTTGACCAGTGGTGCTCTAACTTCTGCATAGCACTGTATCAGGTGGCCTATAGCAACCAATCACAGCTCTGCTTCTGTGTTGCTACAGGTCATTAATAGGAGCTCTGATTGGTTGGTATAGACAATGAAGGACATTCTTAGTATAAGAAGCTTATGTGTCAGGTAATATGATTTTGTTGGTGAGAGGGACAGTGGGAGAGCGAGAGAGAGAGGTAAAGTGGAAGAGATGGAGAGAGAGAGGGTGAGTGGGAGAGAGACAGAGAGGGAGGGAGACAGAGAGAGACTTTGTTACTATGCCAGGCAATGTCGGGTACTACAGCTAGTATGTAATAAAGTTATAGATTTTTAGGTAACATGTACGAAAACATTGAGCATATCTTCTATGGATTTGCTTCCCTTTATACGTTTTTGAGCTACATCCCTTGTTTAAGACATTAGACAAAACACAGAGGGTGCTTTTAAAATATCCTAAAACCCAATATATTTCAGGGACATTTTGTTCCACATTAATTTGACACAATGGAATTTTGACATGTTTTGCTTAGTACTCCTCCCCTATTCTATGATCATATTTGTATCTTGGTTTCCGTTACATTTTGTCCTCTCTGTCTCTATTAATCAATGGTAAATAAATAAAATCAATAGCCTCCACAAATGTATCATGATAGCGTGTTGTTTCTTTATCTACTTTGTAGGCAGCTGACCTCCATTTTGTTGAAGAACATACACTGACATCTCCAACTGCACTAAACATCATTTAGATTCAAAAACTCACTTTCTCCCCATTACTATTACTATTATTATTTAATACACATTCATAGTGACACAGAAAGCATGAAACAGTCGGGGAACTTGCTCAATAAGTGGGATTTTTTAATGATAGTAATTTTTCTCTCTGTGTTTTGTGCTTGACTGGTTATGAATGCAGAGATTGTATTTTCCCAGAGCTGATATAGTTGTCATGTTTACATCAAATTTTAATTATCGGCCCTTTTGACACAAAGAATAGAAAAGAATCCATACTTTACGCTAAATGATAAGAGATAGGAATGCTGGTGTAATTGATAGTTTTAAGTATTTTGAGATATTGCAGCTTTGACTTTTGCAGGTGTTGAATTAATGAAATAACAACCCCCCAAAATTTGTTTGCTTTATTGCCTAATTGCTTGATTTCACTTGTACATCTCAAGAAAGTTTTCAACAAGTTTGCAAGTTATTTACATTGATAAATCTTTGTCAGATGTTTGTCATGAAACTTTTTTATACAAAGCCAAATAGATACTAAAGGAACGCTCCAGGAATAACGAATACTTGTGTTATGCCTATTGTCAGGCTTGTGAGAGCGGTGCATGAAACTATTTGCATAGTTTTTCCCATGGAGCATTGCCAATAATACTCAGCTGGGCTTCTTAAGAAGAGCCCGCCCCATAAAGCTGGCCTAAGGGCATCTCATTGAAACTCTTGCTATATACTGAAAGGGGCAAACACCCCTAAACAGCTGTCTGTAGTTAAATGTCTGACTTGACTATTCTCCCTGATTATGTTTAAAGGCTATTTAAAGTGTTAGAAGTTGCCTTAACGGGTAACTAACGCTATTGGGTGGCTCTGTGCTATAGTGCATTTTTTGTTTTTTTTTTCTCCGTTCTAAGAGCGAAATAATTTGCATACTTTCCCCTCCTTCCACCATTTAGCATTGCAAATAAGGTTCCATACTCAGGTCTCTTTGAGGATAGCCAGTCCCAACCAAATCTGATATTCAAAAACACCCAATAAATAGCTAATAATCCTTTTTTTTTTAGCTCTTAGAATAGCACAGATTTTTTTTGGGTGTAGTAAAACTGTTTTCATATGCCGATACTTTATAAATTTTGGTCTTCACTTTTAGTATAGTCATGCCAATTAAAGATGACCTTTAAAATCTGCCACAGTTTAAACTTTTTAGGATTTCCAAAATTTAAATTTAGACTATTTTGAGCCAACAGTCCGTGTCTTTTAATGGCATGACTTAAGGCCCTGTCACACAGAGATAAATCTGCGGCAGATCTGTGGACAATCAGTGCCAGGTTTGTGACTGTGTACAAATGGAACAATATGTCCATGATTTCACTGCAACCCCAGATCTGCCTAAGATTTATCTCTGTGTGTGACGGGGCCTTTAGACTAACAAAGGCAGATATCCGTAGAAGTTGACCTCTTGTATTGAAATTTTTGGATTTAAGAAAACAGAATAGTAATATTTGGGGTGTCATACCTGCTCCATGACAGTTGTAGAATAGGATACAAAAAAATAAAAAAGACTTCCGAATACAGTAATAAAGACAGTAATTTTCCTAGTTCAGGTGTTACTTAATAAAATCCAGTGATCTGTCTCTAGGCAAATTTAAAAATCTTAAAGGGAATCTGTCATCACGCTTTTGCTACCTCATGAGAGCTGCACAATGCATAATACATCTGAGAACAGCATAATGTAGGAAAAGAGATCCTGAATCCAACAATGTATCACTTAGTTTACTGGGTACAGCAGTTGTGACACAATTAGAGTTCTTACAAGTGGCATGTAACAGAGCTCAGAAAGCTAATCCTGCCCACACTACAGCTTTCTGTGTACATTGTATATTGGCAGTGAGTGTTACGGGGGGACCGGCAGATTAGGACCAGGGGGTATATATCCTAATCGCCAGTCGGGGCCCACCGTGCTCCAGATGACAAAGGAGCTGCTGGCACCTGAGGGTTAGGCGGAGACTATAGAGCTGGATGGCTCTGAGATAACCCAGGAACTCTGGGAACCGGTCACGTGTGTTGCGACACGTCAGACCGGATGACAACCCGATTAGCGTTTTGGTGCACCTAGCGCTACACCAACCACGTGTGCAGGAAACACGTCAGGCCGGGTGGTAACCAGGTAGCGTTGACCGGAAGACCGCCACGACGGCGCCCTGTCGGCCACGTGTGTAGGACACGTCAGGCCGAGCGGTCCTCCGATTAGCGTTTCTGGCCACTTCTCGACTGGCCACGTGTGTGTAGGACACGTCAGGCCAGATGGGTACACCAGTAGCGTTGACCGGGAAGCCGAGGAGGATAAGGAACACCCTGTTAACTCCACAGGGGTCCTGGGGTACGCTGTCCGTGCGCGTAGGGGGCACAACCGGACAGGTGGCGCAGCAGGTGCGTTGTCCGTGTGCGTAGGGGGCACAATCGGACAGGTGGCGCAGCAGGTGCGTTGTCCGTGTGCGTAGGGGGCACAATCGGACAGGTGGCACAGCAGGTGCGTTGTCCGTGTGCGTAGGGAGCACAATCGGAAAGGAAGCACAGCAGCCGCAGCCCAGTTAACGCCACTTGGCTGCTATAGCAAGACTGGAACGGCAGGAGGGAAGCACGGCGCCTGACCCTGATGTGCCGAGCCACGAATCTTGGCGTGACAGGCACCGTTCGCCTAACCCTACCTACCGCTTCCCAACATAGGCTTATGCCGCAATGAGGCTCTAACATGGAGGTGTGCTCTGACTGAGCAAAAGTGAAGACTGCGCACCTCCATGTTGTCTCCAGCCCCTTTTATAACCTGGGTCCGCCCCAAACCCAGGGTGGAACCACCAAGGTCCAATAGCAGAGTGCCATGTCATCAGTGACGTCACATGCGACCTATCCGGAACCGCCACGTCATTGATGACCTCATGGCAGCCACGCCCCAAACACTTCACCATTCATCGTCTGACGACCAATACTGAGGTACCAGATCATAGGAGTGGGCCTCTGCAAGCCAGTCCGGAGTTGCCACGTCATCAGGACACCTGACACCCTCTGCCCTATCAGGGCCTGCCACCTCACGGACATGCTCAGTGAGGTCCTTACCGGACCTAGCCTCTGATGCACTAAGTGCCTGAGCATGCTCAGTAGCCTGAGCCACAGGCTTAGAAAGCAGACTATCAGTTTGAGCATGCTCAGTAGGCACATCCCAGAACTTAGACACAGCACGAAGTCCAAGTACCTGTGCAAAGAGGCTGTTAGGGTTAATTGTGGGAGCATGATCAGTAGCCTGAACTGAGGACTTAGTCTCAGACATAACACAAACAGGCTGAGCATGCTCACTAGGCAAAACACCGGGCTTAGACTCTGGCTGGGGTAAATCGGCGCACGCATGCGCACTAGCCGCCTCTCCACACTTAGACGTGGTGGAAGGAACAGCCAACTGGATGACCCGAGGCACGGCCAAGAACGGCAGCCGGCGCCTGGGCGCAACAGGAACCGCAGCAGGCTGCTTGCGGCTATGGCGGCGCCGGTTCGTAACAGTGAGCCCCTTATCAGATGAGGGGAGTAATCAGAAAACTTCTCCCAAGCCCCATAGTTGGGCAGTGATATCAACTGGTGATAAAACCTTCATTGTGTGGAAACAACTGCACACACTGTAATAAGGGACACATTGTTAAATTCAATGTTTTAACCCCTACAGAATCCTGTCATTAGATTACATAGCAAAAACCTGCTGACTGATTCCTTTTAAGGCCCTTAAATACACATTATATATAAAGTAAAAGCTACACACCAAATTCAAAGAAATATGAATAAGCATAACTGCTCTATAATACATAAATAAATTAAAAACACAACTAGCCATATGAAAAATTGAAAAAAAATGAAAAATGTGACATTGCATTACTGCTGAGGATTATTTGAAAAAAAGAGATATTTTGCTAATGTATTGATCAATTCATTACTGCCCGATAACCAATACATTAGCTAAATATCTCTTTTTTTCCTAATAATCCTCAGCCGTCATGCAATGTCATGTTTTTCCATTTTTCATATGGCTAGTTGTATTTTTCATTCCTTATGTATTATAAAGCAGTTATGCTTGGTCATATTTCTCTGAATTTGGTGTGCAACTTTCACTTCATATAGATTGTGTATTTTTTAGCTAGCACCCTGTTCACATTTATAATGGTGTTCCAGCAGTCTTTTTGATTCTTAAATACACATTAGACTAATGTAACAGGAGTATGGGGGCCCTTTACTCTCCACCTTACAGATGAAGTTGGGGGTGATAATAATCCGGCACTTCCAATTTGGGACTGCCAATCTTTTTGTTCTCTAAGAAATAAGCCTCCTCCAGAGATGTCTAACCACAGTCATTTCATACAGAACAGTGGAATGTTCAGCAGGCTGAGATAACTTGTGGTATACTTTAATGGTAGCTGATGTGTATTGGGGCTTTAATGTTTCCAATGTAAATTTGAATAACCCATTATAAGTTAGTTGGGCAACAAAACATGTAAACAGAATAATAAATATGCATTTTTATAAGATGTCAAAAGGGCATTTTAGGTAAGAGTGCCACATTTTTTCCCCTTCCCCTCTAATAGTCAAAGTTTGCTAAACACCGCTTTGCAGAGAGGGGGAGGGGCGGTTCGGACAGATGCCCCGACGGGACCTGTGAACGTAAGGTAAAACGCAATGTAAAAGGAGCCTTTTTTTAACATAATTTTGTGTTTATCCACATATAATAAACACTGCTCACAAAAATTAGAGAATATTTCAAAATAAATATGAAGCGATAAAAAAGAACCATTAATTTATTTTATTTTTATTAGAAAAACAAATGACAAGTCGTAGAAAGTTGTTTGATTCGTGGAAATGAGGTGCAAAACCATCTTTTACATCACTGTTGAAAATGCACTATACAAAAACCTGAAAGTACTGGAGTACAGTTAGGTCCAGAAATATTTGGACAGTGACACAAGTTTTGTTATTTTAGCTGTTTACAAAAACATGTTCAGAAATACAATTATATATATATAATATGGGCTGAAAGTGCACACTCCCAGCTGCAATATGAGAGTTTTCACATCCAAATCGGAGAAAGGGTTTAGGAATCATAGCTCTGTAATGCATAGCCTCCTCTTTTTAAAGGGACCAAAAGTAATTGGACAAGGGACTCTAACGGCTGCAATTAACTCTGAAGGCGTCTCCCTCGTTAACCTGTAATCAATGAAGTAGTTAAAAGGTCTGGGGTTGATTACAGGTGTGTAGTTTTGCATTTGGAAGCTGTTGCTGTGACCAGACAACATGCGGTCTAAGGAACTCTCAATTGAGGTGAAGCAGAACATCCTGAGGCTGAAAAAAAAGAAAAAATCCATCAGAGAGATAGCAGACATGCTTGGAGTAGCAAAATCAACAGTCGGGTACATTCTGAGAAAAAAGGAATTGACTGGTGAGCTTGGGAACTCAAAAAGGCCTGGGCGTCCACGGATGACAACAGTGGTGGATGATCGCCGCATACTTTCTTTGGTGAAGAAGAACCCGTTCACAACATCAACTGAAGTCCAGAACACTCTCAGTGAAGTAGGTGTATCTGTCTCTAAGTCAACAGTAAAGAGAAGACTCCATGAAAGTAAATACAAAGGGTTCACATCTAGATGCAAACCATTCATCAATTCCAAAAATAGACAGGCCAGAGTTAAATTTGCTGAAAAACACCTCATGAAGCCAGCTCAGTTCTGGAAAAGTATTCTATGGACAGATGAGACCAAGATCAACCTGTACCAGAATGATGGGAAGAAAAAAGTTTGGAGAAGAAAGGGAACGGCACATGATCCAAGGCACACCACATCCTCTGTAAAACATGGTGGAGGCAACGTGATGGCATGGGCATGCATGGTTTTCAATGGCACTGGGTCACTTGTGTTTATTGATGACATAACAGCAGACAAGAGTAGCCGGATGAATTCTGAAGTGTACCGGGATATACTTTCAGCTCAGATTCAGCCAAATGCCGCAAAGTTGATCGGACGGCGCTTCATAGTACAGATGGACAATGACCCCAAGCATACAGCCAAAGCTACCCAGGAGTTCATGAGTGCAAAAAAGTGGAACATTCTGCAATGGCCAAGTCAATCACCAGATCTTAACCCAATTGAGCATGCATTTCACTTGCTCAAATCCAGACTTAAGACGGAAAGACCCTCAAACAAGCAAGACCTGAAGGCTGCGGCTGTAAAGGCCTGGAAAAGCATTAAGAAGGAGGAAACCCAGCGTTTGGTGATGTCCATGGGTTCCAGACTTAAGGCAGTGATTGCCTCCAAAGGATTCGCAACAAAATATTGAAAATAAAAATATTTTGTTTGGGTTTGGTTTATTTGTCCAATTACTTTTGACCTCCTAAAATGTGAAGTGTTTGTAAAGAAATGTGTACAATTCCTACAATTTCTTTCAGATATTTTTGTTCAAATCTTCAAATTAAACGTTACAATCTGCACTTGAATTCTGTTGTAGAGGTTTCATTTCAAATCCAATGTGGTGGCATGCAGAGCCCAACTCGCGAAAATTGTGTCACTGTCCAAATATTTCTGGACCTAACTGTATGTGCAAGTTCCCTGATCTTGTAAGTGCACATCCTGCAGTTTTTCATCCCTTGTAATGCCCCAACAACACAATTTACCTGAATGTGTAGCCTGGAAAGCCATAGGATGCCTTGAAGCTGATCAAACAGAGATGATGGTGGCAATAGCACTTGGAACATCCCAATATGTGATTGGCAGAGTGTAGAATGACTTTCAATAGACTGGCACAGTACAAAGAAGATCAGGGAAGGGTTGCCCATCTGCCGCCACAGCAAGAGATGACCACTACTTAACCTAATTGGCAAGAAGAAGCAGGCGCCGCATTGGAACAGAGCTGTGGAGACAGTTTCTTGCTGCCACTAAACTTTGGAGCCCAATGTACCTAGACCATATGAAATCAGCTCTATCGTGTTAAGCGGGCTTTACACGCTGCGACATCGCTAATGCGGAGTCGTTGGGGTCACGGAATTCGTGACGCACATCCGGCCGCATTAGCGATGCCGTTGCGTGTGACACTGATAAGCGATTTTGCATCGTTGCAAAAACGTGCAAAATCGCTAATCGGCGACACGGGGGTCCATTCTCAAATCTCGTTACTGCAGCAGTAACGAGGTTGTTCCTCGTTCCTGCGGCAGCACACATCGCTGCGTGTGACGCCGCAGGAACGAGGAAGCTCCCCTTACCTGCCTCCCGGCCGCTATGAGGAAGGAAGGAGGTGGGCGGGATGTTACGTCCCGCTCAGCTCCGCCTCTCCGCTGCTATTGGGCGGCGGTTCAGTGACGTCGCTGTGACGCCGCACGGACTGCCCCCTTAGAAAGGAGGCGGTTCGCCCGTCACAGCGACGTCGCCGGACAGGTAAGTATGTGTGACGGCTGTTGTGCGGCACGGGCAGCGATTTGCCCGCATCGCGCAACAGATGGGGGCGGGTACCCACACTAGCGATATCGGGACCGATATCGCAGTGTGTAAAGTAGCCTTTAGACTGCATGTCTGGTGAGAAATGGTTTGCATTTTATTATCTGCTGAACTCTGTAAAACCTGTAGAAGGTGGGCTGATGATCATAGTTTTTGGACCTGTGATGAGTGGTCAACTGTCCTCTCCGCTGATAAGTCATGGCTAAGTCTGCAGCCCAACAATCATGGTGTCCTGATCTGTTGTGAACGAGGAACATGGATGAATCCACGTTTCATGTGAGAAAGTGACTCTTTTGGTGGTGGTGGAATCATGGTTTGGACTGGCATCAGAATTGGTGGTCAATCTCCACATCATCAGAAGCGGATTGCTGACTGCTGTCAGATATCAATATGAGGTCCTGCATCCTATAGAGGTACCCTATACTGGAGCAGTTGGAAACAACTTTCCTTTCATGGACATTTTTTATCGCTTCATATTCATTTTGAAATATTCCCAAATTTTTTTGAGCAGTGTATTAAAGGGAATTTGTCATCAGGTTTTTGTTACCTTATATAAGATCAGCATAATGTAGGGAAAGATACCCTGACTCTAGCAGTGTATCACTTAGTATCACATCTGCTGCACCCAGTAAACTATCAGTGTTTTAGATGTATCATGTAGAAGAGGTCAGAAAGCTAACCTCACCCACACCACAGCTCTCTGTGTACATTGCATATAGACAGTGAAATGATAATCAGTTCTGGGCTGGACCAGGATTCACACTAGCACTGAGTCTGGCAGTGACTAGTAAAAAACTCATTGCACTGAAACAACACAGCCTAGTAAGTGACACATTTCTAAAATCAGTGTCTCCGTCCCTACCTTATGCTGCCCTAAAATTACATAACAAAAACCTGCTGACAGATTCTCTCCAAAGGGGAGGTCTTAAAGTGTCCATTATAAATGTCTATTTTTGCCCCCTACGTACTGTTGTAATTTTCTTTATTATAAAATCCTCCCCCTATTCAGTTAATCCCTAAATGTATTTTTTTCCATTGCGCTGATGGAAGCTGTGGGAGAAATGATCGAGACGCCAACACTCTGCTTCTGTCTTTGCAGTCTGAGCTTCTTAATGTAAAAGTACATGTCATCAGGGTGCGGTGATAGAGGCAGGGTGAGTTACACCAGCAGCGCCCAACAAGCTCTATCACTTCCTTCAAATGAATCATCATTTCTTTTCACATTAAGAAGATGCGGACAGAAGCAGAGTGTCAGCACCTTGGTCACTTTGACTACAGCCTCTATCAGCATCATGGAAAAAACACAATTAAGGATTAGCTGGATAGAAAGAAGTGTAGAGTCTTTTATAATAAAGCAAATTACAAAAGTACTTTGGATGTAAAAATACATATTTTAAGAGGATATTTTAGGTATTGTACTAACCCTTTAAGCTTTTTAATTGAATGTGGCTTCTAAGTATTACACAAATTTCAATGTAACCCGCAAGGAAAAACCTGTTGGGGATCTCTGCACCATGAGATGTTTCATGTACAGTTATTGGTGACATGGTAATTAAAAAAAAAACATCATGCATCAAATTATTTTTTCTATGTCACAATTTCAATCTTTTATCATAAGGAATATGTGAAAGTAACTGCAAAAAAAAAAATAAAAAAAAAAATAATAAGAATAATGACAGCTAACAATCGATACTTTTTCATCCCAAACCACCTCTCCAGTCTAGTGTGGGTGCTCCGGGGGCCTACTGGTGGGGTTCATTTTTACAGGCTGCTAGGATTGACTTGTCACACCAGTATGTGATGGCTGCAGCTAATCACTAGTCACAGAGGTTACATGCTGGAATTCCTTGGATTTTTTGTTTTATTTATTAAGCTCTCAAAGAACTCCTTTAACATGTACATTAAAAATTTCTCCCACCTTATAGTATAATTGTGGAAGCATGTGTAAACACAAATGTTAATAAAGCTTCACTGCCTCTGAAGTCATTTTATCGTATTGTAACTTTACTGACATCACTGCCCTTTTGGATAGTTCAGATGACCGGAGTAGGTACTTGAAACACCAGGCTAATATTGAATCTAAGCATTAAAAAAGGAATTGAATTTTTTTTATCCCCTTAAAGTGCTAAGTAGTGGACATTTACACAGCCTTATTAAAGCTAGCGTTTAAAACAGATACTTTTGCATTACTTCAAAGAGATCTCACCAGGAAAGAAGAGATGTTAGCTTTTCACCCACCCCCTCCAAATCCACTTCCATCCTTCGAAATTACTGTTGACTAACAAGTTGTGCCTCTTTTCTCGGAGTCTCTAGGTGCAAAACAAGTACTGGAGAAGAGAGGGGCATTTATGTTGGAGCCTGTGATCCTTACTCAACCAGAAAGAGACTGCATGTGGAGGGAGCCCTCTTGCAGCATTCCACATTTTTAATGAGCTGCTTTGCAGAGGGTACCGGCTTCCCCCTTTTTTAGGCTTTAACTGAAAAAAAGGATTTGTCCTCATTAAGTAGGGAATGCTGTCGAATGATCGTTAAAGGTGTTTCTCTACAACTCCGTAATCACCTTTCAACTGTTTGAAGACCAAAATTAAGTAGTACGAAGTACACCGTGGGTTAACTTGTGTTCTCATTTTTCGACAAGTTGGAAAATACTAACACTTTTCTCATTAGTATTTATTTTTTATTTCTGTGCATTAGCGTTAAAAAGAAAGGGAGAGGTTGGGTCTGAATGAGTTAAATGTTCCCTGAAGTCATTCCTTTTGTACTCTTTCGGCTTCTCAAACAATGGCAGAGTTGAGTATATCATGTCATGTCACACTTAGGTAGAATTCAAGCATCTTGGTATGTGATACAATATTGCGATAATGTCTATTTTATACCTAGGTGGACAAACACAATTAAAGGCTGGTCACTTATTGTTCTGACACTGTTTGAAATAGCCTAAGAGTACATCGCTTCTGCCAAAGCCGTCTGTGTACGCTCAAGAAGACAAGCTTTTCAAAGTCTGTGCAGTCCAGTATAATCTAATGGTTCACTTACACCTCCCTTCTTTAACAGTGTCTTGGAAAGTAAGGATCCGGCCATTCATAATTTACATGTCATTTGCTGCTTCATATTGTGTGAAATTTAATTACACAGCTTAAATCGTAGCCAGTCCTCGTTTGTCTCAGAGAGTGCTCACAATAAGGCATTGATCTGAGTCCAGCATTCACTCCTAGTCTGTCTTTTATCAAATCACCTTCTGGTGCGGCCATCAAGACTGGCCAGTTGTTCTTTTCACTCCATTGTAAGGAAAATGAGAGAATTTGACCCCCATTTTCATTTAAAAATCTAGGGCATCATATAAAGGCTGCAGCTTGAAAAGATTTTATTCAGCGTGCTATCACAATAGAATATACAGATAAATTTTCTGAAGGTGATTACAGAGCCTGCCTGGGTCCCTCTCGCCCTGTAATAGTTTTTATACAACATCTATTGAGTCCCGAGAAAAATAAAATACTAAAACTCCCCACAGGTGTCGTTTTTATTATTTTTTCAACAAACACTTCTGGTAGAGTGGAACTCCTGATCTACAGCTACAAATTACTAATCATGTGCATTATTCAGCGTTTTAGTCTATTTCTGAAACTTTCCCTTTAAATCAAAAGGGCCGCGTTTTGGTAATTGCTGGCTGCTAAGCCTCCTGATGAGAGACTCATATAAGAATAATCCTTCTGACGACTCTTACTGGCTTCCATCCCACTCCTTGGCAAAACACTGAGACTGAATTAAGAGGATGAAGAGGATAATTATTAGATTCAGGAACAGTTTCCCAGCAAAATCTGTTTTTATTCACCACCATGAAAAACTGTTTATGGTTTTGGAAATACTGTGTTATGGTAATAGGAAGGAACCAACTTGTGACCTCATTTTACAATTTTAATGCTGGCTCAAAGCATGGCAAATGACTACTAGCCAAGGAACTTTAAATTTGATTACTTTTTTCTGAAGTTGCTTGTTCTTAGTTTCTGCTCATAAGTGTCTTAGGTACCTGTATTAGAAGTGGGAGGATCACACTCATGTTAAAATATTTTGGTTTTCATGATTTAGAATGCTTCATTTTGGGATCTCCATAAAACAATGTTAGATATTTGCTTTTTATGGATTTTCCTTTGAAGCAGTGTTTCATGAGCCACAGTGCTACATTTTAACACTCCCGAGGGCAACATGAAAACTTAAAGGAAACCAACTAGCAGGATTTTCATATATAAAGTAAAGCCAGTGGTATACTGGTGCTGGGATGCTGAATGTAAGCATAGCTTTTGTTCAGAGAATGGTTGTTTTATTTCAGAAATATGTGCAAGTAAACTTAAAGCAGTGCACTGCTATTTGATTGACAGGTGCAACAGCAAGTTAGACACAAAGCAAACACCAATTAGCCGGGGATTAGGACTTATTTTTTTGAGTTAAGACAAATTAATTTTTTAATTAATTGATATACAAATAAATCTACAAAATTGCATTTAGTTGTCACTTAAAGCATGACTCCAGCATATTTTTTTTTTCAGCACTGGCGCTTTAAGTCTAATACTCACCCTCCGGTAATACTCACCTTCTACCGACGCCACTCTGGTCCCGTGGCGCTATCTTGCGCCCATAACTTCTGACTGGCCAAGAGTCAGACGTTATGTCACAATCTCCCAATGTAAGTCTAAGAGAGCCAGAATGAGGCCTAAACAGGCCTCAAGGGGTTGTATTCATTTGTGACCTCCGATGCGCTCCATGAAACAATGAAGCTACCAACAGATCACAAATCACAGGAGACTGACCAAAGCAGTGGTGATAGAAGATGAAGACGCCTAAAGGTGAGTATAAGACAGGGGGCAGAGGACTTACATTCAAAGCACCACTCCAGCGGAGAAATAAAAAGTACTGTGGAGTGGTGCTTTAAAGAAGATCACCAGTTTTTACAATAAAATGGTTATTACATCTAATAGTGGACCTGCTTTGAAAATCCTTTTCTGAGTGGCTGGAAAATGTTGATATTAAAGTAAGAATTTATGAATAAGATTCTAGATACAGCTTACCCTATCCAATGTAGGTATGTTGTTCAGTCTGGTTTTTGGGTAATCCACTCCACTGTGCATGGGTAAGGCTTGTGAGGTATCAGCTTTCAAAGTGATGAGAAAAGGTTTTCAATCCAGCAAAGCAAATTAAAGCAAAACCTCTTTGTTGTGACTTCATTAAAATAGTAGTATGGGGAGGCAAAAATATCTGACGCTTTTTGAGTTTAGCTGACTCTTAATCTTAGTTACAATAGGGAATTTTTGCTTTCAGTTCACCTTGCCGGATTGAAAAACTGTGAACTAAGCAACTAAAAAGTAGAAGTCTCAAGTCCAAATATATTCTTTCCACCTAGCCTGACTGATCTGCAGCTTGTACTAAGCACTGTAAGATTTTAGCAGCGATTTGGAGGGACACTGAGGTGCGGTCTATCAGGATAAATGGATTGAGATTGAGTTTAAACTTTTAAAAAATAATTGTACAGTCATTTGGATACAGATTTGATGACATCAACTATATTATTACAACATAAGATAGTGTAATCCTAATGTTATATAAAGTGATACCTTTTTCTTATAGATATAAAGTTTGGAAACATTTAAAACATGTCCATTGATTTAATGAAGACGTCGGCATTTTTTACTTAGGAACAGAATTAGGATCAGAATTATTCAGTACAGAGGTTACAGTTATACCAAGCCCTGAGCCTGAGGATTTTTTTTATAGGTTCTTCTGCCCGACGTGAGTAGACCAGTATTACAAATCATGCAGGATTGGGTCGCTTTCTTACAAAATTTGAATTGAGCCTAAAGCCGACCTTATACATTAGACAGCTGTCAGCCACAAAAAATGATTCTATCGACGGCCATGTCAGCCGTCTTTTCCAACCTAGGAGCACTTCTGTGTTCTTCATGAGAAAGATGTCGACCAGGGGCAGATTAATAGGTTTTGATTGTAGTTTGTGACCATCTCTTAGGGGTACATTGCACGCTGCGACATCGCTAGCCGATTGTAGCGATGCCGAGCGCGATAGTCCCCGCCCCCGTCGCAGATGCGATATCTTGTGATAGTTGCCATAGCGAACATTATCGCTACGGCAGCTTCACACGCACTTACCTGCCCTGCGACGTCGCTCTGGCCGGCGACCCGCATCCTTCCTAAGGGGGCGGGTCATGTGGCGTCATAGCGACGTCACACGGCAGGCGGCCAATAGAAGCGGAGGGGCGGAGATGAGCGGGACGTAAACATTTTGTCCACCTCCTTCCTTCCTCATTGCAGGCAGGACGCAGGTAAGGAGATGTTCCTCGCTCCTGCGGCTTCATACACAGCGATGTATGCTGCCGCAGGAACGAGGCACAACATCGTACCTGTCGCTGCAGCGAAATTATGGAAATGACCGACACTACACAGATCACCGATTTTCGACGCCTTTGCGATCTTTTGTCGGTGCTTCTAGGCTTTACACGTTGCAACGTCGTTACCGGTGCCGGATGTGCGTCATTTTCGATTTGACCCCGACGAGATCATAGTAGCAATGTCCCAACGTGCAAAGTACCCCTTAGAGCTAAATGTGTCTCTCAAGGTAAGAAAGGTTGGGGAGCACTGTTATAGAGTATTAGGCTGGTCATTTGTAAGTTTTACCTAACTAGTTTTCATAATAATGTTCTTTAGTGCTCCTGCACATAATATATAACATATAATATGGGAGATGTATCCCAAGGTTTAGGGCTGTATCTGCTATTATTAAAAATATTTAGCAATTATATAACACATGGGGTTAATAGTGTTGTTTCTATTTTTTCAGATGACACCAAATTATGTAGTGGTTTCAGACCACCCCTCTAAGTTACTTTATTTTAATTTCTCTTGTGTCACCTTCTGGTTCCTCTGTTACAATAATACATTTGTGTGTAACTTTTCACAAGGAGAATAGTAATGCCCAGTTGTCATTTTATTCATATATGTCTTTGCAACACCAAAAAGGAAAAGTCGTGGCATTATGGAAATCACAGGATAGATAGAAATGCTAATGATATGTAAATGATGAAAAAATGGAAAAACCCCAGCACTTGCAAGAATTGGTTGCCATGAATGAGGTTATTGATGGTTGTTTGAGCCAATGTCCTGCCACATTGAAGACTTGGTATGGGAAGTCCAATTTCAGTGGCAGTACAGAATGGATAAATTCTAGAACCATTGGTACAGCCATTTCTCCAGGAGTCATTTTTCAGCAAAACACCAGATTGCCTGATGCTATACTGCAACTCTGAGCCGCCTGAGTGACCTAAATGGCCTGCAGCATCTCCAGACTTGTCCTCCATCGAGCACATCTGGGATGTCATTGTTCGGCAATTGCAACAGAAGCTGCCAGCAGCAGATCTTGATGATTTGTGTTCCCAAGTGCATGCAATGTTTTGTTCCTATTTTTTTCATGATCGATTTATCATTAAAGGGAACCTGTCACCAGTTTTTTCAGTATTGAATAAAAAGTATCACCTTCTGCAGCTCATTGGCTGTATTCTATGAAGGTGCACCTTGTTTACTGACTCCCCTTTCAGACCCCAGAAATAACTTCATAAAATATGACCGCCACGTATGCAAATTACCTGTTCTGGTCGGATGAGCGTGCTCTTTTTCAGCTTCTGTCCCTCTTCCTGCCACTGTTTGCCGTCTTCCTTTGATGTTTGACGCGTCTGATGCCTCCATCATCATCCATGTACTGGGCAGTTATTCCCAGCTCATGCAGGCGCACTTTGCTCTGTCCCATTGTAGGCAGAGCCGAAAATATAGGTGTGCTTGCGCAAGCCCGTGAGCCCTCTGCGCAGATGCGAGATTGTGAGCAAGTTCACGCAAGCGCACCTATGTTTCCGGCTCTGTCCGCAATAGGGAAGAGCGAAGTGTGCCTGCGTGAGTCGGGAATAACTGTGCAGATGCGAGATTCAGCCCAGTACGTGGATGATGATGGAGGCATCAGACGCGTCAATCATCCAAGGAGGCCGGCAAACAGCGGCAGGAAGGGGATAGGAGCCGAAAAAGAGCACGCCCATCCGACCAGAACAGGTCAGTTGCATACGTGGCGCTCAGATTTTATAAAGTTATTTCTGGGGTCTTAAAGGGGAGTCAGGAACAAGGTGCACCTTCATAGAATGCAGGAGCTGTACAAGGTGATACTTTTGGGTCAGTACTGAAAAAACTGGTGATAGGTTCCCTTTAACGTGTCTATTGATCTTGTGATCTTCATAATTCCACTTTTCCATCTACATAATTTCAGTGCTGAGTAGTGTATATATAATAAGTGTAGGTCAGCAAAAGCAGAAATGTTTACACTCTGTCTAACCCAACTTCCATAGGAAATTTTATATTGACCATGTAACACTAAAAACTCATGAGGAAAATGATATGCCATACCTAGACATAGCTAAAATGAACAGTAGATTGGAGATAACTATTCTTTTTGGGTCATCAATACGTCACTACTCTGGGGTTTTTGTATGCTCTACTTTACTAGAGTGTCCTTTGTTCTGGCTATATGGCTATAACTGCTGATAGATGTCTGAGTAGCCGGGGGATCTTGGTTCAGTGTCTGCACTGTTAGATTAAAACATATGGTTCACCTGCTGTCCTTGCACCTTGTGGCTGTTTAACGCATCTCACTGGACACTGTGCAGGTACAATAGCTCTGATCTCTTCAGCTTGGATTCATCTATCTTTTACCTATGCGCTCGACTCTGCCGACATTCTAAAGGGTTTTGTTGGGTTTTTTTTTTGCAGATTTACAGTATATAAAATAACTATGAATGTAATTCTTTCCCACAAAATTAACAGAAACTTTGCGGGCTTGAATATTCTTTCTATCATGGCACTTTCCTGCACTGCTTTTATGTTTTTCTCATACATTTTTATATGCCACCTTCTCTGCAACTAGTGTTTGGTTATTAATGATTAAAGGGAACCTGTCGCCGTTTTTTCAGCATATAAGCTGCAACCACCACCAGTGGGCTCTAATATACAGCATTCCAACATGCTGTATATAAGAGCCCAGGCCGCTGTGTAGAACATAAAAAAAAACACTTTATAATACTTACCTAATGGTCGCACTGCGGTGGAGTTGGGCCATATCGGCGTCTCCATTGTCCGGTGCCGGCGCCTCCTCTTTCGGCCATCTTCATCCTCCTGAAGCATGTGTGCATGATGCATCCTACATCATACACACTCACCGTTCCCGCGCAGGCACACTACAATACTTTTATCTGCCCTGCTCAGGGCAGATCAAAGTGCACCTGCGCAGGACCTCAGTGCCGGCGAGTGTGGATGACATAGACGCATCATGCAGCCTGGATACAGAAGAAGGAGGATGAAAATGGACGAAAAAGGCGGCACCGGATAACGGAGACGCCCATCTGACTCAAATCAACCGCAGCGCGACCATTAGGTAAGTATTATAAAGTGTTTTTTACATTCTACATAGCGGCCTGAGCTCTTATATACAGTATGTTAGAATGCTGTATATAAGAGCCCACTGGTGGTGGCCGCAGGTTAAAGGCCGAAAAACCGGTGTCAGGTTCCCTTTAAAGGGAACTTGTGAGGTGCAATATGCACCCAGAACCAGTATTTATTAAAATTATTTCTAAATATCCTTTATGATATGCTAATGAGCGCAAGGACTAGTCGCAAGGACGATATTTCCCCTGACTAATCCGCCCTCTTAGCATGTTAGCACACCTCTCTGGGTCTGCTGACATGCTATTCAATGCCTATTGCCCAGCATCATCAGCGGTGACGCGCGTACCTGTGTCCATTGTCACCGCTTCACATGCAATGTTTAGGCTCAGTGTGCATGATCAGAAGTCCCGCCACTACCAGTCATGCGCACTAGACCTCTCTGAAGATGAATGAACACAGGTATGTGTGTCCATACCGATGACACTGAGCATTGAATATCATGTTAGTACGCCCCCGTGCTTTATAGTAACATGATAAGAGGGTGGACTAGTCGGGGGAAATAATGCCCTTGCACCTAGACCCTGTGCTCATTTGCATATTATAAAGGATCTTCAGTAATACTTTTTCTAAAGATCCCTTTATCTATGTTACTATAGGATGGGACAGTTAGGCAGGGATTAGAGATATGCACCCACAACTGCTCGTGGGTGACCTGACAAGTTCCCATTAAGAATCTACAATTCAAGTAAATGTATTCAAGGCACAAAGACTTTTCCCTTAAGCTTTATTATTTATGTTCAAAATTATTCTTCATAAAATATGTTTTCATTTTCTGAAAGTGAACCCATGACGGGTGAAAAAGGCACAAGGTCCTTAAGATGGCTCAGCTGTTTCTCATTAAGAATGAATGGGGCTAATTTGGGCATGCTCATTCTCTGCCCTGATCAGATAGAGCTCTCGGAGACCCTTTCTCATGATTGTTTGGAGTTCCAGAGGTCAACCCTCCAGTGATCGAGAAGTTTCTCCTATCCTATTGATATCGATTAGCGTTTGCTGAGTTTTTGATGCTGCATAATTTCTGCACCTTAATCTATGTGCACTTTTTTTCATTGTGTTTCTCTGTGCGTTTTTGATGCATCATGTCCGTATCGTGGGCACATACCCTTAGACTACAAAGTGTTCTGCAAATTCCTAAAACAAACAGTTCTGGAGAAATCCAGCAGAGTGGCTAAACTGGCCATACACATCATTTTTGAAACTGGTAGAGTTTGGTAGATCACTTGTGAATCTGATCATTTGTGCTAATGATGCCACTAGTAACATGCTAACTGACAAATCATTAAAAAATGAAAAATAGTATAACATGCTTGCACATTTACTTGCAGAAAGTGGCAAAATATTCCAAAGTGGCAGAGCCTTTTTTGTGCAGACACTTGTCTGCCATCAGCTGTCATATTTGTATATAATTTCAAAGTACCGTATAGAGACACTTTCTGGAGTCATTTTTTTTGTTACCTAATTCCATATTCTTTTGGCTAAAAGTCATTGTTGCAAAAGAGTTTCATTAACCTCTGTTTCACAGTACGTGGCTAGTTTCAGAATGAGTTAACAGTAAATCAGTCAGTGAGCGTGATCTGATGGCAGAATTTATAGCAATTTTCTTTCTTCTTCTGAACTGCTTTAGGCTGAATTATGACAACATCAAACTTTGGATGAACTTTCATGTGGTGATGAATCAGCATAGAGAATATCAGGAGAAGAGAGATAAGTTAAATACTCCATCAAAAGGAGCTCAAGGACAGGTTCACAGTTAAATTATTCTGAAGTTTGCTATTTAAAATCAAGCATATATCCTGCAAAACCAAATGGTTTACCATTCTTAATGAAACCTATAGCACACTTTTTTAGCCAAAAGATCTCCATATCCTTCAAAATAATAATCAGACAACTTTAATTTTTTTCCTGATCTTTTCTTTTTTCAGCAAGTGATTGTCTATAAAGATAGCGCTTAACCTAATGAGAAGCTTAACCTAGGGAGGGGCTTAACTACGTTATATTTGTGTCCTATTGCAGATGGGACAAAACAGGGAAGCTCCATATCCAACTAGTTGTCTTATGGCCACACACAGAACATTAACAAGAGTTAGACTGATGACTCTTCTGGACACACTAAGGAAATTATCTTATACACTGACAAGCATAAGGGTAAGAATATTTTGAACTTTTGACTTTCAGGCTCCATATCTCACCATCCACTACAGTTGTGAGCATGAGACTACCTTCATTTTATAGACAATTATCTTTGCTATCTCATACATAAATTTGACTTGCAACTATTTAGCATATGATTAGTTATGCAGTTTCTTGTCATGTCTTGTCTATCTCAGCTGAAGACTTTGCCTCTTTCTTCAAGCGGAAGATTGACAACATCAGAGCAAGCTTTGGCCCACAATCACCACAGCCCCTCATCATAGCTACTCATCCCTTTTCCTCCAAATCCAGCTTCTCCACCATGACAGAAAACAATCTCTCCACTCTACTCTCAAGATCACATCTAACCACCTGTGCACTGGACCCGCTCCCATCGCACCTCATCCCCAACATCACCGCAGTCCTCATCCCAGCCCTAACCCATCTCTTCAACCTATCACTAGCAAGTGGTGTATTTCCTTCATGCTTTAAACATGCCTCTATTACACCCATCCTCAAAAAGCCCTCCCTTGACCCATCCTCTGTGTCAAACTATCGCCCCATATCCCTTCTCCCCTACGCCTCAAAACTACTGGAACAGCATGTCCATCTTGAATTGTCCTCATACCTCTCCTCCTGCTCCCTCTTTGACCGGCTTCAATCTGGCTTCCGACCACATCATTCTACCGAAACTGCCCTAACCAAAGTCACCAATGATCTACTAATCGCCAAAGCCAAGCGACACTACTCTATCCTCCTCCTCCTGGACCTGTCCTCTGCCTTCGACACAGTAGACCATTCCCTCCTACTACAGATTCTCTCATCTCTGGGCATCACAGACTTGGCCCTATCTTGGATTTCCTCATACCTAACCGACCGAACTTTCAGCGTCTCCCATTCTCACACCACTTCCTCATCTCGCCCCCTATCTGTCGGTGTCCCTCAAGGCTCAGTTCTTGGACCCCTGCTGTTCTCCATCTATACCTTCGGCTTGGGACAGCTCATAGAGTCCCACGGCTTCCAGTATCATCTCTATGCCGATGACACACAGATCTACCTCTCTGGACCTGACATTACCTCTCTACTAACCAAAATACCACAATGTTTGTCTGCTATTTCATCCTTCTTCTGTGCACGATTCCTAAAACTTAACATGGACAAAACAGAGTTTATTGTCTTTCCTCCTCCTCACTCATCTCCTCCAACAAGCCTTTCCATCAAACTTGATGGTTGCTCACTCACCCCAGTCTCACAAGCTCGTTGCCTTGGAGTGACCCTCGACTCTGCTCTATCCTTCAAGCCACACATCCAAGCACTCTTCAACTCATGCCGATTACAACTCAAAAATATCTCCCGGATCCGTGCTTTTCTTAACCAAGAATCTGCAAAAACATTAGTGCATGCCCTCATCATCTCCCGCCTCGACTACTGCAACCTCCTGCTCTCTGGCCTCCCTTCCAACACTCTTGCACCCCTCCAATCTATCCTAAACTCTGCAGCCCGTTTAATCCACCTCTCCCCTCGCTACTCCCCAGCCTCGCCACTCTGCCAATCCCTTCACTGGCTTCCCATCGCCCAACGACTCCAGTTCAAAACATTAACCATGACATACAAAGCCATGCACAACCTGTCTCCTCCCTACATCTGTGACCTAGTCTCCCAGTACCTACCTGCACGCAACCTTAGATCCTCACAAGATCTCCTTCTCTGCTCCTCTCTTATCTCCTCTTCCCACAATCGTGTACAAGATTTCTCCCGTGCATCCCCCATACTCTGGAACGCTCTACCTCAGCACATCAGACTCTCCACTACCGTGGAAAGCTTCAAGAGGAACCTCAAGACCCACCTCTTCCAACAAGCCTACAACTTACAATAGCCCTCAGCCCAGTAGACCACTGCGCAACCAGCTCTGTCCTCACCTATTGTACCATCACCCATTCCCTGTAGACTGTGAGCCCTCGCGGGCAGGGTCCTCTCTCCTCCTATACCAGTCTGTCTTGTACTGTTAATGATTGTTGTACGTACACCCTCTTTCACTTGTAAAGCGCCATGGAATAAATGGCGCTATAATAATAAATAATAATAATAATAATAATGTCACTGCATTGTTACTGTTTTTCTCCTAAAAACTGTAATTTTTATTATTTTATGTTGTAAATTCACCTTTGGCTTTCAACACTGCGTGAATCCTTCTGGGCCTGCTCTCAACCAGATTCAAGCAACTCTCAACCCAAATCTGATCTCAGGTCTCTTCTACACGGTTCCAACGTTGGTGCATATTGGTTGAATCATTTGGGTATGTATGCAGCTTTTATTTCAACTTTACCCGCAAGTGTTCATTTAAATTGAGGCTTGGACTGTGGAGGCCAATCCAGCACCTCTACTTCATTATCATTGGACAATTTCATCACCAATCTCGACTTATGCTTTGAGTCATTGTCCTGCTGAAACACAGTGTCGTCCTTTTCATACCCTCAGTACTCGACTATGTGAAATAAATCTTGTAGGATACTCACATATAGCTCATCATTGAGACCCCCGTAAATCCTGGACAAGTATCTAATGCCCTTAGCTGTGAAACAACTCCTTATCATCAGGCTTCCTCCACTGAACTAGATAATCAGTTCAATTTCTCGATCCTATAGTCCCTTTTTCCCTTCTTTCTTCCAGACCCATTTGCACCCATCAGAGCCTAATCTATTGACTTTCATCTCATCATCACTCCAAATCACCTGTTTCAAATCTTCTACTGTTGACTTTTCTTACTCTTTTGCAAACTCTAGCCAACGCTTTTTATGATGATATTGAAGTCGAGGCTTGGTGGCTCAGTGGTTAGCACTGCAGTCTTGCAGCACTGGGGACCTGGGTTAAAATCCCACCAAGGACACCATCTACAAGGAGTTTGTATGTTCTCACCGTGTTTGCGTGGGTTTCCTCAGGGTACTCCGGTTTCCTCCCACACTCCAAAACATACTTATAGGGAACTTAGATTGTGAGCTCAATGGGAACAGTGTGGCCATTGTATGTAAAGTGCTGTGGAATTAAAGGCCCAGTCACACTAAACAACTTACCAGCGATCCCAACAACGATACAACCTGATAGGGATCGCTGGTAAGTTGCTAGGAGGTCGCTGGTGAGATGTCACACTAAGCGACGCTCCAGCGATCCCACCAGCAACCTGACCTGGCAGGGATCGCTGGAGCGTCGCTACACGTGGAAGCATGCTGCGCTTGGTAGCTAAGGTAAATATGGCGTAACCAACCCGATATTTACCTTGGTTACCAGCGCACAACTTAGCGCTGGCTCCCTGCACACCTAGCCACAGTACACATCGGGTTAATTACCCGATGTGTACTCCAGCTACGTGTGCAGGGAGCAGGGAGCCGGCACTGACAGCTGAGAGTGGCGGACTCTGGTAACGAAGGTAAATATCGGGTAACCAAGGAAATGGCTTCTTGGTTACCTGATATTTACATTGGTTACCAGCGTCCGCAGAAGCCTGCTCCTGCTCACTGCACATTCAGTTGTTTCTCTGTCTCTGTCACACACAGTGATGTGTGCTTCACAGCGGGAGAGCAAGAACTAAAAAATGGTCCAGGACATTCAGCAACAACCAACGACCTCACAGTAGGGGCCAGGTTGTTGCTGAATGTCACACACAGCAACATCGCTAGCAAATTGTGCCTCAGCAGCGATGTTGCTAGCGATGTTGCTTAGTGTGATGGTACCTTAACAGCGCTATATAAATGAATACATACATATTATTATTATTTCTCACCTTTTTTGGGCCACCATTCCAGACTTGTGTATTGTGCATCACACGGTGCTTGTATGGATGTCTGTGAAGTTCCTATTACAAAGCATACGAGCCACCTCCACTGCCGTGTTTTTTTTTCTCCGATATTTTTCCTAAACGTCCACCTCTTGGCTTTCGAGTGCATGGACGGACTTCATTTTGTATTCTTCCAGGTGTCATGGCATTCTCATGATGCAGTTTGGCAATTTTTTTGGCCAAGCTTGGCTGTTACTCTTTTCTTGGTAAATCTTCTTCACGGCTGCTCCTTGATTCGAACCCGTGACTTTTCACTTGGGAATCAACTTAATAACACATTGAGCTATTAGGGAATGTGAGAACAGGTAATTTGTAGTATATAGGAAAAAAAAATTCTTCCACCACCAGGAGCAAAACACAATGCAGTCACATGACAAGAGTCTGTATAACTAATCATATGTTAAATGGCTGCAAGTCAAATTTATGTATTAGATAGCCAAGATGATTGTTTATAAAATGAAAGTCATGTCACTCTCAAAGCTGTAGTGGATGGTGAGATATGGAGCCTGAAAGTAAAAAGTTCAAAACATTTTCCCCTTTTGCTCATCAGTTTATATTTCTTTACTTATTATTTTATTTTATAATATAATTAAGGATTCAAGAATTTTAAGTAAGAAATTAATATTTGTTTTTTTCATTTTTTGTATTTTAATCGTTTAGTGTCACTTTAAATTTGTGCTCCTTTCTAAGTGAAGAGACAGGTTAGTGTTGAATGACTGACCATATTATATTAGGGTTTGTACAGTATTTTGTATATGCAGCCTCTACTCCAAAAACAAAACATTGTCCTTCTATGTAGGTTGTATAACTTTACTACAACCTACATAGTACTACAACATGATGTCCAGATGGGATGTGGTAAGGCCAGAAACATCAATGTGGGAGGACAATTTGCTGATGTGATTAGGCCAGTGGCATTATGGAAAGAATAGATGTAGCAAGCAGCAATTAATAAAGACTCAAGATTAAGTCGGGGTACAACGGCAGAAACAGACAGAAAAGGGCCCCTATGCAAGAACAATATATGGGCCCTTTTTAGTCCATTAACTCATCAAAATGCAAAATGTCACCTGCTTTAGAGATAGAAATGGTCCTCCTTATTTCTTGGGCCACATGTGGCTGCACAGGTTGCATCAATAATATGTCCACCCCTTTCGAAGTACATACATCACACATAATAAAACTGCACAGAATGTTTAACTGTACATTGTTAAAACCCGTAACAGTGCCATTTTTTAACATTTAACTCCTTAATTCTATTTGACATACATATCCCTGAATAAACTGAAGGGTGGAAAAATTCCATTATTGTTGATTTTTTTTTGTATAGTCTATGCCTAAAAGAGTGTCATAAAAAGTAATCAAAAAGTATAGTATGCTAAAAAAGAGTGTTACTGAAAACTACATCCTGGAAAGCAAAAAATAAGCCCTCACACAGCGGCATTGATGTAAAATTATATAACATATTACTCTCAGGATACAGAGACAAAAACAATGGATTTTTTAAAACTATATAAATATATTGAAAAAAAACTATATACATTTTGTATCTCATTAATCATGCTGACCCACAGAATAAAGTGAACATCTTATTTGTGTAACACGTGATAAGCAAAAAAGTAAAATGTCAAGAAACAGAACCTTATTTTTCTATTTTTACTCATAAAGAATTAATAAAAGTTATAATAACTTATATGTACCCAAATTGCTATCTATGACAAACAGAATTCTGATATGAGCAAGCCATCATTACACCTCTGAAAAAAATACAAATTCCATGGTCCGTGAAATGTGAAAATAAAAAACAGGAAAAAAATTGTTCTTTGCTTTAGGCCCAAAAAGAGCAAGTCTGTAAGGGATTAAATGATGCCCTTATAGGTTTACAAATAGTGCAGGACAGTAATGAAGTAGTTGTGGTATGATTACAGTGTAGACAATGGCCCCGATTGATGAAACTGTTTTTTTTCTGGCATAAAACACTTTGAAAAGTCAAAAGATTTTCACATGGTTGCTTAAAAATGTGACTTTTGCTATTTTCCCTCTATCTTCCACCACCTCCGTCAAACAGGAAGGAGCTAGGGTGTTATGGGGGGCGTGATGACGCCTTTCTCTAATGCATAATGAGTTGTAGCCTACCTTATGTCACACATTTTACTCTAGTCAGAGTATTATTTTTAACGCATGTACAGTGCTGGCCAAAAGTATTGGCACCCCTGCAATTCTGTCAGATAATACTCAGTTTCTTCTTGAATATTATTGCAATCACAAATTCTTTGGTATTATTATCTTCATTTAATTTGTCTTCAACGAAAAAAAAAAAAATTATCATAAAGCCAAATTGGATATAATTCCACACCAAACATAAAAAAGGGGTGGACAAAAGTATTGGCACTGTTTGAAAAATCATGTGATGCTTCTCTAATTTGTGTAATTAACAGCACCTGTAACTTACCTGTGGCACCTAACAGGTGTTGGCAATAACTAAATCACACTTGCAGCCAGTTGACATGGATTAAAGTTGACTCAACCTCTGTCCTGTGTCCTTGTGTGTACCACATTGAGCATGGAGAAAAGAAAGAAGACCAAAGAACTGTCTGAGGACTTGAGAATCCAAATTGTGAGGAAGCATGAGCAATCTCAAGGCTACAAGTCCATCGTCAAAGACCTGAAAGTTCCTGTGTCTACGGTGCGCAGTGTCATCAAGAAGTTTAAAACCCATGGCACTGTGGCTAACCTCCCTAGATGTGGAAGGACAAGAAAAATTGACGAGAGATTTCAACGCAAGATTGTGCGGATGGTGGATAAAGAACCTCGACTAACATCCAAACAAGTTCAAGCTGCCCTGCAGTCCAAGGGTACAAAAGTGTCAACCCGTACTATCCGTTGGCGTCTGAATGAAAAGAGACTGTATGGTAGGATACCCAGGAAGACCCCACTTCTTACCCAGAGACATAAAAAAGCCAGGCTGGAGTTTGCCAAAACTTACCTGAGAAAGTCTAAAACGTTTTGGAAGAATGTTCTCTGGTCAGATGAGACAAAAGTAGAGAAAAGCCATCAACATAGAGTTTACAGGAAAACAAAAAGAGGCATTCAAAGAAAAGAACATGGTCCCTACAGTCAAACATGGCGGAGGTTCCCTGATATTTTGGGGTTGCTTTGCTGCCTCTGGCACTGGACTGCTTGACCGTGTGCATGGTATTATGACGTCTGAAGACTACCAACAAATTTTGCAGCATAATAGGGCCCAGTGTGAGAAAGCTGGGTCTTCCTCAGAGGTCATGGATCTCCCAGCAGGACAATGACCCAAAACACACTTCAAAAAGCACTAGAAAATGATTTGATAGAAAGCGCTGGAGACTACTAAAGTGGCCAGCAATGAGTCCAGACCTGAATCCCATAGAACACCTGTGGAAAGATCTCAAAATTGCAGTTCCAGCAATGAGTCCAGACCTGAATCCCATAGAACACCTGTGGAGATATCTCAAAATGGCAGTTTGAAGAAGGCACCCTTCAAATCTCAGGGACCTGGAGCAGTTTGCCAAAGAAGAATGGTCTAAAATTCCAGCAGATCATTGTAAGAAACTCACTGGTGGTTACCGGAAGTGGTTGTTCGCAGTTATTTTGGCTAAAGGTTGTGCAACCAAGTATTAGGCTAAGGGTGCCAATACTTTTGTCTGGCCCGTTTTTGGAGTTTTGTGTGAAATGATCAATGATTTGATTTTTGTTTCATTCTCTTTTGTGTTTTTTCATTGCAAGCAAAATAAATGAAGATAATAATACCAAACAATTTGTGATTGCAATCATTTTCAAGAAGAAACTGAGTATTATCTGACAGAATTGCAGGGGTGCCAATACTTTTGGCCAGCACTGTAGGTAAACGCCACAAACCGGACTCATTGAGGTGGGTGCCTCTTAATGACTCAGGTACCTCTGACTCCAGCACCCCCTTCATCAGAAACTGCATGGAAAATGCTGGTCTTGATGAACTACGGTTGGCGATGACGGCCCCACATTCTCACACATATAATGTAAAATGAGGAGAGTGTAGCGGAAACATAACATTATTTTATGCCTTTTACTCTGCTTAAACCCTTTAGCCACAAAGGTCAGAAAAAAATGGGTCTCCAAGTCTTGCTCTGCAGGTCGGGAATAAACCAGAAAAACTCATAAAAAATAAAAGTTATTTTATTAGAGCACTAGTAAACGTATAGCGACACTATGCATTATGTGGGCGCTCTGCCTCCTTCCTCAGGTGCATAGATTAGAGCAACACATTAAAAACTTTTATAAGAAAGTCAAAAGTAGCTCATTAAAAAAATTAGTGAATGAAAACACGTAGACATCATGTGTTTTCATTCTCTTTTTTAATTAGCGAATTTTGACTTTCTTATAAAACTTTTTAATGTGTTATTCTGATCTATGCACCTGAGGAAGGAGGCGGTCTGCCCCCGTAACGCATAGTGCTGTTATATGTTTTCTAGTGTTCTAATAAACAACTTTTATTTATGAGTTTTTCTGGTTTGTTCCTCACCTGCAGCGCAAGATTTTAAGACCAATTTTTTTCTGACCTTTGTGTATTCATTCAGCTCCCAGTATTGGGTGGAGCAGGTGATCTCACAGCAGCGGTCAGGTGTGCCAGCTGTCCGGCAATTGCCGGGTGGAAGGAGTGGTTGTCAGTAACTTGCAGACAGCAAATGAGGAGCTGAGACTGCTTCTTTGTGGAGGACATACACACGATCAGTGAGACACCCCTTAGGGGTATTTTACACGTTACGACATCGCTACCACTATATCGTCGGGGTCACGTCGTTAGTGACGCACATCCGGCACCGGTAGCAACATCGCAACATGTAAATCCTAGATGGAACAATGAACGAGCACAGAAACGTACAATCTCGCTGATCTGTGTAACCTCGTTCATTTCCATAATGTCAGATCGACCGCAGGTACGATGTTGTTTGTCGCTCCTACAGCAGCACACATCACTGTGTGTAAACCCGCAGGAGTGACAAACATCTCCTTACCTGCGTCCCGACGGCAATGCGGAAGGGAGAAGGTGGGCGTGATGTTATGTCCAGCTCATCTCCGCCCCTCCGCTTCTATTGGCCGACCAATTAGTGACGTCGCAGTGACGCCGAACGCACCTCCCCCTTGAAGGAGGGATTGTTCGGCAGTCACAGCGACGTCGCCGAGCAGGTATGTGCGTGTAAAGCTGCCGTAGCGATAATGTTCGCTACGCCAGCAATCACCACATATCGCATGTGCAACGGGGGCGGGTACAATCGCGCTGGACATCGCTAGCCGATGCTAGCAATGTTGCAGCGTGTAAAGTACCCCTTATTCTACTCTGCCCCTTCGTTGATGTCCCTCATTTTGATCTGCGCCCTGAGTGGGAGAACACTCCGTTTGTTGCATTTGTTGCACCCAGAGAGGTACAGGACTGGGGGCTGAAGATTTGAAGTATTTCTGAACAGATTTGAGGAGAACCTACTACATCTCTGAGCATTAAGGAGGTGGACACTATTAGGCTTTTACTCAGCGTTGTGCCTGTTCAGCACAACGTGAATAGGTGAGTGGGTATTTTACCCTACCATGCTTATTGACTTGTTAGCTACGAATCACACACAGGGAGTGCTTTCTTTTTTCTTTTATTTAAACCCTTTATCCAGGAGTTTCTTTAAAGGTGATAAAATGGCCTGTGCCACATTGCCAATACTTAGACAGGGGATTGGAGGAATGAATTCATTTAAATTTATGACTTACCCCGGGGTAACACTAGTGTATGGCATCCAATGTGAAATCATCGGATATGATATGCCAATTACACTCACCTCAAACTCTGCGATGAGCGTGAGCTGAGTGTTATTCCCTGGGATCCAATTCTCTTTCATGTTAGAATCCGGATCACAGGTGCTGGGAAGATGGAGAGATTAATTTCTCCAACTTCTCCACTGCCTGTTTCAGCATATTTCAGACTGCACTCAGATGACATCCAAGTGCAGTCCGATGTTTCATACATCTGAGATACACTGCCAATCGCCCTGTGCAACAATTTTTTTTCTCTTGCTTAATCAGCATTAAGAAAAAAAATTGCTGATTGGCACTGCCTCATAGTATAATATTGGGGCTAGTGCTGACAGATAAAACATTGGATAACACTCGGCTGTGTTATGCGGTGATGTGAGCGTGTCTTTAAAGACATTCTCAGACAACAACTTTCATTGTTTTCTAGATCAGTTCAACTATATGTTATCCTAACAAAAAGTGATATTCCCAATATATGTCATATGTACATACAGCAAATCAAAGAAATCTGCCTTGGTGGGTAAAGATTTTTGACACTAACAAATTAGTGACCTATGTTCAAGTGAAGAAGATTTCTAAAAATCATTTAGTATCTGAAACCCCAGTAGTTGTGTCCATCTCAGATAGTCTTTTCCGCTATATGGTATGTCCTCATTTACACCTCTCCATCGTTCTCCATCGAGAATATTAGTTTATTGAAATTATTTCTGATTTTTTTTTCTGCACCCCTCCGTCCTCTACTCTCTTCTTCGTTTTCTCCCTGTAATTTTCCTGCTGCGGTCTCAGCTGTCATATCTGAACAAGGCATTTTTAAGCCCAGGGCAAGCTACACATTTGCTCCATTTTTCCATTTTTTCATTCCTGCACAAAATGCATTTTCTGCTGCACTGAACATGAACTAAGTGAAAATATGAGAGGTATAGTACAGTAAACCTTTCAGTGCCCTAATTATTTGGGTTACATGCTAAGAACGAAGACTTAGACATTTTACATTATGCTTTACTAATATAATTACATAATCAACCTTCAGCTTTTATTAGAAATTATTTCACATATTTAAAATTATTCATTTTATTTTTATATATTTTTTATGGTGACTTTGCATGAAGCTTGAACATCCTATCTACTTTGTATTAGCATCAGGTGAAAATGGCATACAGTATTTCATACAGGCTGGAATATCCTTGCTGTCCTCAAAAGACACAAACTGTTAGCTAAGCTAAGTTTTTTTTGTACAAGTTAGAAGTTGAGATTTAAAGTATTGGAAGCTACAACCAAAAATCATCATCTAACACATTAGACCATTACATTGGCAGTGATTGGTGATCTCAGAACACATTTTTTCTTTTAGGCCTTCCCGGCTTTGGGCACACTGGCATGTGCTCAGCGTGATCGCCACTGGAACTTGGCTTGACTGACTTTTGAGCTATTTTAACAGCCTGGGTCATTGCCCCATCTTTTACCATATTGCCACCCTTAAGCCATGATCATAGCGTTCCAGTGTTTATTATGGCAACTGGAGTTCAGACAATGTCAAGTACCTGTTAGGCGGGCTTTACACGTTGCGACATCGCTACCGATATATCGTCGGGGTCACGTCGTTAGTGACGCACATCTGGCGCCGGTAGCGACATCGCAATGTGTAAATCCTAGGTGCGATGATGAACGAGCACAACAGCGTAAAAAATCGCTGATCTGTGTCACGTCGTTCATTTACATAATGTCGTTACTGCTGCAGATACGATGTTGTTTTTCGTTCCTGCAGCACCACACATCGCTGTGTGTGAAACCGCAGGAACGACAAACATCTCCTTACCTGCATCCACCGGCAATGCGGAAGGAAGGAGGTGTGTGAGAGCGGTGTTGTATGTGTGTTGCATTGTGTGTGTTGCGTTGTTTGTGGAGCGCTGTGTGTCTGCAGCGTTCTGTTTGTGGTGCTGTGTGTGATGCGCGGTTTGTGTGGGTGTGGAGTGCGTGTGTGTGTTTTGGGGGAGGTATGTTTTGTGCAGTGTGTGTGTTGCGTGGTATGTGCGTATATTTATGTATGCCGCGGTGTTTGTGTGTTGGGTGTTGTGTGTGCGGTGTTGTCTGTGTGTGTGTGGGTGTATGTAGGGCGGTGTTTGTGGTTCCCAGTGTGTGTGTGTGGTGTGTGTGTGTTTGGGGGGAGGTGTGCACCCCTCATCGTGATCCATCCCCCATGCTGCGCACCTCCCATCGTGTTCCATCCCCCATGCTGCGCACCCCCTATCATGCTCCATCCCCCATGCTGTGCACCCCCCATCATGCTCCATCCCCCATGCTGCACACCCCCTATAGTACTCCATCCCCCATGCTGTGCACCCCTCATCGTGCTCCATCCGACATGCTGCGCACCCCCCCATCGTGCTCCATCCCCCATGCTGCGCACCCCCCATTGTGCTCCATCCCCCATGTTGCACACCCCCCATCGTGCTCCATCCTCCATGCTGCACACCCCCCATCGTGCTCCATCCTCCATGCTGCGCACCCCCCATCGTGCTCCATCCCCCATGCTGCGCACCCCTCATCATGCTCCATCCCCCATGCTGCGCACCCCTCATCATGCTCCATCCCCCATGCTGCGCACCCCGCATCGTGCTCCATCTCCCATGCTGCACACCCCCCATCGTGCTCCATCCCCTATGCTGCACACCCCCCATTGTGCTACATCTCCCATGCTGTGCACCCCCCATCGTGCTCCATCCTCCATGCTGCACACCCCACATCGTGCTCCATCCTCCCTGCTGGGGCCGCCGGGGGCGGGTCCTAGCGTGGCAACGTGTGCCGGAGGCAGGGCTGAGCGGGCGAGGCGTCAGCATGTGCCGGCTCCCTGCACATGTGTACCGGGAGCCGGTGTACGCTGGTAACCATGATACACATCGGGTAACTAAGGGAAGCGCTTCCTATAGTTACGCGATGTGTATCATGGTTACCAGCGTACACCGGCTCCGTCACGATCCCAGCATCGCAAGGTTATGTCCGCCGGGGGCGGGGCCGAGTGTGCCAACGTTTGGTGGGGGCGAGCGGGCGAGGCGTCGGCGTATGCCAGCTCCCTGCACATGTGTACCGGGAGTCCACCCGGCGGAAGTAACGCAGCGTCGGCCAGTGGAAGCAATGCAGGTCCATCAGTTGCAATCCGTCATCCATACAAGTCTATGGGAAGCAGCGGAATCCGTTTACGGATTCCGCTGTTTTCCAAAACGGCGGATTGCGACTGGAGGAAAACAACGCAAGTGTGAAACTAGCCTTGTGTCCTGAAATTCCAGTCAGTTCTTTCCAGTGATTGGTTGTGTAGCAGTATGTTGATGACAACACAAGTTGGGAATACCCAATTAAGTCTTCTAATATCATAACAAAATAGGACATTTCAAAATGCAGATGTGAAGTAGATATATGATGAATGTTATTTAATAACTATTTTTATAAATTGATTATTTGTTTTAAGGGCATAAAAATTAAAAATGCATTTTTCTGAATGTTTGTCAAATTTTAGACATGTTCATAAATGAACACAAATCATATTAACCTAAGTTAACAGTGACGTAAAGTACAGTATGCCTCAAAAAACTCTTTCCAAAGTTATTGTCACATAAGGTGACATGTCCGTTTTGAAAAAAATTGCCAAATTAAGAAAGTGAAAACTGCTCTTGGCAACAAGGGGTTAAGAGAAGTGCCTTGGCATTGATTCAGTATCTTGTGACATTCTTAACAAAGTGTAGTTTTTGTATAGAGAAAACTCAATGCAGTAAGTAAATACTTTGATTTCTTTCACTCTTTAGTGTGGATTTGGCTCCTTTCCTTATAGTAGCTGAAGAGAGGTTTACGATCATATAGAACAGGGGTGGAGAACCTCCGTCCCGCGGGCCGCATGCGGCCTGCCATGACCTTTCATACAGCCCCCGGGCAGATTCCCGGGGGTGGCAGTGCTCAAGCCCTCGGCGCAGTCTTGCTGGCCGCCAGCCCTTTAAATCCCTACATGCACTGTTTGCACGTACCACTGAGCTCTCTCGCTGGCCAGTGCAGGAGTGCTCAGGACTTACTTTGTGGGCGAGTTCCAGCCCACAGCTGCTTCACCACTTCCTACTTACAGCGGTATGTACACGTGACGTCCGCCTGCTGTCCCTTGCTGTATAGTCGGTCTCCGTCGCGGTTTGCCCTACGCCCGCTCTCTGGCACTGTGTACCCGGTCTCCGGTGCTGTGTGCCCTGCGCCTGCTCTTTGGCCCTGTGTACCCGGTCTCCGGCGCTGTCTGCCCTGCGCCCGCTCTCTGGCCCTGTGTACCCGGTCTCCAGCGCTGTCTGCCCTGCACTCGCTCTCTGGCCCTGTGTACCCGGTCTCCGGCACTGTGTACCCGCTCTCTGGCGCTGTGTGCCCTGCTCCCCTTCTCTGGCACTGTGTGCAGCTCCGAGTGCTGTGATTTCTGTGCTCTGCAACTGCTATCCGTACCCCACAGTCTCCCCTCAGTGATGCCTGTGCCCCCCCATAGTGATGCCTGTGCCCCCCATAGTGTTGTCCTCTGCCCATTGATGTCTGTGCCCTGCTACTGATGCCTATGGCTGCCCAGTCCTGTCTGTGCCACCCCTAATGATGCCTGTGCCCCCCCCTTCCCTAATGATGCCTGTGCCTTACCTAGTGATGCCTGTGCCCAGCGCCGACTTTCCGGCACTGTGTGCCCGCTCTCCGACACTGTGTGCCTCCTCCAGTGCTGTGTGAAGCTCTGAGTACTGTGTGTCACCCCCAGTGTCGTGTTCCCTGCAATGCTGTGCTCCACAAGTGCTGTCCATGCCCCCAGTCTCCTCTCAGTGATGTCCTGTGCCCCCTAGTGATGCCTGTTCCCTGTACCCGGTCTCTGGCGCTGTGTGCCTGCTCTCCGACACTGTGTGCAGTTGTAAGTGCTGTGTGTCACCCCCAGTGTTGTGTTCCCTCCAATGCTCCCTAGTGATGTCTGTGTTCTGCAAGTGCTGTCCATGCCCCCAGTCTCCTCCCAGTGATGCCTGTGCCCCTTCCTGCGGTGATGCCTGTGCCCCTTCCCCCGGTGATGCCTTTGCCCCTTCCCCCGGTGATGCCTGTGCCTCTTCCCCCAGTGATGCCTGTGCCTCTTCCCCCGGTGATGCCTGTGCCTCTTCCCCCGGTGATGCCTGTGCCTCTTTCCCTGGTGATGCCTGTGCCTCTTCCCCTGGTGATGCCTGTGCCTCTTCCCCTGGTGATGCCTGTGCCCCTTCCCCCGGTGATGCCTGTGCCCCTTCCCCCGGTGATGCCTGTGTCCCCCCCCACGGTGATGCCTGTCCCCCACCCCACGGTGATGCCTTGTCCCTTCTAGTGATGCCTGTGCCCCTCCCAGTGATGTCTGTGCCCCTGCTCCTCTTATTGAATATTCTCAGTGAGAGCCCCCAGCCTTTCCTGTCAGGTATATGCCCCCACCCCCTCCGGTCATGTATTTGCCCTCAGCATCTCTTGTGAGGTGTATGCCCCAGCCCCTCCTGTGATAAATCACATTGAAGATTTAAGTGGCATATACATCACAAGAGGTGATGGACCATGTACATCACATTTGAGATGCTGGGGCATATACATTACATTTGAGATGCTGGGGGCTTATACATCACATTTCAGACACTGGGGGCATATACATCACATTTGAGATGCTGGGAGCATATACATCTTATTTGAGATGTTGGGGGCATATACATCACAGGAGGGGCTGGGGGCATACACCTCACAGGAGGGGCTGAGGGCATATATCTCACAGGAGGGGCTGGGAGCATATATCTCACAGCAGGGGCTGGGGGCATATACCTCACTGGAGGGGCTGGGGGCATATACAAGTGTGATGTATGTGCCCCCAGTGTTTCCTGTGATGTTTATAAAGCAGTCCCAGCATCACCTATGTGATATATATACAGCAGTCCCAGCGTCACCTATGTGATATATATACAGCAGTCCCAGTGTTTCCTATGTGATGCATATGCCCCCAGCCCCTCCAGTGATGTGTCTACTGTGATTTATATACAGTAGTTCCTGTGTGATGTATATGGTTTACCAATCTTATTATCACAAAGAGTTGACTGCTCCAGACAGAGACAAACCTGGAAAAGCAGTTGTGAGAAGCAGCATAAGTATCGCTGAACATCACAGCCGCACCAAAGAGAAGCAGCTGCAGCTACCACGGAACGGGTGAGTTAATTGTTTTGACCAAATATAGCCGGGTCATTTTCACATTGATAATTTTGTGCGGCCCCCGAAGGTTGGCAGAAATTTCCAAATGGCCCCCGGCAGTAAAAAGGTTCCCCACCCCTGATATAGAATATTGGTATGATCAAATGCCACTTCAGAAGAACACTTTTACAAAGGTTTTTCCTTTTTTTAGGGATGCATTTAACCCCTTCACAACCTATGATGTACCAATTGGTCATGATTGGGAAGGGATTCCCGACCTATGATGAATGGGTACGTCATGGAGATCACTTTGGCCACAGCAGCTGGTTGCATGCCATTGCCACCGCAAGCACAGCGTAAGTTATTGATTAAAGGTGTATATTTACGTACATATAAAAATATACAAAAAAGTACACATTTCGTATCACCACCTCTGGAACAACCTGATCTAGAAAATGGTCACACTAGTTAATCCTTTCAGTGAACACCGTAAAAAAAAAAGTAGCAACAACTGTCTTTCATGGTGTAAAAGCAGCAAAACATACAAAAAAAATGTCAATGTGATATCGCTGTCATTGTACTGACTGGAAGATTAAAGCTGTCTTTTATCATTTTTACGACACAGTGAATGGCGGAAAAAAAAAAACCTATTCCTGTACCTTCTTGTATCTGCCTCACAAGAAGAATAAAAAGTGATAAAAAATGTAGCCTAAAATTATACAAATAAAATCTCCAACTCATCCCGCGAAAAACAAACACTCACATAATTATCAACAGAAAAATAAAAAAACTGTAGCCTTCAAAATTCATTGATGCAAAAAACCTTTATTTTTTAAAAAAAATAAAACATTTTTTTGTGTGATAGTAGCCAAACCTAAAGAAAACTATATAATTCTGGTATCGCTGGAATCATACTGGCCTCAGGAATAAAGCCACCTATCATTTACACCACAAGGTAAATAAGCTTAATAAAACTAATTCTTATCTGCTGTTGATTTGTTTCTTCTGCCTTTGAAAGATCATAGTATAGGCCACATCTCACTAAGCAACATCGCTAGCAACATCGCTGCTGAGGCACGACTTTTGTGACGCAACAGCGATGTTGCTAGCGATGTTGCTGTGTGTGACATCCAGCAACAACCTGGCCCCTGCTGTGAGGTCGCTGGTTGTTGCTGAATGACCTGGACCATTTTTTAGTTGTTGCTCTCCCACTGTGAAGCACACATCACTGTGTGTGACAGCGACAGAGCAACAACTGAATGTGCAGGGAGCCAGCTTCTGCGGACGCTGGTAACCAATGTAAATATCGGGTAACCAAGAAGCCCTTTCCTTGGTTACCCGATATTTACCTTTGTTACCAGCGTCCGCCGCTCTCACGCTGTCAGTGCTGGTCCCTGCACACATAGCCTGACTACACATCGGGTAATTAACCCGATGTGTACTGTGGCTAGGAGTGCAGGGAGCCAGCGCTAGCGGGGTGCACTGGTAACCAAGGTAAATATCGGGTTGGTTACCCGATATTTACCTTAGTTACCAAGAGCAGCATCGCTTCCACGCGTCGCTGCTGGCTGGGGGCTGGTCACTGGTTGCTGGTGAGATCTGCCTGTTTGACAGCTCACCAGCAACCCGTGTAGCGACGCTCCAGTGATCCCTGCCAGGTCAGATTGCTGGTGGGATTGCTGGAGCATCACTTAGTGTGACGGTACCTTAAGGCTCAGCTCACAACCTGCTCTGTACACTGAGCGCTTACATCAGGGATTACATGTAAATCTCTGAAAAAGTGATTCAACAAAATTTTCCAAAGGAGAATTCACTGTAATGAGGCAGATGAAGTAACTTTGAACTTCGGTCTGGCCTGTGGTCCAATAGTGTTCATCTTCTTACATATCTTTATAGGTGTGTAAAGTGACATTGGTCAAAATGAAAAAAAAAATGTCTTTGCATGGAAGGTGAAAACAGGCTCAGGTGTGTGAAGGGGTTAAGGATTTCATTAAAACAGACCTCTTCCAACAGTCCTCCTGGTGGCAGCTTGTCTAATCTATTTAGGCCATGTGCGCATGCTGCAAATTTGGCGCAGAAATTTTCTGCATCAAATCTGTGCCTTCTGACCGAAAAACGTATTGTGCACACAAAGCCTTAATGTGATGGTGGTCTACAGCTGGGACTGGATTTTGGAAGCGGTAAGTTGGAATCATAATAAAGACCGCACTCCCCCATGATGGCCATATTCTCCAATAGGGCAATGAATAGTATTTCTTGGGGTAATACAATCTCTTTAACACATGCACATTTATTTGTAGCTAAAATGTCTCTTTGTGTCTCGTATTTTGTTTAGCGACTCATTTTTTATTGAAGATCGGATACCCTGTTATTCTAAAATATAAATTTATAGTGCTGTCCATCTCCGGCAGCCGGACAGTGTAACGACACTGTCTGCTTTTGCTTGGGTTTCCATGGCAACTGTACATTTCCCTGCATTTTTCCTACTGATTACCCATCACCACGAATTTAAACTTGCAGTCACATCACAAGACTATGTATTGTTCAGTAAACGATCCCCAAAACAAAGACAGGGAATATAATATTAGATGGATCTTTAAGGAAAAAAAGGGATTAAGAGACAGCTGATATTTGACCATAGTAAAATATAACTTAACTATTCATCTAAAATAATGCCATCAATATAAAGCATAGTTGTCAGAAAGGTCTGAGTGAATATTCAGACAAACCCATGAATAGATAAAATCAATCCCTCCATCACCTCTCTGGTTCACTTCATATATTGTACTTAATGATGAGCGAGTACCGTAATGTTCGTAATCGCTGTCCTCGTAACGATTACTTTAATACTTGTGTATTTGTTCTGAATAACGAGTACAATCCAAGTCAATGGGAAATGCGAGTAATTTTCTGCTGGACCCAACAGAGGTTTCTGGGGGTTTGAGGAAAAGGCTGAAATGGATGGGTAAGTGATGAAACTGAATGGGGCCTGGAGAATTCTCTCTCTCTCTCTGCCCTGCTCCGCTCCCCGGCCACGCCCTCGGTAAGTATGAAGTACAGCCAGCCAATCACAGTAATGCCACAAACAAGATAGTTGCACCATTACTGTGATTGACTGCAAATCAGGCGCCAAACCTGCTGGGCGGGACATACGAATATCGCGAGGCGAGTACACAAAAACTCACACTGTAACGAGTACCCCGAATACCATACTATCCGTGCGAGTAGCGAATAGTAACGATTACACTCGCTCATCACTAGTTGTACTGGATTAACACCAATACAAATTACGTCAACAAGTCATTACCTATAGACTTAAAGGGTTTTCCAGTTTCAGACAACACCTGGCCCCTGGCACAATTTGGCTTAAAAAACAAACTGTGATGAGCTTTGGACCTGTATTTACTAGATGGGTTAAACTTATATATGGACCTGTTGGCTCATGTATGGGTTATTGCATATATGTCTTTTCCCCTGTTTAGAGGCGCTAGACAGGGATGCCTGCTGTTCCCTGATGCTATGAGCTATTGCAATGCAGCCACTGCCAGCCATTTTGAGATATACATTCAGGGCCAGAAATATTTGGACAGTGACACAAGTTTTGTTATTTTAGCTGTTTACAAAAACATGTTCAGAAATACAATTATATATATAATATGGGCTGAAAGTGCACACTCCCAGCTGCAATATGAGAGTTTTCACATCCAAATCGGAGAAAGGGTTTAGGAATCATAGCTCTGTAATGCATAGCCTCCTCTTTTTCAAGGGACCAAAAGTAATTGGACAAGGGACTCTAAGGGCTGCAATTAACTCTGAAGGCGTCTCCCTCGTTAACCTGTAATCAATGAAGTAGTTAAAAGGTCTGGGGTTGATTACAGGTGTGTGGTTTTGCATTTGGAAGCTGTTGCTGTGACCAGACAACATGCGGTCTAAGGAACTCTCAATTGAGGTGAAGCAGAACATCCTGAGGCTGAAAAAAAAGAAAAAATCCATCAGAGAGATAGCCGACATGCTTGGAGTAGCAAAATCAACAGTCGGGTACATTCTGAGAAAAAAGGAATTGACTGGTGAGCTTGGGAACTCAAAAAGGCCTGGGCGTCCACGGATGACAACAGTGGTGGATGATCGCCGCATACTTTCTTTGGTGAAGAAGAACCCGTTCACAACATCAACTGAAGTCCAGAACACTCTCAGTGAAGTAGGTGTATCTGTCTCTATGTCAACAGTAAAGAGAAGACTCCATGAAAGTAAATACAAAGGGTTCACATCTAGATGCAAACCATTCATCAATTCCAAAAATAGACAGGCCAGAGTTAAATTTGCTGAAAAACACCTCATGAAGCCAGCTCAGTTCTGGAAAAGTATTCTATGGACAGATGAGACAAAGATCAACCTGTACCAGAATGATGGGAAGAAAAAAGTTTGGAGAGGAAAGGGAACGGCACATGATCCAAGGCACACCACATCCTCTGTAAAACATGGTGGAGGCAACGTGATGGCATGGGCATGCATGGCTTTCAATGGCACTGGGTCACTTGTGTTTATTGATGACATAACAGCAGACAAGAGTAGCCGGATGAATTTGGAAGTGTACAGGGATATACTTTCAGCCCAGATTCAGCCAAATGCCGCAAAGTTGATCGGACGGCGCTTCATAGTACAGATGGACAATGACCCCAAGCATACAGCCAAAGCTACCCAGGAGTTCATGAGTGCAAAAAAGTGGAACATTCTGCAATGGCCAAGTCAATCACCAGATCTTAACCCAATTGAGCATGCAATTCACTTGCTCAAATCCAGACTTAAGACGGAAAGACCCACAAACAAGCAAGTCCTGAAGGCTGCGGCTGTAAAGGCCTGGCAAAGCATTAAGAAGGAGGAAACCCAGCGTTTGGTGATGTCCATGGGTTCCAAACTTAAGGCAGTGATTGCCTCCAAAGGATTTGCAACAAAATATTGAAAATAAAAATATTTTGTTTGGGTTTGGTTTATTTGTCCAATTACTTTTGACCTCCTAAAATGTGGAGTGTTTGTAAAGAAATGTGTACAATTCCTACAATTTCTATCAGATATTTTTGTTCAAACCTTCAAATTAAACGTTACAATCTGCACTTGAATTCTGTTGTAGAGGTTTCATTTCAAATCCAATGTGGTGGCATGCAGAGCCCAACTCGCGAAAATTGTGTCACTGTCCAAATATTTCTGGACCTAACTGTACTCCGTAGATGAATGATTTTATTCCAGACAATCTACATGATAAAGTCAGTCTCTACTCAGATAACACCCTCCTATATCTGCCGGAGGCAGACTTATCCCTACCAACGGCCCTCAACACAATAGATGAGTTTGGTAACTTTTCTGATCTAAAAATTAATAATAATTGAGAGCTATTCTAGAGATCATCCTCCAACCTGGGGATTTCATGTCCACTTCATGTGCTGTTTTGTTCCTCTGATGGGGCCCCATGGTTCTGCGCTAATTTCCTTATTTTTTTATCGGGCTCTTCTGATCTGGAATGTGGTACAGTGTTTGCTTTGGTCTCCTCCCTATGACAGCCATAATCCACTCTGGCACAATAGCATACTTTTTGTTGACAGAGGGCACATAAACACGTGCCTTGGAAACCCTTAACCCTTTAAGGACCAAGCAATTTTTCATTTTTGCGTTTTTGTTTTCTCCTCCCCTTATTCCAAAAACCATGTTTTTTTATTTTTCCGTCGATATAGCCTTATGAGAGTTTGTTTTGTACAATACAAGTTTTACTTTTGAAAGACACCATCCATTTAATCATATGATGTACTGGAAAGTGGGGGAAAAAATTAAAGTGTGGTGAGAAAGCAAAAAATGTGCAATTTTGCAATTGTTTTTTTTCCTTTTTGCATTTACAGCATTAATTTTAAAAATGAAATGGCAAAATGATTCTTCAAGTCAGTACAATTACTTAAATACCAAACATGCATAGTTTTTGTTTTATTTAAGTAGTGAAGAAAAATTCAGAAATTTGAAATAAAAAAAAAATTATAATAATAATTTGTTTTTTTCGTCAGTTTCCGAGATCCATAACATTTTCAATTTTCGGGATATGGATCTGTGTGTCGGCTTGCTTTTGACACCCTGATCTGGGTATATAAGATGTTTTAGTCGCCTGTTATTACATTTTTTTTCTGTTGTTGCAGTTGCCAAAAAACTGTAGTTCTGGCATTTTGATTTTTTTTTTGCTTATTATGCCATTTGCCATTGTAGATCGGACTTTTATGAACGCAGCAATACCAAATAAGAGTATTTTTTTTTTCTTTTTAAAGAAATTCTTTCTTAATTTTTAATGGGACAAAAGGGGTTGATTTGAACTTTTATAGGAGTGGGGAAAATAAGTATTTGATACACTGCCAAGTTTTCCCACCTCCAAGAATGGATAGGTCTTTTATTATAGGCACACTTCAAAAGTAAATGACAGAATAAAAAATAAAATCCAGAAAATGACATTGTATCATTTTTAAATAATTAATATGCATTTTATTGCATGAAATAAGTATTTGATAAAATAAAAAACAGAACTAAATATTTGGTAAAGAAACCTTTGTTTGAAATTACAGAGGTCAGACGTTTCCTGTATTTCTTGACCAAGTTTGCATTCACTGCAGGAGGGATTTTGGCCCACTCCTCCATACAGATCTTCTCCAGAGTTTTCAGTGTTGGGGGCTGTTGCTGGGCAACATTGAGTTTTAGCTTCCTCCAAAGATTTTCTATTGGGTTCAGGTCTGGAGACAGGCTAGGCCACTCCAGGACCTTGAAATGCTTCTTACGGAGCCACTCCTTAGTTGCCCTGGCTGTGTGTTTCGGGTCAATGTCATGCTGGAAAACCCAGCCACAACCTATCTTCAATACTCTTACTGAGGGAATGAGGTTGTCGGCCATAATCTCACAATACAGCCATCCATTGTCCCTTCATTACAGTGCAGTCGTCGCGTCCCCTTTGCAGAAAAGAATACCGAAGGTATGACATTTCCACCCCCATGCTTTACAGTTGGGACTGGGATGGTGTTCTTGGGGTTGCACTCATTCCTTCTTCTTCCACCAAACACAGCAAGTGGAGTTTATACCAAAATGTTCTATTTTGATCTCATCTGACCACATGACCTTCTCCCATGCCTTCTCTGGATCATCCAGATGGTCATTGGTGAACTTCAAACAGGCCTGAATATGTGCTGGCGTGAGCAGGGGGACTACGTGCACTGAAGGATTTTAATCCATGACGTTGTAGTATGTTACTATTAGTAATCTTTGAGACTGTGGTCCCACCTTTCTTTAGGTCATTGACCAGGTCCTCCCGTGTAGTTCTGGGCTGATTCCTGACTTTTCTCAGAATTGTCCTTACCCCACGATGCAAGATCTTGCATGGAGCCCCAGACCAAGTAAGATTGACAGTCATCTTGTGTTTCTTTCATTTTCTAATAATTGCGCCAACAGTTGTTGCCTTCTCACCAAGCTGTTTGCCTATTGTCCTGTAGTCCAACTCAGCCTTGTGCAGGTCTACAGTCTTGTCTCTGTTGTCTTTAGACAACTCTTTGGTCTTGACCATGGTGGAGAACTTGGAGTGTGGTTGATTGAGTGTGTGGACAGGTGACTTTTATACACGTAACAAGTTAAAACAGGTGCAATCAATACAAGTAATGAGTGCGTGCGATGTAGGAGGGCTTCTAAAAGGAAATCTGTCACGAGGTTTTTGATACCCCCATCTGAGAGCAGCATAATGTAGAGATGGAGACCCTGATTCCATAGTGCAAAAAGCAAATGATTTAGAAGTACATAAGTAGAAAAACTAAAGCAAAAACTCCTAAAACTTACAATTTTAATAGTATAAATTTAAAAGGGGGGGGAGTAATTCCCAACACCTATGTTTCAATACATACAAAATTCAAATTCCAAATGAAAAAATACAAGAGGGGCTAACCCTCATATCGCCCTATTCTCACCCCTTCCTTGCCGTGGAGGTTGGCACCCTATAACCTACGCAGTTGGCGCTCCCGCTCAACGACGACTATCCCTTCAGGTCCTGATACGACCCTAGTAGGTCTAAAGGTGACAGTACTAGCAAGGATTAAATAATCCAAAAAAGAACCAACAGTCAAATCTAATATACTGTATTTTTCGGACTATAAGACGCATTTTTTCCCCCAAATGTTGGGGGGAAGTGGGGGGTTCGTCTTATAGTCTGAATGTAGGGCTGCGGGGAATGAGGGTGGAGCGAGTCATCGGGGGCACGAGCAGGCTGCAGCAGCGCCTGCCGTTACCACGTGGGCCTGCTCATTACATATGCACGCACATCCTCCCGTCCATCTCTCAGCGCTGAATCCAGCGCTGACAGGTGGGCGGGATGATGGGCGGGGGGTGCACGCCTACTAAACAGCCTGCCCGCATGATTACCCCTGGCAACTACAGCCTGGAGTGATCATGTGTGGCTGTATTCACTGCTCCCCGTGCATCATCATCAGTGCAGGGTGCAGTGAATCAGTACACTCACTGTTCCCCTGCAGGACCGCGATGTCCTCCTGTCTGCTGGCCGCGCTGTGTGGAGACTAGCGGTGCACACAGCGATGACGTCATCGCTGTGCGCACGTGTCCACACACGGCTGCACCGGCACAGACAGGAGGACATCGCGATGCTGCAGGGATCGTGGCCGGCTCCACACAGCGCTACTGGCACAGACGGGAGGAGGAGCGATGCTGCGTGGAGCGAGGAAAGGTGAGTATAAACGTTTATTTATTTTTGTGTGTGTGCCCCAGGATGCAGGACATATAGCAGGATGGGGGTATATGAGCAGGATAGGGGTATATGAGCAGGATCGTGGCGTATATAGCAGGATGATGGCGTATATAGCAGGATGATGGCGTATATAGCAGGATGATGGCATATAGTAGAATGATGGCATATGAGCAGAATGATGGCATATAACAGGATGATGGCATATGAGCAGGATGATGGCGTATATAGCAGGATGGAGGCATATAGCAGGATGATGGCATATAACAGGATGATGGCATATGAGCAGGATGATGGCATATGAGCAGGATGATGGCGTATATAGCAGGATGATGGCATATAGCAGGATGATGGCATATAGCAGGATGATGGCATATGAGCAGGATGATGGCATATAGCAGGATGATGTCATATAGCAGGATGGGGGTATATGAGCAGGATGATGGCATATAGCAGGATGATGGCATATCAGCAGGATGATGGTATATGAGCAGGATGATGGCATATGAGCAGGATGATGGCATATGAGCAGGATGATGGCATATGAGCAGGATGATGGCATATAGCAGGATGATGGCATATAGCAGGATGATGGCATATAGCAGGATGATGGCATATGAGCAGGATGATGGCATATAGCAGGATGATGGCATATGAGCAGGATGATGGCATATAGCAGGATGATGGCATATAGCAGGATGGGGGTATATGAGCAGGATGATGGCATATAGCAGGATGATGGCATATAGCAGGATGATAGCATATGACCAAGATGATGGCATATAGCAGGATGATGGCATATAGCAGGATGGGGGTATATGAGCAGGATGATGGCATATAGCAGGATGATGGCATATGAGCAGGATGATGGTATATGAGCAGGATGATGGCATATGAGCAGGATGATGGCATATAGCAGGATGATGGCATATGAGCAGGATGATGGCGTATATAGCAGGATGATGGCGTATATAGCAGGATGATGGCGTGTATAGCAGGATGGGGGTATATAGCAGGATGGGGGTATATAGCAGGATGGGAGCACATACCATAATGGGGGTATATAGCAGAATGCGGCCATATGCCAGGATGGGGTATATAGCATGATGCGGCCATATACCAGGATGAGGTATATAGCAGGATGGGTGTAAATACCAGGATGACAGTATATAGCAAGATGGGGCTATACCAGGATGAGGGACATATATATATACAAGGCAGGAGGATCATTACCAGGATGGGGTACCTTAGTAGAGAATTTGGGGACAGTACCCTCATAATAGTGTCAGCAGCAGATCCTCGCCCCATAACAGTGTGTCATGACCACATTTTTTGCTTAAAATTTTATTTTCCTATTTTCCTTCTCTAAAACCAGGGTGCGTCTTATGGTCCGGTGCGTCTTATAGTCCGAAAAATATGATAGATGATAAGGATAAACTAAAACCAATGTGATTAAATTGGGAAGGTATTAAGGTGTAATAACCCAAAAAAATAACCACTCAGTTTTTTCAAGTAGTTTCAAACCTACACGTCTACCATTTGGCCGCATCTGGGCTGGAGGGTGATGATATGAGGAATTAGGTGATGGCTGCTTTGGAGAATATGGATCCGTTTTTCATCTAGGGAGTCCGCTTATGAATGTCCTTCATCTGAAAAACACTGGGGTTAAGATAAGTAGCCAATGCTCTATGTCTTTTGTGGTGGTTACCATTGTGATTGAATCTACCTCCTATTTGATATGGATAGAATTGCTGTTAACTCTTTAATGCCTTAATAACTGCTTGGGCATTGGATGTTTGAGACATTTAGGTGCTCACATTACCGTTTGAACATTATCTAATGTGGTAGAATTGGAGAGATTTAAACATTTTTTGATTCCCAGTGTGATATAGAACTACTAGCATTTAATACTGTGCCATTTGTGTCTTTTTGAACTAACACCTTAATCCACTCCTGAGGAACCTCAGATAGATGAGGGGAAACGCGTCGGGTGGTTTTCTTTTTGAAACTACTTGAAAAAACTGAGTGGTTATTTTTTTGGGTTATTACACCTTAATACCTTCCCAATTTAATCACATTGGTTGTAGTTTATCCTTATCTATATTAGATTTGACTGTTGGTTCTTTTTTTGGATTATTTAATACTTGCTAGTACTTTCACCTTTAGACCTACTAGGGTCATATCAGGGCCTGAAGGGGATAGTCGTCGTTGAGCGGGGGCGCCAACTGCGCAGGTTATAGGGTGCCAATTTCCGCGGCAAGGAAGGGGTGAGAATAGGGTGATATGAGGCTTAGCCCCTCTTGTATTTATTCATTTGGAATTTGAATTTTGTATGTATTGAAACATAGGTGTTGGGAATTACTCCCTCACCCCCCTTTTAAATTTATACTAATAAAATTGTACGTTTTAGGAGCTTTTGCTTTAGTTTTTCTAGACCCTGATTCCAGCGATGTGACACTTACTGAGCTGTTTGCTGTCGTTTTGATAAAATCAATGTTTTCTCTGCTGCAGATCTAGCAGGTATACAGAATATATATTCTTATGAATGGCAACAGGCCATAGTCCTCTAATGATAATCTACTGCTGATTAAATAGTGATTTTATCAAGACTAGTGATGGGTGGACCCGCAGATAACCAGAGCTGGTGGACCTAACTGGAATTTTAAAAAAATCCGGTTCCAGCCCGGAATTGAACCTTGACAGCTGGCCAGATGCCGATCCCCATGTAAGTCTATGGGGACCAGAATCCAGCTATTAAAAATGGTGAAGGGATAGTGGAATAGGAGCAAGCGCTTTATATTTACCGAGTCTATGCTGTGGCTGTAACTGCTTCCTGGCCGTTCATTCACTTCTGGGGCCGCTCAATACCTTCATTGCATATGCATTGCTTTCCCCACCCACCAGCGTCTGTGATTGGTTGAGTGTCAGCGTGTCAGCTGAGTGATTCCAATCATAGATGCTATGCTCATCTATCATGGTATAAAAATAAATAAATAAAATATTTGGCATAGGGTCCCCACATAATATGATACCCAGCACAGATAAAGCCCACGGCTACAGGCTGCAGCCTACAGCTGTGTGCTTATCTTGGCAGTGTATCAAAATAAGAGGAACCACATACAGCTTTTTTCTATTAATAAATTCTTTATCTAAATAATTTTTAAAAATGGCATGCAGTCCCCTCCAATTTTGTTACCCAGTCACAGTGCCTACAAGTAGTATTCAACCCCCTGCAGATTTAGCAGGTTTGATAAGATGCAAATAAGTTAGAGCCTGCAAACTTCAAACAAGAGCAGGATTTATTAACAGATGCCTAAATCTTACAAACCAACAAGTTATGTTGCTCAGTTAAATTTTAATACATTTTCAACATAAAAGTGTGGGTCAATTATTATTCAACCTCGTTGTCTTGTTGGAAGATGAAATGACGACCCATCTTAAGATCCTTGATGGAGGAGCGGAGGTTCTTGGCCAAAATCTCTAGGTAGGCCGTGCTATCCATCTTCCCATGGATGCGGACCAGATGGCCAGGCCCCTTGGCTGAGAAACAGCCCCACAGCATGATGCTGCCACCACCATGCTTGACTGTAGGGATGGTATTCTTGGGGTCGTATGCAGTGCCATCCAGTCTCCAAACGTCACGTGTGTGGTTGGCACCAAAGATCTCGATCTTGGTCTCATCAGACCAGAGAACCTTGAACCAGTCTGTCTCACAGTCCTCCAAGTGATCATGAGCAGACTGTAGACGAGCCTTGACATGACGCTTTGAAAGTAAAGGTACCTTACGGGCTCGTCTGGAACGGAGACCATTGCGGTGGAGTACGTTACTTATGGTATTGACTGAAACCAATGTCCCCACTGCCATGAGATCTTCCCGGAGCTCCTTCCTTGTTGTCCTTGGGTTAGCCTTGACTCTTCGGACAAGCCTGGCCTCGGCACGGGTGGAAACTTTCAAAGGCTGTCCAGGCCGTGGAAGGCTAACAGTAGTTCCATAAGCCTTCCACTTCCGGATGATGCTCCCAACAGTGGAGACAGGTAGGCCCAACTACTTGGAAAGGGTTTTGTACCCCTTGCCAGCCTTGTGACCCTCCACGATCTTGTCTCTGATGGCCTTGGAATGCTCCTTTGTCTTTCCCATGTTGATCAAGTATGAGTGCTGTTCACAAGTTTGGGGAGGGTCTTAATTAGTCAGAAAAGGCTGGAAAAAGAGATAATGAATCCAAACATGTGAAGCTCATTGTTCTTTGTGCCTGAAATACTTCTTAATACTTTAGGGGAACCAAACAGAATTCTTGTGGATTGAGGGGTTGAATAATAAATGACACTCTGAATAAACTTTTCACAATTTAAAAAAAGAAATAACATTCTTTTTTGCTGCAGTGCATTTCACACTTCCAGGCTGATCTACAGTCCAAATGTCACAATGCCAAGTTAATTCCGAATGTGTAAACCTGCTAAATCTGCAGGGGGTTGAATACTACTTGTAGGCACTGTACATCTGGGGGTTGGTATTCGCAGCTTTGTGAGACCCAGAATTGTCACATCCATTAGATGCGACAATCCCACCACTTTACCCGGATCTTCCTGATTGCCCTGGTGCGGTAGCAATCGGAGTAATAAGAAGTTAATCGCAGCTCACAGCTGCCCTAAATGTTTCTATGAGACCCCCTATTACTAATCTGTAAGTGTAAATAAACACAAAAAAATCCTTTATTTGAAATAAAATACAAAAAATCACTTTCTGTCACCCCTTTATTAACTCGAAAACACCCCTACAGGTCCAATGAAATCCACACGATGTCCCATGGCAATTTCAGCTCTGCTATATTTGAAATCAGAGCGCAGGATCATGGGTGAAAGAGGGTGTTCTTTTGTATCTTATTCAAAATAAAGTATTTTTTCAGTGTTTGTGTTTATTTACTTTCACTTACAGATTAGTAATGGGGGGTCTCATAGACACCTCCCACTACTAATTTTGGGTTTACTGCCAGCTGTGAGCTGCGATTAACCCCTTATTACCTTGATTGCCACCGCACCAGGGCAATTGGGAAGAGCTAGGTAAAGTGCTGGGATGAGTTCCCTAAATGCCATTGGGCTCAGGGACATTTTTCAACCTCCTTTTGGATTGCCCGGAGATTAAGGAATACTGGGACCAGGTGGTTCAGTTACTACAAGACAGCATAGGAATCCTCATCACTGATTACCCTAAGACCTGTCTAGTGATTGTTGACCCTGAACAATGCCAGCAATACTATGGTTAGACTATTCCTGACTAATAATCTTTTCATAGCCTGGATGTGTATGCCAAACAGTGGATGTCTTCTAGGGTCGCTGCCATTTTGAACTTGAAATTGGTGGTAAACTTTCCCAATCACTTAAAAAAAAATATTTACATACAATGGGGAAAAAATTGTTTAGTCAGTCACCAATTGTGCAAGTTCTCCCACTTAAAAAGATGAGAGGCATGTAATTGACATCATAGGTAGAACGCAACTATGAGAGACAAAATGAGAAAACAAATCCAGAAAATCACCTTTGATGTCTGATTTGGCAAGATTTTTTTTGCAAATTTTGCAAATTATAGTGAAAAATAACTATTTGGTCAATAACAAAAGTTCATCTCAATATTTTGTTATATATCCTTTGTTGGCAATGACAGAAGTCAAACGTTTTCTGTAAGTCTTCATAAGGTTGGCACACACTGTTGGTGGTATGTTGGCCCTTACCTCCATGCAAATCTCCTCTAGAGCAGTGATGTTTTGGGGCTGTTGCTGGACAATATGGACTTTCAACTCCCTCCAAAGGTTTTCAATGGGGTTGAGATCTGGAGATTGGCTGCTCCAGGACCTTCATATGCTTCTTATGAAGCCATTCCCTCATTGCCCCGGCGGTGTGCTTGGGATTATTATCATTTTGCAGGACCCAGGCAAGTTTCATCTTCAGTGCCCTTGATGATGGAAGGAGGTTTGCACTCAAAATCTCATGATACATGTCTCCATTCATTTTGTATGTACACGGATCAGTCGTCCTGGTCCGTTTGCAGAGAAACAGCCCCAAAGCATGATGTTGCCACCCCCATGCTTCACAGTAGGTATGGTGTTCTTTGGATGCAACTCAGCATTCTGTCTCCTCCAAACACGACAAATTTTGTTTCTAAAGGGTGCTTTACACGTTGCGACATCGCTAACGATATATCGTCGGGGTCACGGTGTTTGTCACGCACATCTGGCATCATTAGCGACTAGAGATGAGCGAACCGGCCGCGGTTCAGCTCGAGTTTGGTTCACCGAACCGAGGTCTGGTTCGAGTTCGGTTCGGCGAACCGGTTCGGCGAACCACTCGAACCCCATAGGAAACCATGGGAGGCAATCACAAACACATAAAAACACATTATAAATGTACACATACAGTTAATAAACATTGCCCTAACACTTACCTGTCCCCGTGATCCGTCCTGCACTCTGTCTCCTGCCGCTATTCCATCTGATGATCGCTGAATCCTCCCAGTAACCAGCACTGCCAGCAGTGATGCAGGACCTATCGTGACGTCAAAATAGCCATGTGACCAGTCACGTGTCTATTATCTCATTGGCTACAGACTGGTCACATGACTATGACGAGTCATACTAGGACCTGTCATTGCATCTCTCTGGTACACGGTGCACGTTTGTGTATCGCCGTGTACCGGCGACATGCTCTTGCACACGGTCGACTCCCCGCTCTGCTTCCCCGTTCCCTTAAGGTATCGTCACACAAAGCGACGCTCCAGCGATCCCACCAGCAACCTGACCTGGCAGGGATCGCTGGAGCGTCACTACACGTGTTGCTGGTGAGCTGTCAGGCAGATCTCACCAGCAACCAATGACCAGCCCCCAGCCAGCAGCGACGCGTGGAAGCGATGCTGCGCTTGGTAGCTCAGGTAAATATCGGGTAACCAACCCGATATTTACCTTGGTTACCAGCGCACACCGCATAGCGCTGGCTCCCTGCACTCCTAGCCAGAGTACACATAGGGTTAATTTTACCCGATGTGTAGTCTGGCTATGTGTGCAGGGAGCAGGGAGCCGGCACTGACAACGTGACAGTGGCAGACGCTTGTAACGAAGGTAAACATCGGGTAACCAAGGAAAGGGCTTCTTGGTTACCCGATGTTTACCGTAGTTACCAGCGTCCGCAGAAGCCGGCTCCTGACCAGTGACACAGCCAGTCAATAACGGAGATCACCGTTGCCATAGCAACGTGCTTGGTAGCGGTGACGGGGACGTCCCGCTACCAGCACGCAGCCGCACCGGAATCACGTGATCAGAGCACCGTTGCTATGGCAACCCGTGCCACCGCTTAGAGCCGGGAGCCTGTGGTCACTCTCACAGAGTGATTTCTGCACGGAGCACAGCGTCTTCCCCCATGCAGCTGTGCTGTCTGATGGAGCAGACAGAGCTGCATGTGTTGAAGGAGAAAGAAGACAGAAGACCATGGATCGTGGAGGGGTGACAGGGAGTAATAAAGATGGAGTCTCTAAGTGGGTCTGTGTATTTATTTCTATTACAGTATTTTTTCTCTGTGTGGTGTTTTTTTTTTTAACCCTTTATTGGAGATTCTTAATGGCTGGGTCAAACGTGCCTGACATTAAGAATCTCTGGCTTAATACTAGCTAGTAAAACAAAGCCAGTATTAACTCATGATTACCCAGCAAGCCACCCGGCTCCAGGGTTGCTGGAAGAGTTGGATACAGCGCCAGAAGATGGCGATTCTATGAGAGCGCCATTTTCTGGGGCGGCTGCGGACTGCAATTCTCAGCAGAGGGGCCCAGAAACCTCGGGCTAACCTGTGCTGCGGATCCAATCCTCAGCTGCCTAGTTGTACCCGGCTGGACACAAAAATGGGGCGAAGCCCACGTCGTTTTTTTTTTTCCATTATTTCATGAAATTCATGAAATAATTAAAAAAAGGGCTTCCCTATATTTTTAGTTCACAGCCGGGTACAAATAGGCAGCTGGGGCTTACGGGCAGCCCGTACCTGCCTGCTGTACCTGACTAGCATACAAAAATATGGCGAAGCCCACGTCATTTTTTTTTTTTAGTTTTTTTGCAAAAAAAATGCTTCCCTGCATTTTCCCTTGCCAGTGAAGGTAACACCAAGCAGTGGGGGTTAGCAGCCAGTAGCTGCTCGGATTACCCTCAGCTAGCAATACAAAAAATGCAGCGGGAGCCCATATATATTTTTTTAATTATTTATTTAAATAATTAAAAAAAAAAAAGGGCTTCCCTGTATTTTGATTGCCTGACATGACAGTGCTGTAAAAATAAATCATTAAAAAAATGACATAGCACTCTGCGATATTTTTGATTCTCAGCGCAGATAAAGCAGACAGCTACGGGTTGCCACCCCCATCTGTCTGGCGTTACCTTGGCTGGCAATCAAAATACAGGGAAGCCCATTCATTTTTTTTATTTAAAAAAAGTGTGTAAAAAAAAAAATGACGTGGGGTCTCCTCATTTTTGATAGCCAGCTAGGGTAAAGCAGAAGGCTGTAGACTGAAAACCACAGCTGGCAGCTTTACCGTGGTTGGGTATTCAATGTGGAGGTCACCCCAGGCTCTTTTTTATAAATAATAATAATTACAAAAAAAAAGTAGGGTCCCCCCCAAATTGGATCACCAGGTAAAGCGGACAGCTGTGGTCTGGTATTCTTAGGGTGGGAAGGTCCATAGCTATTGGCCCTTCACAGCCTAAAAATAGCAGGCCGCAGGCGCCCCAGAAGAACTAGATGCGCCAATGCTGGTGCTTCACCCCAGCTCATCCCGTGCCCTGGTGCAGTGGCAAACGGGGTAATAAATGGGGTTGATACTAGCTGTAAAGTCACCTGACATCAAGCCCAGCAGTTTGTGATGTCATGGCGTCTATCAGATACCAGACACCAAAACAAATAGACGAAAAAAATGTATTTGAAAAAACACTCCCCAAAACATTCCCTCTTTCACCAATTTATTGTAAGGAAAAAAATAAAGGGGTCCCACGATGACTCTGGACCGTCTAGAATATGGGGGGACACGCTCAGGGAACATATCCCCCCTTTTCTAGGAGTGCAGACCCTCCATGTGAGGAGTGTGGGTGCAATGAATCTGCACCCACTCTCCCCAGGTCCACAGCAGCAGAGTCCATGTCGTAACTGTGGCTACCAAAGCTGCAATGCCCTGCTCATGAGGTAAGGGCATGCCTAATCAGGAGAACTATTTTACATTTCCAAATATTGGTATTTGCTGATATTATTGCTATTCCACCTACTATATATTGGGGATAGGATCTTGGAGATGGAATACCCATTTAAGTCCAGTTATCCAGCTGAATGAATACTAAACAACAGAGCTCGCTATTTAGACATGTTTTCTTGTGGCGTATAACGGACTCTCATGTTTGGTAGTCGTTCAGCAGGGAAACTATAAAAGCAAATCCCTCCATTTGGAAATTTAGTATAGCTCTCCTGATCAACTATGTTCCTTACCTCATGAGCAGGGCATTGCAGTAGATTACAGATGCATGGTTACCACCATTCACTTTGTCTGAACACAGAAACTTGAGCTGACAGCCGCTCTGTGCATGCGGCAGCGTCTATTGTGAAGGAGGGGGCCGCGGGGGATCAACGCTGCACAGGTACCGTGGGACACCGGGGAACACCGGTGGGGTTATAGGGGGTGACCTGGCAGGGCCTGGGGAGGAGTTCTCTGTCGCATGTGTCATGGCACATGCGACAGAAATCAGAGGAGTAGGGTGCATGCGGCCGGCGCGCTGCTGTGTGCGCGGCCATCTTGGATTTTCCGGGAGGGGGTCGGGGGGGGCACTTTGGCGACACCGGGGGACCGGGGAGGAGATTTATCTCCCATCTGACATGTTTGTTCATGCCAGATGGGAGATAAATCATTTTTTACCGGCGCTGTCATTTACTGTAACGTGATCACCGGTATACGGTGTATACCGGTGGTCACGTGAGCGGGCACCGGACAAACCGGCCTGAATCATGATCTCCAGGGTCACAGCTACCCCTGAAACCCCGGAGATTTTCTGACGCTGGGGAGCGCTGTTCACTTATTTCTGCCTGCTGTTTATAAACGGCAGATTAAAATAAGGCTACATTCACACGACCCATCCGTTTTTGCGGTTTGCAAAAAACGGTCCGTTTTTTTCACGGGTGCATCCGTGTGGCATCCGTTTCCGTTCCGTATTGTTAGGTCCGGGTGGTGGATCCACTGGGCCGTGCTCCCCACCGGAGGCCTGGGTGCACGGTAGCCGGAGCACTAGCATGGCAGGGACTGCGTCCCACGGACGGGTAGAACAGTCACTGGTTCTTCAGAGTTCCTGGAGACAGTGCAGGAATCCGGCACAGGTGCCGGGTAGGAATGTCAGGCAATAGTATGATCACAGGACATGGCACAAGGGGGACCTGAGCACCTAGCTTTCAAGATAAGGCTTACAAGACACGTTGATCAGGCCCCGCCCACATGTCAAGGCCAGTCTTATATACCCAGCACAGCCTCATGTCATATCCTGCTGCAGCAGTGCTGGGCCCATAAGACCAGATGAGTGGGCGCGGCCCGACCCTATGCAGAAAAATGAGTCAGACACATGAGCCTGGGGACAGGACACAGGAGAGCACGAGCAGGAGCGGCAGCCGTGACCGGTGGACACGTGGACCGTATCAGTGGGTAAGGAGCGGTGCCGTGCAGGTGCGACCGGCACAGTGGGTAAGGAGCGGTGCCGAGGCGTATACGGTCCGTATGTCATCTGTTTGTCATCCGTGTGCCTTCCGTTTTTTTGGCGTACTGCCAAAAAACTGAAGGAGGGAAAATACATAAATTTACCCAGGATCCATAGCTTCATCCTACATGAGGCGGTCACATGTTCACTCCAGTGCCATTTTCTATTGCCTTTCACAGCGTAGAGCGCTCTGGTGATTTTCCTGTGGTTGTACACTTCATATCAGTCTTTTCTTTCATTATAATGGCAGAAAGACACATAATGTCCCACTCTCCTGCATTTTGTAATTTTGCACCCTTTGGTGCCTTTCATGTGGCACTAAGGGGTGCTTAGCCTTGTATTTACCAAAATAAATAAATTAATTTAAAAAAAATAAAATGACGTGGGGTTCCCCCTATTTTTGTAGCCAGCTAGGGTAAAGCAGACGGCTGCAGCCTGCAGACCCCAGCTGGCAGCTTCACCTTGGCTGGTAATCCAAAACTGAGGGCACCCCATGCTGTTATTTTAAATTAAATAAATAATTAAAAAAAAAACTTAGGGGTCCCCCCAAAATTGGATTACCAGCCAAGGTAAAGCGAACAGCTGGGGTCTGATATTCTCAGACTAGGGAGGTCCACTGTTATTGGACACTCCCCAGCCTAAAAATAGCAGGCCGCAGCCGCCCCAGAAGTGGCGCATACATTAGATGCACCAATCCTGGTGCTTCGCCCCAGGTCATCCCGTGCCTTGTGCGGTGGCAAACGGTGTAATATATGGGGTTAATACCAGATGTGTAATGTCACCTGGCATCAAGCCCTGGGGTTGGTAAGGTCATGCGTCTATCAGATACCCGACATCACCAACCCAGTCAGTAATAAAAAAAAAAAAAAATAGACGACAAACACATTTTTATTTGAAAAAACACTGCCCAACACTGCCTCTTTCACCAATTTATTAGAAAGAAAAACAAATCCAGGTCTGCTGTAATCCCATGACGATCCACACTGTCCCAGTCAATGAAGAGCAGGATGTTCCCCATTGGCTGGGAGAGCAGTGCAGTGACCTGAGCTAACATCAGAAGGTCAGCCCCGGTCACTACAGGGCATGACAAGTGCTGCTGTCAGCGAGGTACATTACCTGCGCTGATCTCCTACACTGCTGATACTGCACACTGACTTCAATCACCTTCACAGCCAAGTATCGCGAGCGGCCCGTGACGTCACCGCTAGTGACAGTCTCGGGCCGCAGTGACAGATGTTAAGCGGCAGCCATGGAGGACAGTGTCAGCACTGAGGTTGGGAGGGCAGGACTTCATCACCGCAGGTAAGCCGAGCGGGGCCATGTGTGCGGTGCGAGGTGGGCGGAGCCTAGCGGGGTAATGTGTGTGGGTGCGAGGTGGGCGGAGCCTAGCGGGGTAATGTGTGCGGGTGCGAGGTGGGCGGAGCCTAGCGGGTTAATGTGTGCGGGTGCGAGGTGGGCTGAGCCAAGCGCGGCCATATGTGCGGTGGGTGGAGCCTAGCGGGGTAATGTGTGCAGGTGCGAGGTGGGCGGAGCCTAGCGGGATAATGTGTGCAGGTGTGAGGTGGTCGGAGCCTAGCATGGTAATGTGTGCGGGTGCGAGGTGGGTGGAGCCTAGCGGGGCTATGTGTGCGGTGCGAGGTGGGCGGAGCCTAGTGGGGTAATGTGTGCAGTGCGAGGTCGGCAGAGCCTAGCGGGGCTATGTGTGCGGTGCGAGATGGGCGGAGCCTAGTGGGGTAATGTGTGCGGGTGCGAGGTGGGCGAAGCCAAGCAGGGCCATGTGTGCAGTGCAAGGTGGGCGGAGCCTAGTGAGGTAATGTGTGCGGGTGCGAGGTGGGCGGAGCCTAGCAGGGCTATGTGTGCGGTGCGAGGTGGGCAGAACCTAGCGGGGTAACGTGTGCGGTGCGAGGTGGGCGGAGCCTAGCGAGGCTATATGTGCGGTGCGAGGTGGGCGGAGCCTAGCGGGGAAATGTGTGTGGGTGTGAGGTGGGCGGAGCCTAGCGGTGTAATGTGTGCGGGTGCGAGGTGGGCGGAGCCTAGCAGGGCTGTGTGCGCCGTGAGGTGGGCGGAGCCTAGCGGTGTAATGTGTGTGGGTGCGAGGTGGGCGGAGCCTAGCGGTGTAATGTGTGCGGGTGTGAGGTGGGCGGAGCCAAGTGGGGCCAGTGCGGTGCGAGGTGGGCAGAGCCTAGCGGGGTAATGTGTGCGGGTGCGAGGTGAGCAGAGCCTAGCGGGGTAATGTGTGCGGGTGCGAGGTGGGCGGAGCCAAGCGGGGCCATGTGTGTGGTGCAAGGTGGGTGGAGCCTAGCAGGGCCATGTGTGCGGGTGGCGGAGTGCGAAGTGGGTAGAGCCTAGCAGGGCCATGTGGCGCTGAGGACGTCAGTGCTGGGGACTGCATGGCTGGGGACAGGTGAGTGTGAGTGTGTGTGTACATGCTGAGTGCAGGAGGGGGCGGAGCCTAGCGGGGAAGTGTCGGCTCTCTGCGCGCGTAACCAGGGTAAATATCGGATTACTAACCAAAGCGCTTTGCTTGGATACCCGATGTTTATCTTGGTTACCAGCTTCTGGCAAGCTGCCAGCCATGGCTCCCTGCACACTGTAGCTGTAAAAAGCCCTGCTTTTGCTTATAGAACCATTCTCGAACGTAACTTGAACTGTCGAGCTTTTAGCAAAAAGCTCGAGTTCTAGTTCGATCTAGAACACCCCCCAAAATCTCTCGAACCGCGAACTGGCGAACATCGAACCGCTTTTCAACTCTATTAGTGACATCGCAGTGTGTGACAACTAGGAGTGACGATCAACGATCGCAAAAATGTCAAAAATCGTTGATCGTTGACACGTCGATCCTTTTCATAATATCTTTGGTGGTGCATGCCGCTGGTTGTTTCTGCGGCATCACATATCGCTATGTGTGACACCTCAGGAACGACGAACATCTCCTTACCTGCGTCCACCGGCAATGAGGAAGGAAGGAGGTGGGCGGCATGTTCCAGACGCTCATCTCCGCCCCTCCTCTGCTATTGGGCGGCCACTTAGTGACGCCGCTGTGAGGCAGAACGAACCTCCCCCTTAAAGGAGAGATTGTTCGGTGTCTCCAGCGACGTCGCTAAGCAGGTATGTGCGTGTGACGCTGCCGTAGCGATATTGTTCGCTACGGCAGCAATCACCCCATGACGAAACAGTGACGTGGGCGGGTGCTATCACGCACAACATCGATAGCTAGCGATGTCGCAGCATGTAAAGCACCCTTAACAACCAGTTTTACTTTGGTTTCATCAGATCATATGACATTCTCCCTATACTCTTCTGGATAATCCAAATGCTCTCTAGCAAACTTCAGACGGGCCCGGACATGTACTGGCTTAAGTAGGGCAACATGTCTGGCACTGTAGGATCTGAGTCTCTGGCAGTGTAGCGGGTTACTAATGGTAGCTTTTGTTATGGTGGTCCCAGCTCTATGTGGGTCATTCACTAGGTTTTCCCGTATGGTTCCGAGCCTTTTGCTCACCATTCTTGTGATCATTTTTATCCCACAGTGTGAGATCTTACGAGGAGCCCCCAGATCTAGGGAGAATATCAGTGGTCTTGTATGTCTTCCATTTTCTTATTATTGCTCCCACAGTTGATTTCATCACACCAAGCTGCTTGCCTATTGCAGATTCAGTCCTCCCAGCATGGTGCAGGGCTACAAATTTGTTTCTGGTGTCCTTTGATAGCTCTTTGGTCTTCACCATGATGGAGTTTGGGGTGTGACTGTTTGAGGTTGTGGGCAGGTGTCTTTTATACTAACAAGTTCAAACAGGTGCCATTACTATATGTAATGAGTGAAGGACAGAGGAGCCTCTTAAAGAATAAGTTACAGGTCTGTGAGAACCAGAAATCTTGCATGTTTTTAGATGACTAAATACTTCTTTTCCACCATAATTTGCAAAATTAATTTTGCCATACTACCTATGATGTCAATTACATCTTTTTAAGTGGTAGAACTTGCACAATTGGTGGCTGACTAAATACTTTTTTCCCAACTGTATGCCAGGGCTGCCCAGAACAATTCGGCAAAACTTGGAGTGGATGGATTGAGTCACCTCTGACTGCCTGATCACTGTGGGATGAGAAGAGGCGGGTTTGTTAGCTATGTAATTAGAGAAATGAAGGGGCATAGTATTGTCACACGTTTGCTCTAGACTCGCTGAGTGTCATGGCGGCATCAGACGCTGTTCAGACCAAAGACTCTGACACTCCTCACTATACTTTCTCTGGTATTTCTGAGTTGCACAGGCAGGCTCGGGCATCGACCAACTGTGTGATCATTAGTTATCGGACTAGCAGGAGTTAATTTCTGCTGTCATGCTGCTTACGTTTTTGATCACATGTTGCGGGAGACCTATCACAAGTATACCCTGCCTTTTTAAGATGGAAGAATTTGTATTCCTATGCCGACTATAGCTTTCTGCTACACCAGACCGTGTGCTGTTGTTTTCCAGTCTGGTGATTTACTGCATGATGCTTGGTGTGCAGTGGTATTCCTCCTGTCCTCTGATTATTTCCTCCCTGCTTTAGTTTTCCTTTTTACTACTTGTCTGATTACTCTGTGTGAGCATGCTGTGTGATATAGTTTTGGTTTTCCCTGTTTATCTATCACTGTTGGTGTTTACACTGTCCTGTCCCGGCCAACCCCCCCCACACACACCCGGGGTAGGGAGGTGGGGGGTTCTAGATGAGGACTGGTCAGGAGTAGGGCCCCCCAGCCTAAAAATAGCAGCCTCTGGCCGCCAAAAGTTTTTATTGCATCCATTAGATGCGGCAATCCTGGAGCTTTACCTGGCTCATCCCGATTGCCCTGGTGCAGTGGCAGTCTGAGTAATAACAGGATAATGACAGCTCACAGCTGCCACTAAGCCCTAGATTGGTAATGGGGAGTGTCTATAAAGAAATAAACACAGACACCGCCGAAAAAATCCTTTATTTAAATAAAATACAAAAAAAGCACCCTCTTTCACCCCTTTGTTAACCCCAAACACTCAGTTCCAATGTAATTTAAATGAGTTCCTATAACTATTCCGGCTCTGCTACATACATACTGAAGTCACAGCTTGCAGGCACAGAACATTTCCGCACGCTGTGGCTTCAGGCAGAGACTACTTCACCTGTGACCGCAGGTAAACTGATGTCAGGTGACCTCATTAAACTCAGTGACCTCACCTCAGGTGAGGTCACTGAGTTCACAAACTTGCATCTCCTGGAAGAATTCCGCAAGAGTTTTTTTTCCAAGAGATGCAAATTTGGTGCTGAAATTTATACACCATATTTCTGCACCTAATCTGCATCTTCTGGCAAAAAAAAAAGCATAAAAAATGATGCGTTTTTGAAGCGATAGTGATGTGATTTTTTTTTTAACAGGAGATGCAGATTTGTTGCAGGTATGTGGTAATTTCAGCACCAAATCTGTATCTCTTGGCAGAAAATTGCACAAAAACGGTTTTGTTAGTATTCTCTGTACATTGTCCTGAGGAAGGGGGCAGATATGTCCCTGAAACGCGTAGACCTGTGAAAATAAAGAAAAGGGATTTCATCTGGACTCCTGTGGGTTGGCGCAGTATTTAAACCTGCTTTTCTCCTGCCTTCTGAATTACAAAAACGGTTTTGACGCGATTCTGGAGCGATTTTCTTGAAGGAGATGCACATTTGTTGCTGAAATTTCTGCACCAAATTTGCATTTCTTGGCAGAAAATCACATTCAAATGGAGTAAAAAAACATTTTTGTGTTGTTTTTTTTTTGCCAAGAGATGTAGATGTTATTCCTGCCCCCAATCTACACTGGCAAAAAATCGCATCGAAACCACATGGGTTAGTATGCGGTTTTGATGCGTTTTTTGCCAAGAGATGCAGATTAAAAAAACATTATGTTGGATACATATTATATATACACTACATTTATGCTCCTGTTGCTTACGTAACGATAATTTGAAAACAGATCATCCAATAATGAACCTGATGCTAAATCTATTTGTGAAACTCGTAATAAGAACCATATACACTTGAATTCATCATTATTAAATAGTGACTGAATTCCATTGTAAAATTATTTTGTTACATTATATAGGTGTCTGTCATAGAACTGTAAAAGTCTCTCATCTTGGACCCCCCGTAAGCGGAGAGTAGCTGCGAAGAACGTCTCTTGCTCTAGAGAAATCAACATGTCCATGCATCACACAGAAAACCCACTGGGCAGCATGTAATCTTCTATTTCCTCTATGGTGGTGCTACAGGGAATGGAGCACTTGCTGCCAGATTTCCCTGCAGACTACATCTGCTTGCATGAGCTTTCGGCAGTGGGATACTCTGTGTGGTTTTTCAGGGTACCTTTCTAACAAAATGGGATTTTCAAAAGCAGACAAATTTCTTAAAATACTTCAGTAAATAGTAGCATTTGCTTCTGACATACAACTGTCTCTCTTAGATTGTCTTAGGTCAGATATGTCATACATGTCATCTGTGCAGCAGATTGTTATTAAAAGAAAATATTATTGCTTCTTGCTGTGTATTTAAATGCATGTAAAGGTAGCATGGTGACTCAGTGATTAGCATTGTATGGTGGCTCAGTGATTAGCACTGTTTCTTTGCATCTACAAGGAGTCTGTACATTCTCCCCTTGCTTGTGTGGTTTTCCTCCAGGTTCTCCGGTTTCCTCCCACACTCCAAAGACATATTTGTAGGGAATGTAGATAGTGAGCCCAGTGGAAACAGTAATGATAATGTCTGTATAACAGCACTATATACATGAGTAAAATTAATAAAAAAAAAATAAACATTGTCATGACCAGGGCCAGATAAACATTTGACAGGCCACTTTTTGAAAATTAGGTGAATGTCCCTATACCACCTTTAGGATTCGACACCGATTGAGCCTTATCACAGCCACATATAGCAGAGGTTGTTATAAATACCCATAGAAACACTCCTAATTATTGGTTATGGGATTTATTTATACTGTCGAGAGAGAAAATCCTTTTTAAAAAAATAGGGACGTTGGCTTCCCTTTCACCTCATCTTGGCTGGATTATATCCATCAAACAGCAATGCTGAGGATAGAAATCTCTTAGGTTCCCAAGGTGGTGAAGGCCCCATGAGACATGCCTTTCCTTAATATCAGCAGTCTAGATGTTACAGTGCCTTGCGAAAGTATTCAGACTCTTTGATTTTTCAACCTTTTCCCACATTTTAGGCTTCAAACATAAAGATAAAAATTTTAATGTTATGATGAAGAATCAACAAGAAGTGGGACACAATTGTGAAGTTGAAATAAATTTATTGCTTATTTTAAAATTTTATAAAAAATAATAAACTAAAAAGTGGGGTGGGCAATATTATTCGGACCCTTTAAGTTAATACTTTGTAGCGCCACCTTTTGATGCGATTACAGCTGCAAGTCGCTTGGGGTATGTGTCTATCAGTTTTGCACATCGAGAGACTGAAATTCTTGCCCATTCTTCCCATTTGCAAACAGCTGGAGCTGAGTGAGGTTGGATGGAGAGCGTTTGTGAACAGCAGTTTTCAGCTGTTTCCACAGATTCTCGATTGGATTCAGGTCTGGACTTTGACTTGGCCATTCTAACACCTGGATACATTTATTTGCGAACCATTGCATTGTAGATTTTACATTATGTTTTTGGATCATTGTCTTGTTGAAAGACAAATCTCCATCCCAGTCTGAGGTCTTTTGCAGACTCCAACAGGTTTTCTTCAAGAATGGTCCTGTCTTTGGCTCCATCCATCTTCTCATCAATTTAACCATCTTTTCTGTCCCTGCTGAAGAAAAGCAGACCCAAACCATGATGCTGCCACCACCATGTTTGACAGTGGGGATGATGTATTCAGGGTGATGAGCTGTGTTGCTTTTACGCCAAACATATCGTTTGGCATTGTGCCCAAAAAATTAGATTTTGGTTTCATCTGACCAGAGCACCGTCTTCCAAATGTTTGGTGTGTCTCCCAGGAGACTTGTGGCAAGCTTTAAACAACACTTTTTATGGATATCTTTGAGAAATGGATTTCTTCTTGCCATTTTTCCATAAAGGCCAGATTTCTGCAGTGTACGATTGATTGCTGTACTATGGACAGACTCTCTCACCTCAGCTGAACAAAATATTCATAGAACAATTGGGGGACAGCATTTTGTAATGTTTAAAGGTTGCCAGTGCCAATAAATTCCCCCATAGTAAAAGGATTAAAGATAATGGGATCTACTCCTGCAATAATACCAACTATGTGTAAAGACACACAATAGAGTATAATATATCCAAAATTAATTTATTAAAGTGTAAACAACATAGAAACACAAAGTGTATGCCACTCTCATGGCACAATATAGATGTCACAAAAATAAAAAGAGACAAATTCAAGGAGCAAATAAACCTCATCAAGGTGGGGACTGGGTCACTACAAAAATAACATAATATAAATGTTAATGATAGTCCGAGAGAGAAAAGAAAAGCAGGATGAATAAATATTCAAATATCCTGCCTTAATCAGGCATCATATAATAACAAAATCCTGCGTGGTCTAAATAATCACATCTATGTGTGGTTCACATCATCATTGAGAGTGTATATCATGTAAAAACAACGTAAGAAAAACGCCATGGATATCATATCAGGGTGCACGGGTCAGTTACATTACATACCCCCAAAGTCGATAAGCAGGAAAAAGTAGTTCCCGGTCCAGGCCCGACGCGTGTTTCGTGATCCTTTCTCAAGGGCCACCACATGTTGTCTGACAGAACCCAAGCTCCCGCCTTTATAAGAGTAATTCCCCACTGTTATCAGCTGAGCCGGCCGCCTAACGCACGTGTGCTGCCATCGGGACCCGGAAGTAAGTGGTACATCACCCGGCGGTAGTCATTGAACATCCGCGCATGCGTCGGGAAAATATTTCCCCAGACGTCATTAGCGCATGCGCGGTTCAATATCTGACACCGCCGGGTGTATACATCCGGAAGTCGCGTCTGTGCAGCACGGCCGCTCCGCCGCAAACAGCTGTAGATCTCTGCAGTTAATACAGAGTGATCATGGGCCTCTTGGCTGCATCTCTGATCAGTCTTCTCCTTGTTTGAGATGAAATCTTTAAGGGATGGCCGGGTCTTGGTAGATTTGCAGTGGTATGATACTCCTTCCATTTCAGTATGATCGCTTGCACAGTGTTTCATTGGATGTTTAAAGTTGTGGAAATCTTTTTGTAACCAAATCCTGCTTTAAACTTCTCCACAACAGTATCTCGGACCTGCCTGTTGTGTTCCTTGGTCTTCATGAGGCCCTCTGTGCTTTAAACAGAACACTGAGACTATCACAGAGCAGGTGTATTTATACGGAGACTTGATTAGACACCGCTGGCTTATATTTATCATCATCAGTGATTTAGGGCAACATTGGATCATTCAGAGATCCTAAATTAACTTCTGGAGTGAGTTTGCTGCACTGAAAGTAAAGGGGCCGAATAATATTGCAGGCCCTAATTTTCAGTTTACTCATTTTTACAAAAGTTTAAAATAAACAATAAATTTCGTTCAACTTCACAATTGTGTCCCACTTGTTGATTCTTCACCATAAGATTAAAATTTTTATCTTTATGTTTGAAGCCTGAAATGTGGGAAAAGGTTGAAAAATTCAAGGGGGCCGAATACTTTCGCAAGGCACTGTATATATGAAGGAATGCACAGAACACATACGTATTTTGCTTTGATTCCATGCAGTCTCTGACTACCCTGGTGGCTTCCTAGAATTAGGCCCTGTGGCCAGAGGCTAACATGAATAAATCTTTTCTGCATGAAGATATAGAACAGGAGATTAGAGGCATATGCTGATACGACCATACACAGAAGGGGGCATGTCAGCCATTCCCCAAAGCTGGGATGTAGATTACCGTGTACAGAATGTAACAGGATAAAAATGAATGGCACCAGTTTTCCTTAATATCTAATCCATATAGGTCTTGATTTAGGATAGTAGGAGTTTGTATTGTATTTGTGTCCACTTTTTTTTAAGTCACCCATTGAAATAAATGTCTCCTCTGCATGTGTGAATTGTATTTCAAACAAATGGTTTGGAAGAGATTTTTAGATACTTATGTAGCATGTAAAAATAAATGACTACATGAGTGACTAACAAGGTAGGCCCTGTGCTACTTCAAATAAACATTTAATAATGGTTGTGTTCTGTTATTTCCATTCCCATTCTATCCGCAGAGACTGCATTTGCCTCCAGACTTGTCAGACACAGTGAGTCGTTCAAGCAAACAGGATCTGGCAGGGTCGACCAAACTGCTGAGCTCAGGATGTGGCTCTGCCGCCGCAGGCAAGAAGCACCTGGACTTCTAGTGATTTCTCTAAGCAGATATGTTCCAAATGGGGCACCATCATCATCATCAACAATACACAATTTTCTATAAAACCATGTTGTTAATGGAAATCGCACTATTAAAATAGTATTGGTTTAACAGAATGTGTCTGTTTTTATTTGTTTTATTTTTGCACAACTATAAAATTTTGTTTATTTTAACTTGATAGAATTGTTTCTTTTTTATGATTCAATAATGTAATATTTTATTATACTGTATACATTACTTTTTAGCATTGCATGTAGAGACTGAATTATTTATTGATGAATTCTTTAAATTACAGACCATGAATCTCATCTTATTTAATGTGATTATTCATTGGTTTATTCTTTAGTGGTGTTTAGTTTTTTTTGGACCACTATTTCCTGGTAAAAAATGGTAATGTATAGGAAGCTGAACAGATTGCAGTGAAATCAACAATCACTTTTTGATCTAAACATTCATATAACAAGACATCAAGTATGTATATTTATCATTAAAAAAAATCTATCAGTTTATTTTCCCCAAAAGCATATTTAATGATTTTTTCTTTCTTCTCTGTTAAAACCATAGTTTTAAATAATTTACAACAACACTGAGAGATTACATCAACAGATTACATTCTAGATTGAAATTCAAACTGACAGATACATTAATGCTGGTAACTCTGAAATGTTCACTCAAGCTTAACGAATAAATAGTGTAAATGCAGGGCGAAAACACAGACATACAAAACGTTCCTGCAGTAATAGTGTGCAGAATATCTTGCCTACAAACACCTGACAATTAAGATAATTGGGAAGGAGAATGTATGAATTTCTATAATTTAATTTGATTTCTAATGTGTTTTGTTGTGTCCATTCTTTTCTTTTATGAAGATGTTCTACTGTGTTGTTATAATGACATCATACATCAAGACCCATGTTGGTAACATTCTGGCTATGGATTGGCTTTAACAAGGGTTTGACATGATCTATTAAAGTAATTGATAGATTCTAAATTTGCAACCTTAGCATGAAAATGTATGAGATATTAATGATGATCTGTATGGACGGGTGGGCTCTAATTTACTATAAAGGAATCTGAGATAGAGATGAGCGAACTGGAACTTTAAAGTTCGGTGTTCATAGCAAACACAGACTTTACAAAAAAAATCAGTGATCGGAGTTCGGTTGCTCTACGTATGCTGGCCTCTCGAGTAAACATCGCAGTGTTCAGCCCAGTGCGAGCCGCTTGCAGTATTTGAATGGCTCTCATTATCGGATGTAGTGTGTACAAACAAAAATTAAAAGACTCCAACCTTCCTGCCCCAGAAGTGCTTTCTTTATGGCTGGCTATATGTGGTAGGAGAGCAGAACTGCAAAATCAGTTACTTTCAATGAGATTCGGGTCCAGAACAGAACATGAACTGAAATTCAGCTGAACCGGCAGATCCCAAACTTCCATGGGTCCGCTCATGTCTAATCCTACACTGACATAGCCAAGACTCAAATGGTCCCAACTAGAGTTGAGCGCAGTTCGTGGTTCTCCAGTTCGCGGTTCAAGTGATTTGGGGGGGTGTTCTAGATCGAACTAGAACTCGAGCTTTTTGCTAAATGTTCGTTAGCTCGAGTTACGTTCGAGAACGGTTCTATCAGCAAAAAGCCAAGCTAATTACTAGCTGGCTTTTTGAAGTAATAGTGTAAGTCACTCTGTGATTCACACTATTATGAAATTTTAGCGTATAGTGTGCGGGGACTGCGCGTTCAGATCACTGCTGCTGAGAGATTTTTTTTTTTTCTCTTTTCTTCCTTCCCTAAGCGCGCGTGTAGTGGGGCGGGCCAGCATGTCAGCCAATCCCAGACACACACACAGCTAAGTGGACTTTTTGCCAGACAAGCAAGGGCATGTGTCATAGGCTGTCCATGTCACATGTCCCTGCATTATAAATATTGCAATGCTCCCGTCTGGACGCCATTATCTGCCTTCTGCGTCTGGGTGACAGTCACCGCTGATGCAGCTCCTGCCGCCGATCCTGCTGTGTACGCTCTACACACAGCGCTCTACAGATTAGGGATAGACGTTTAATTCAGCCCTTTTCAGGGCTAATTTCATCCGGCTCAGAGCCACAGGTGACAGTCAGGTCCGTGGAAACAGTTTTTAACAGCTACAGATAGCAGCGTCTGTGTAGCTAAGCTCAGGGACTTCCTTGCTGCATTTCACCATTAGGAGGGATAGAAAGTGAGGCTTCCTTTCCTCTACACTGACCCACAACCCTGCCACTGTATCCTCCTGCCCTTTTTAGCAAAGCCATTTTAATTGCAGAGTGCTGCCAGTTAGTGCCATCCAATGAGTGGCTGCCGTCCTCCATTATTGTGGCACTTGTGCCAAGCAAGTCCCACCACCTCTGCATTCTCCCCTCCTGCACATTTTTGCAAAGCCATTTTAATTGAAAAGAGTGCTGCCAGTTAGTGGCATCCTAAAAGTGGCTGTTGGACTTCATTAGTGTCCCACTGGTGCCAAGCTATTTCCAGCACCTCTGCATTGCACCCTCAAGCTCATTTTTACTAAGCCATTATAATAGCAAACACTGCAGAAACTTAGTGGCAACCTAAAAGTGGCTGTTGGACTTCAGTAGTGTCCCACTAGTGCCAAGCTTTTTCCAGCACCTCTGGATTGCACCCTCAAGCTCATTTTTACTAAGCCATTATAATAGCAAACACTGAGGAAACTTAGTGGCATCCTAAAAGTGGCTGTTGGACTTCATTAGTGTCCCACTGGTGCCAAGCTATTTCCAGCACCTCTGCATTGCACCCTCAAGATCATTTTTACTAAGCCATTATAATAGCAAACACTGAGGAAACAGTGGCATCCTAAAAGTGGCTGTTGGACTTCATTAGTGTCCCACTGGTGCCAAGCTATTTCCAGCACCTTTGCATTGCACCCTCAAGCTCATTTTTACTAAGCCATTATAATAGCAAACACTGAGGAAACTTAGTGGCATCCTAAAAGTGGCTGTTGGACTTCATTAGTGTCCCACTGGTGCCAAGCTATTTCCAGCACCTCTGCATTGCACCCTCAAGATCATTTTTACTAAGCCATTATAATAGCAAACACTGAGGAAACAGTGGCATCCTAAAAGTGGCTGTTGGACTTCATTAGTGTCCCACTGGTGCCAAGCTATTTCCAGCACCTTTGCATTGCACCCTCAAGCTCATTTTTACTAAGCCATTATAATAGCAAACACTGAGGAAACAGTGGCATCCTAAAAGTGGCTGTTGGACTTCAGTAGTGTCCCACTGGTGCCAAGCTATTTCCAGCACCTCTGCATTGCACCCTCAAGCTCATTTTTAATAAGCTATTATAATTGCAAACTGTGCTGCCAGTTTAAGGGCCATAGTTGCATTGTCAGGGATAGTCTGTGTTGTTTCTTCTGCTGTCAATAAAGCTAGACCACCTCGGGGGCGTGGCCTGGACGGCAATGTGAGGAGACGTGTCTGTGGAGCTCTCCTGCAAACACCCATGATAAATACCTGAACACCGCTGTTATCACTGCCTAAGCCGGCTGTCTGGAAGATAAGGTGGTGGGGACTTGTCTGGGGTGAGTCTGGTGGATGCAGAGCGGTGCCATGGTCCGTCGCAGGCAAAAAGATACTGGAGGCGGGAAAGTCCCCAGCTCTCAAGATGGTGCCATAATAAGGCAGGAAGCTGAGAAAGCTAATGCAGTCTGTCAGCAGAGGATGCAGATCGCGGCAAGGCTGGAGAAGTTTGCCTGGACTCCAGAGAAATCACTTCAGCATATAGATAACAGAGGTGAGAAAGGAGAGGAGGGGGAAGACAATGCCAGCTCTGATGAGATGGGGGATGGTCTAGAGCAGCAAGATAATACAGGAGAGGTGGAGAAAGCACATAGTGCAGAGGAGGCTACAGAAAACCCCACTTTAAAGGACGTTTTTGCAGTGGTGTCTTTTTGTAAAGAAGCTCTGACTACCCTGACAAAGCAAGTTAAGGGATTACAGGCAGAGGTTGCTGGCATTAAGAAAGACCTTAAAAAAGCAGACCTGAGAACAGGAGCTGTGGAGGAAAGAGTGGGGATAACAGAGGATCATATTACAAAACTACAAAAGTCTGAAAAAACATTTGCACAGCAGATAGCTGAAATCATGGCAAAAAATGATGATTTAGAGAATCGCTCTAGAAGGAATAACATCAGGATTGTCGGCATCCCTGAGAAAGCGGAAGGAAGAAACCCCACTGAATATGTAGAAGACTGGATTAGGGGAAAAATTGGTGCTAATGTCTTATCCAAGGTCTATGCCGTGGAACGTGCACACAAAGTCCCGATGCAGCCACAACCAGCAGGCAGGGGCCCTCACACTATGCTAGCCAAGCTCCTCAACTACAGGGACAGGGACACTATACTGCGAAAGTCAAGAGTCATGGAGGATCTTATGATTGACGGCCAGAGAATTTACATATACCCGGACTACTCCATTTCTGTTCAAAAGCTACGTGTAATGCTGCCACCAGGGGGAGCCAGAGCTCTGCAGCAGACGACACTACACAAAGCAATGAGAACCAGGAAGGAAATGCACAGCGTTCTCATGCACTGCCTAATCAGCACAGCTGAGAGGCAGAACTGCAGGGTATGTGAGGAATAGTCAGACAGGCTGGGTCAAACACCGTACGGGCAGAAGCAGGACCGGAGGAGCGAGCAGAAGCAAAGTCAAAGTCAGGCTAAGGTCAGTACTGGAGGAAACAACCGAGTGGGGAAATAGGAGGGGGGACACAGGACAGGAGGGACGACCAGGGGACGGAACACAGACAAGGGCACGGGGGCACAGGAACAGACAGATCAGGATATCACTCACAGGACCAGCAATCACAGGCAAAGCAGAGCTAAGCTTATAGCCGGCGCTGGTTCACTAGAAGTGTCAGCTTTTAAGGTATCCAGGGGCCGGAAGTGAGGCCCGAGAGAAGGCTCCGCCCCCTAGCCATGTGGATAGGGAGGCGAATCATGACAGTACCCCCTCCTCAAGGGGGGGCCACCGGACCCCCAGGCTTCCCAGGATACTTACGGTGGAAAGCCGCAATTAACCGATCGGCCCGCACGGAGCGAGCCGGCACCCAGGACCGGTTCTCAGGACCGTAACCCTTCCAATGAATCAGATACTGGAGGCAACTACGAACCCAACGAGAGTCGATAATACGCTGAATTTCGTACTCCTCACCGTCCACCAGTATCGGAGCCGGAGGGGTCTGAGAATCCACCACCGAAGGGACAAATGGCTTAAGCAAGGTGTCAGGTTTCCGGGTTTTCCAGTCCTCTTTTGAAAGAGCTTGCCCTCGGTTAACATGGAGTTTTATGTTCTGTTGCCCTACTTCCTGTCCAGCTGCTTAAAAGGCCGCCTCTAAGCCTAGTCCAGTGCCTGAGTATACTGCTTGCTGTGTGCTCCTGCTTTGCTGCTGCTGCTACTTGATTACCTTTGGATCCTCCTGAAAATCTACCGACCGACTCTGGACCACACCCGGTTTCTTCAAACTGTGCCCGGACTCCGTCTGCCGTCTTTGGTCAGCACGTCTGCCCGGTTTCTTCCGGTTCATAACCATTCTGGACTTTCATCCCGTACGGACACTTCTGGACTTTACCGCTTGCCCCTTGTGTCCCGGCTGCGGCGCATTTAGGCCTTCCGGGATTGATTGCCGGACAGTCCCTGTATAGGGGTTCGCTCTGGTGGTCTCCCTGGGGGAGTCCGGTGCGTGGCCCCGGGAATCCCCTTCGCTCCGTGTCGGAAAGGTATTTTCATGTGTTTGTTATACTGTGTATTTCCGTTGTGTATCTACCGTGGTTACATATCATAAACATCTTGTACCACAAACTCGTCTCTGGCTGTCATTGCCCTAACGCTATCGAAATCCTCAAAACATACAATAGTATTACATTATACTCAGGCCATAAGAGGATTTCGCTGGGGCAATGACTGAGACACGAGGAGTAGATCAGCTCTTTTCTATGATTAACTCCTTGCAGCAGGAGATGGAGGTGGTGCAGACTAAACTTAGAGATGTGGAGGCACAGCTGGGCCATGATCACCAGGTACTGGGTCCGGCTATACAGGACTTGCAAGTCAGAGTGGAGGCTCAGGAAGCCGGCCCCACTACGTCCGTATCAGCTGCCGGTATGCCTAGGTTACCCCCATTCCGTTTCAATGGTGACCGTAGTCAGTTTCGTGGATTTGTGAACCAATGTATACTGTTTTTTGATGTACATGCCGATTATTACCGTTCTGACCGGTCCAAAGTGTTATGTATAATTATGTTATTAACCTCACGAGCACTGGCTTGGGCTAATCCTATGATAGAGAACCGGGACATCCGTTTAAATCACCTAGATGATTTTCTGACCGCAATGGCGCAGATGTTTGATGATCCGAATCGCCGTGCTACCGCTGAATCGGCTCTCCTTTCCTTACGTCAGGGAAAGCGTTCTGTCGTTGAATACGCCACTGAATTTAAGAGGTTAGTGGTAGACACCGACTGGGGAAACAATGCATTATTGTCTGTTTTCAGAAAGGGGTTGTCCGGTACCATCAAGGACGAGTTAGCTCGTTCTGAATCTCCAGGGGATTTTGAACTGTTTCTCCAGCACTGTGTGCGTATTGATACCCGCTTGACGGAACGTAGACAGGAAAAATGGGCAGCTGTAAACCGTGTAAACAACTTTGCATTTCCTTCCAGAGAACCCGCTCTCAGGACGCCACGGGAGGCCGAGGACGTTCCTATGCAAGTGGACTCTCTGCAAAAGCGAGAGACCAATGAACGTCGCGAACACCGGCTCCGTGAGCGTTTGTGTTTCTATTGCGGTCAATCGGACCATTTCTTGATCGACTGCCCGAAACGTCCGAATCGCCCAAATAAGGTATTGGCAGCCATGGCAGAGTGTGACAACACGGACGCAGAGTCCGATATCTCTGAGGCAAGTGGACACTTGGATGCGGTATTTCCCTTGACTGTAATGTCAACCTCACCGAAGGACTCGGAAGGGAAATATACCCATTGCTCGCTCCCCATTCAGATCCGGTGGGAGGGACAGCTAATACCTACCTCTGCAATGATAGATTCTGGGGCAGGGGGAAATTTCATGGACTCCTCTTTTGCCAGGAAACACGGTATCCGGACTCAGCAAAGAGCCTCACCGGTTACCATGGAGACGGTAGACGGATCTCCGTTAATCTCTGGACCAGTTGATCGGGAAACCGTACCGCTAGAATGTGTCATGAAGCCAGGTCAGCAGGAGACCCTTGTTTTCATGCTAATTTCCTCTCCTCATTTTCCGATTATTTTAGGTATTCCGTGGCTACGGTCTACAAATCCGGTCATCGATTGGGAAACTAAGGAAATATCCTTCCCACCGCAGAGTATTCCGACCATTAGTACAACTGTTCCGGTTCCAGTAACACCGAATGCGGAGGGCACTGTACAGGTACCTGTTCTACCCCCGGTGTATAACGACTTTGCGGACATATGCGACAAAAGAAAAGCCGATCGGCTTCCCCCGCATAGACCGTATGATTGCCCCATAGACTTACTCCCAGGGGCGGAGATCCCGTTTGGTCATGTCTACCCGTTGGCGGCACCTGAGCTAGAAGCACTAAAAAACTACATTGATGAAAGTCTAGCTAAGGGATTTATTCGTCCGTCTACCTCACCAGCAGGGGCACCCATCTTTTTTGTGAAAAAGAAAGAGGGGACTCTAAGACCCTGTATTGACTACCGGGAACTGAATAAAATAACCATCCGGAACCGGTATCCGTTACCATTGATTCCTGAGCTATTGGAGAGGGTCCAACAGGCAAAAATATTCACCAAATTGGACCTCCGTGGGGCATACAATCTACTCCGCATACGTCCCGGAGACGAGTGGAAGACCGCGTTCCGATGTCGGTATGGACATTTTGAGTACCTAGTGATGCCTTTTGGACTTTGTAACGCTCCCGCGGCTTTCCAACATCTAGTTAACGATATTTTTAGGGATATCATGGACCAATTCATGGTGATTTATCTGGACGATATCCTAATCTTTTCTGATTCCCTACAGGAACACCAGGAGCACGTCAAGACCGTACTTACCCGGCTGAGGGAAAACCACCTGTACATCAAACTGGAGAAATGCGAATTCCATTGCTCACAGATACAATTCTTAGGTTATGTCATCTCTCCTCAGGGACTGAACATGGAGTCTGGCAAAATACAAGCAATTCTAGACTGGCCGGAACCGGGAAACATCAAAGAGGTACAACGCTTTGTCGGTTTTGCCAACTTTTACCGACGTTTTATCCGTAATTTTTCAGAGATCGTTCGTCCCATCACTCTGTTAACCAAGAAAGGACAGAAGTTTGTGTGGTCCGCCCAGGCCCAGGAAGCCTTCCATCGTCTCAAGGTTTGTTTTACCTCAGCGCCTATATTGGTACATCCGAATCCCGCACTTCCCTTTATCGTGGAAGTCGACGCTTCCGACTACGCATTAGGGGCCATTTTTTCTCAAAGGACTGGGGACAAGAGTCTCTTACATCCGTGTGCTTTCTTTTCCCGCCGGTTGTCCCCTGCAGAAAGGAACTATGACATTGCGGACAAAGAATTGTTAGCGATTATTTCCGCTTTCAAGGAATGGAGACACCACTTACAGGGAGCCGCGCAGCAAGTGATAGTACTCACAGATCATCGTAATCTGGAATTTCTTAAGTCTGCCAGGTGCCTGTCTCCACGGCAAGCCCGTTGGAGCCTATTCCTTAACCAGTTCAATTTTGTCGTTACATACCGTCCAGGTTCACGTAATGGGAAAGCCGATGCCTTGTCCCGAATCCACGCCGTGGACTCCGTGCCTGGAACCCCGTCTCAGACCGTGTTATCGGATGCCAATTTCGTTGGAGTAATCCAGGACCAGGACTTGTGGAAGGACATCAAGCTGGCCTATGATGGTGACGTATTTCTTGCTGCCCCCCCGAATGATGTAACTCTTGTTCTTCGGAATGGTGTGTGGTTGAGAGAGCGACGCATTTATGTCCCGGAGGCCGTAAGACTTCGGGTTCTCAAGTTGGTCCATGACTCCGTGTTGGCTGGTCATAGGGGGGTACAGAAGACGCAGGAATTTCTGAACCGTTTTTTCTGGTGGCCTACCTGTTTAAAGGACGTAAAGGACTATGTCCACTCATGTGTGGTTTGTGCCCGGTGCAAGGTCCCTCGTGTGGCTCCTACAGGACTCCTCCAACCGTTACCCGTGCCATCTCGCCCTTGGGGGTCTATCTCAATGGATTTTATTGTGGAGTTGCCCGTCTCAGACGGTCACAATACCATTTTAGTGGTGGTGGATCGGTTGACTAAAGCTGCTCACTTTATTCCGTGTGCCGGTCTTCCCTCAGCCGCAGAGACAGTGGATCTGGTTATCCAGAACGTATTCCGATTGCATGGGGTACCAGACGAGATCATCTCTGACCGGGGCGTGCAGTTCACGTCTAGGTTCTGGAAGGGGTTTTGTACGGCACTCCAGATTGATGTCTGTTTGTCTTCTGCATACCATCCTCAGACAAATGGGCAAACCGAACGGACCAATCAAACCCTGGAACAATACCTTCGCTGTTATGTCAGCCATCTGCAGGACGATTGGTTGAAGATGCTTCCGTTGGCGGAGTTCTCGTATAACAACACTCAGAGCAGCTCCACTAAGGTAACGCCCTTCTTTGCTAACTTGGGTTACCATCCGACTATTTTGCCTAGGTCACCGGTTGCGGTCTCAGTGCCTGCGGTGGAGGACAGATTGACAGAGCTACGACAAAATCTGGAGGTTCTGAAGGACACTGTGGCTACAGCTCAGGAGCGTTACAAGAGGTCGGCAGACGCTCACCGGAAACCGGCACCCATGTATAAGGTAGGGGACTCTGTATGGTTATCCACCAAGAACCTGAGATTGGGTGTCCCTTCGCAGAAGCTGGGACAAAAATTCATCGGTCCGTTCAAGATCACCGGGATCGTGAGCCCTGTGGCCTGTCGGCTGCGGTTACCGCACCATCTAAAGGTACACCCGGTCTTTCATGTTTCTCTCCTCAAATCCGTCTCTCCCAATACGTTTCATGGTCGTGTCGTGCCTCCTCCTCCGCCTGTGATGGTCGACGGCGAGGAGCAGTTCGTGGTTGAGGACATTATTGACTCCCGGCTCCATCGTCGTCGGCTTCAGTATCTGGTACGTTGGCAGGGGTACGCCCCCGAGGACGATTCCTGGGAACCGGTGGGTAACATTCGAGCGCCCCGGAAGATCGCTCAGTTTCATCGACGGTACCCGGACAAGCCGGGCCCTGACCCGTCCTGAGGCCGTTTCTGGGGGGGGAGTAATGTCAGGTTTCCGGGTTTTCCAGTCCTCTTTTGAAAGAGCTTGCCCTCGGTTAACATGGAGTTTTATGTTCTGTTGCCCTACTTCCTGTCCAGCTGCTTAAAAGGCCGCCTCTAAGCCTAGTCCAGTGCCTGAGTATACTGCTTGCTGTGTGCTCCTGCTTTGCTGCTGCTGCTACTTGATTACCTTTGGATCCTCCTGAAAATCTACCGACCGACTCTGGACCACACCCGGTTTCTTCAAACTGTGCCCGGACTCCGTCTGCCGTCTTTGGTCAGCACGTCTGCCCGGTTTCTTCCGGTTCATAACCATTCTGGACTTTCATCCTGTACGGACACTTCTGGACTTTACCGCTTGCCCCTTGTGTCCCGGCTGCGGCGCATTTAGGCCTTCCGGGGTTGATTGCCGGACAGTCCCTGTATAGGGGTTCGCTCTGGTGGTCTCCCTGGGGGAGTCCGGTGCGTGGCCCCGGGAATCCCCTTCGCTCCGTGTCGGAAAGGTATTTTCATGTGTTTGTTATACTGTGTATTTCCGTTGTGTATCTACCGTGGTTACATATCATAAACATCTTGTACCACAAACTCGTCTCTGGCTGTCATTGCCCTAACGCTATCGAAATCCTCAAAACATACAATAGTATTACACAAGGAGGTATGAAATATATTGGGAATACGCAAGGTCTGGGGCAGTTGCAACCGAAAGGCCACCGGGTTGATCACTTCGATGATCTCATAGGGCCCTATAAACCTAGGACCCAACTTAGCAGACGGAACCCTGAGCCTGATATTCCGAGTGGACAGCCACACTTTGTCCCCCACCTGAAAGGGGGGTCCCAGAGAACGGCGTTTGTCCGCTTGGCGTTTCTGGGACTGTTGAGCCGTCACGATGCACCGCCGTACCTCCTTCCACACCTCCCCCAGATGCTGAACGATGGAGTCGGCCCCTGGACACCCCGAATCCACTCTAGAGAAGGTCCCGAAGTGAGGGTGAAACCCGTAATTACAGAAGAAGGGAGACGTTCCCGTAGACTAATGGACTCTGCTATTGAATGCAAACTCTGCAAGGGGCAAAAACGTACACCAATCCTCCTGCTGAGCAGAAACCAAGCACCACAGGATTTGCTCAAGGGTCTGATTCGTCCTTTCCGTCTGCCCATGGGACTCGGAATGATAGGCGGACGAGAAGGACAACTCAATTCCCAACCGCCTGCACAAGGCCCTCCAAAACTGAGAAATGAATTGTCAGACACAATATTCAGGGGCAACCCATGTAACCGAACCACCTGGTCAATAAAGTGGTTGGCAAGGGCCGCAGCAGAAGGTAGACCGGAGAGGGGAACAAAATGTGCCTGTTTACTAAAACGATCCACCACCACCCAGATCACAGTCATACCATTTGAGACAGGGAGGTCCGTAATGAAATCCATGGACAAGTGGGTCCATGGTCTTTCAGGAACAGGTAATGGAACCAGTTCCCCGGCCGGCCGGTTACGACATACCTTAGCACGGGCACATGTAGCACAGTCAGACACAAACCGAGCAACATCTGAGTGAAGAGACGGCCACCAAAACAGTCGAGCAACAGCCCTGCGAGTGGCTGTAACTCCAAGATGGCCACGTACGGACTCATGGAACTCTTGAAGTACTCGTAACCCGTAGGTGCAAAGGGACAAACAGTTTAGTGTCTGGAGCGGAAGATGGCGCTGAGGACTGGGCCTCCCTGACCTCAGCCTCTAACTCGGACGACAAGGCAGCGACCACCACCCCTCATGGAGGAAGGAGGCTCTGGAGGTAACACCGGGTCCAAACTATGAGACAGTGCATCTGCCCTCACGTTTTTAGACCCCGGCCGAAAAGTAATACAAAAATGAAATCTAGAAAAGAAAAGAGCCCACCTTGCTTGTCGAGGCGTCAATCTCTTGGCGGACTCGATATACGCGAGGTTTTTATGATCAGTGATGACAGTAATACGGTGAACAGCACCCTCCAAAATATGCCTCCATTCTTCGAATGCCAACTTTACCGCCAATAATTCACGGTTACCCACATCATAGTTCCTCTCAGCTGGAGTGAATTTTTTGGAGAACGCACATGGTCGCAGATTAGTCAGAGTAGCAGGGCCCTGAGAGAGAACAGCTCCCACCCCCACCTCTGAGGCGTCCACCTCAACAACAAACGGCGCCTCGAGGTCAGGCTGTACCAGGACTGGGGCAGACATGAACCGGTCCTTTAACTCAAGAAAGGCCTGGACAGCCGTTTGCGACCAGTTCTGCAGATCCGGCCCTTTCCGTGTAAGGTCAGTCAATGGCTTGGAAATTTGAGAAAACCCCTTAATGAACCTTCGATAATAATTTGCGAAACCCAAGAAGCGTTGTAGCGCCTTGATATCCCTGGGTTGCACCCAATCCACGATAGCCTGCACCTTTCCTGGGTCCATTTTAAACCCATCACGAGAAAGGAGTAACCCAAGAAAAGCTATTTCCTGAACAGAGAAAACACATTTTTCAAGCTTGGCAAACAGATGGTTATCACATAATCTCTGTAATACTGAGCGAACATGCATAATATGCGTATCTATCGGCAGAATAAATCAAAATGTCATCGAGATAGATGACCACAAAACGACCAAGAAAATCAGAGAAGATATCGTTGATGAAATTTTGAAACACCGCAGGGGCATTTGTTAGACCAAAAGGCATCACCAAATTCTCGAATAACCCCTCTGACGTCAGAAAGGCAGTTTTCCACTCATCCCCTTCTCTAATACGGATAAGATTATAGGCCCCCTGAGATCTAGTTTGGTAAACCACCGGGCTTCAGAGAGTTGGTTGTAGAGATCAGAGATGAGTGGAAGTGGATACGTGTTTTTCACAGTAATTTTGTTTAATTCTCTGAAATCGAGACATGGCTTTAATCCTCTGTCCTTCTTTACAAAAAAGAACCCAGCAGCCACAGGGGAAGAAGGACGGATATGCCCTTTACGTATACTATCAGATATGTATGATTTCATAGCAGCCCTTTCTGGACCCGAGAGGTGATATAAACGGGCCTTGGGGAATTTGGTATTGGGAAGTAAATCGATGGCACAGTCATATGGGCGATGAGGCGGCAAAACCTCGGCCTCTGTTTCCGAGAATACGTCTCCGTAGTCCATCAGGTATTCCGGAAGACCCTCAGGACTTACGGAGAACACAGGTACAGATTGAAAACACCTTTTATGACAAGCAGGACTCCATTTGACTATGGTACGACACTCCCAATCAATAACGGGATTATGTAACCTTAACCATGGATACCCCAACACTAATCCAGCAGGGAGATTGGCCATTACAAAACAAGAAATAGTTTCAGAATGCAGAGACCCGATCACCAGAGTACATTTTTCTGTAGCAAACCGAATGAGGTTTTGAGGCAGCGGTGTTTTATCAATTGCCAGGAGTTGAATGGGTCCTTTTAACCTCACTGTCCCTAACTCTAATCTTTGGACCAACTCAGAGTCAATGAAGTTCATAGCGGACCCACAGTCAACAAAGGCAGTAGCAGACCAGACCGACTCCTTGACCCGGAGGTCGACATTCAGAAGTATCTTATTGGAGGAGAGGAAAGGTACCTGATAGTCTGGGCAACCTCCTCAACCGTTACCCAGACTTAGAAGTTTCCCGACGACTGTTTAGCAGAGGGGCAAGCCGGGCAGTCTTTCCTCCAGTGTCCATGGTGTCCACAATAGAAGCACAGCTTGAGATCCTGGCGTCTTCTCCTCTCCTTCTCATCTGGACTGATGGCTCCAACTTCCATCTGTTCCATAGCCGGCAAAGAAGGTGCCCTAGGTAGAGGAGGCAGAATCTCACGCATGGTTCCCCTTCTTTCCCGTAATCTGCGGTCCATACGAACTGCCTCCGTCATCGCATCATCCAAGGTGCTGGGAGGAGGGTGCAGAGCCAAAGTGTCTTTCAGGGAGTCCGAAAGACCTCTCCGGAATTGGCACCTGAGTGCAGAATCATTCCACCGTACCTCAGTGGACCACTGACGAAACTCAGAACAATATAGCTCAGCAGTGTGGTTTACCTGAGTGAGACACATGATCCTGTCCTCAGCCACCCGTACACGGTCTGGTTCGTCATATATCACCCCGAAGGAGTCAAAGAAGAGGTCAACCGAATGCCGTTCCGGGGCCGAAGGGGATAGGGAAAACGCCCAGGTCTGGGGACCCCCTCTAAGTAACGACATGATGATCCCCACCCGCTGGGTCTCATTCCCCGAGGACCGAGGCCGGAGAGTGAAAAGAAGCCTGCAACTCTCCCTAAATGTCCGAAATAGGTTTTTCTCCCCCGAGAATTTATCGGGGAGCATCACCGTGGGTTCGGGGGAGGTCAGTTGCACATCAGTGGGACTATGCTGTCCTACGGTTTGTGAGGTAACTGCCACTGAGGTGGCCCTCGCAGAAGCAGAAACCTCACTCTGCAGAATGTTGTGTAAAGCTACCAGGGTGCGATGCTCTGCAGCCAAATCCTGCACCAGCTGCGTAAGGTTGGCTACTTGCTCGCACAAAGTACTGAGTGGATCCATTACAGTCTGTTATCCTGCAAAGTTGGATCCCACTACCAAGAATTAAATGGCTTTTTTTTTTTTTTTTCTTCTTCTATGGGAGATAAAGCCTATTGTGGCCGGCTATACTGTAATGCTGCCACCAGGGGGAGCCAGAGCTCTGCAGTAGACGACACTACACAGAGCAATGAGAACCAGGAAGGAAATGCACAGCGTTCTCATGCACTGCCTAATCAGCACAGCTGAGAGGCAGAACTGCAGGGTATGTGAGGAATAGTCAGACAGGCTGGGTCAAACACCGTACGGGCAGAAGCCGGACCGGAGGAGCGAGCAGAAGCGAAGTCAAAGTCAGGCTAAGGTCAGTACCGGAGGAAGCAACCGAGTGGGGAAATAGGAGCGGGGACACAGGACAGGAGGGACGACAAGGGGACAGAACATAGACAAGGGCACGGGGCACAGGAACAGACAGATCAGGATATCACTCACAGGACCAGCAATCACAGGCAGAGCTAAGCTTATAGCCGGCGCTGGTTCACTGGAAGTGTCAGCTTTTAAGGCATCCAGGGGCTGGAAGTGAGGCCCGAGAGAAGGCTCCGCCCCCTAGCCATGTGGATAGGGAGGCGAATCATGACACTACATATGACTTTTACTGGAGTAAAGAGGCGCCTGCGAGAGATTGGGGTGCAATACTCAATGATGTTCCCGGCAAAGCTAAAGCCCACTTTACACGTTGCAATTAGTTGTACAATCGCATTTGCGATGTGACACGCCCAGGTTGCATACGGGATCTATGAGATTTCACGTTGGTCGTTCATTTGCTGTCACACGTGCGTTAGTAGTCTATGTTAAATTGGTCAATTTTGTGTGCGATCCTTTAGATCATGTGTTCTGTGACGTATGCATTGAGCACCTTTTTTTTTTTTTTATTTATTGACTTGCCAAGCGTGTGTAATGTGTAGGGATGCGTTTTTACTATGTCATCTGCCATTCAGCTCTGCTACATGGCCGCTGACAGCAGACACAGACAGCCATGTAGCAGAGCTGAATGGCAGATGACAGCAGACACAGAAAGAGCCGCACTGTCAGAATGAACTCGGGTGAACTTCACCCGACTTCATTGTCATACTGCGGCTCTGTCTGTGTCGCGCCCTGATTAGCGGTCACCAGTGAAGACTCACCGGTGACCGCTAATCTCCTAAGTTACTGAAGTTTCCCCCCCTCTCTCATACTCACCAATCCCCGATCCCCGGCGTTGCACGGCATTCACACTGCTCCGGCGGCTTTTACTGTTTTGAAAAAGCCGGCCGCCCATTAAACAATTTCGTATTCCCTGCTTTCCCCGCCCACCGGCGCCTATGATTGGTTACAGTGAGACACGCCCCCACTCTGAGTGACAGGTGTCACACTGCACCCAATCACAGCAGCCGGTGGGCGTGTCTATACTGTGTAGTGAAATAAATAATTAAATTAAAAAAAACGGCGTGCGGTTGCCCCCATTTTTAAAACCAGCCAGATAAAGCCATACGGCTGAAGGCTGGTATTCTCAGGATGGGGAGCTCCACGTTATGGGGAGCCCCCCACCCTAACAATATCAGCTAACAGCCGCCCAGAATTGCCGCATACATTATATGCGACAGTTCTGGGACTGTACCCGGCTCTTCCCGATTTGCCCTGGTGCGTTGGCAAATCGGGGTAATAAGGAGTTATTGGCAGCCCATAGCTGATGATAAATCCTAGATTAATCATGTCAGGCGTCTATGAGACACCCTCCATGATTAATCTGTAAATTACAGTAAATAAACACACGCCCGAAAAAATCCTTTATTAGAAATAAAAACACAAACATATACCCTGGTTCACCACTTTAATCAGCCCCAAAAAGCCCTACTTGTCCGGCGTAATCCAGGATGATGCAGCGTCGCCTCCAGCTGTGCTGCATGGAGGTGACCGGAGCTGCAGCAGACACAGCCGCTCCGGTCACCTCCACACAGCAAATGAAGACAGCCGCGCGATCAGCTGATCTGTCACTGAGGTTACCCGCGGCCACCGCTGCATCCACCGCTGGATCCAGTGACAGCGGGTAACCTCAGTGACAGCAGCTGATCCTCCTAAGGAGGATAAAAATCCGAGGCTTCCAGACTCATATAAACCAATCTCGTTATTAACTGCGGACGTGAAGCTTCTGGCTAAGGTGTTGTCAAACCGGCTGACTGGAGTTATATCTAACCTAATACATATGGACCAATCAGGGTTCATGGCCAATAGGTTGACAGCTGCTAATATCAGGAGATTATATCTTAATCTACAGTTGCCGCCTGACAACCCTGGCCGGAGGGTGATCGCTTCGCTAGATGCTCAGAAAGCATTCGATAGTGTTGAGTGGGGGTATCTGTGGAAACTGTTGCAACATATGGGTTTTGGCCCACGGTTTGTAAAGTGGGTGCAGCTGTTGTATAATAGGCCTACTGCTAAAAATAGCGTTAACAGTATGACCTCCTCAGCGTTGAGTTGCACCGGGAACGAGACAGGGCTGCCCACTATCGCCGCTCCTATTTGCTATTGCAATAGAGCCTCTGGCGGCGGCCATTAGGAAATCGAAGGAGATCCATGGATTTAGTTATGGGCATTTAGAGGAGAAAATAGCTCTTTATGCTGACGATTTATTACTTTTCTTGGGGGATCCGTCAGCCTCATTGGATCATGCCATGCAGATAATAGAGAAATTTGGAGAAGTTTCGGGACTGACCATTAATTGGTCTAAATCGAGCCTCTTTAAAGTGGATGGGGAAGTAACCTGGACAAATGATGATACTGGGTCTAACAAATTGAAGAGTGTGGACGAATTTAAATATCTAGGTGTCCGAATATCTCTGCCAGTAGAAAAATACATACAGGTGAACTTATGGCTGCTTCTTAAAAAATTGAGAGCCAAAATGGATGCCTGGAACAAGCTACATTTGTCAGTTGTTGAAAGGGTTAATTTACTAAAGACAGTAGTAATACCTAAACTCTTATGCATACTGCACAATGCCCCTGTTTGTATTTCAAAGAAAAGATTTAAAGGGATAAACTCGCTGTTTAGGGACCTGGTGTGGGGTAAAAAGCAGCCTAGGGTGCGATTAGAGACTTTACAAAGGCCGAAAGATGAGGGGGGTCTAGCAATCCCAAATCCGGAATTGTATTATATGACGGCGCAATGTCAACACCTCAGGGGCTGGTCTGATCGAGAGAAAGAAGTGCTGGAATACATAGTGGGTAGAAGTCCATTGGTAATGGGACTAGAGGATGGTGCGGTGGGGATCTTGGGTGGAACGTCTCCTACAATGGCACTTATAAATAAGACCTGGGAGAAGCTGAAAAGGGTGAGAGGGGTGAGCCAGTTAACCAAGTTTACACCTATCTGGGATAACAGTTATCTCCCGGAGATTCAGAAAATGGGGAATATTGAGGAATGGAGACGTAGGGGTGTAATATACATGCATCAGATATTGGACGGGGGAATTTTGAAATCGTTCCCACAGTTACAGACTGAGTTTCAGTTACCGGCGTCTGGCTGGCTCCACTACAGTCAATTAAAACATGCGATTGCAGCCCAAGCGGCTAAACAAAGTGTGGACATACAGACTGACCTGGTACTGGAGTATGTGTGTAAGGGGGGAGGAAGCACTAAATGGATCATTTCTGACACGTATAAAGATATATTACATACCTTTCTTTTAGACTACCCAATTAAAACTAAATCTAAATGGGAGGAGGAAGTTGGGCCGATAAGGATGAGGTGTGGGAGAGTATCTTAGAGTATGTCCCTAAACTTTCCATGAGCGAACCGGCCAGACTATCTCACCTATATGTGATTCACCGGGTTTATAGGTCTCCCTTACTGATGTTTAAAATGGGGTTGAAAAGGAATTCGGAGTGTCCAAGGTGTCAGGGATCCGACGCAGGTATTTTTCATACGATGTGGTCTTGTCCGAGACTGGTCTCCTTTTGGACTAAGGTTATCCACAATATAGGAAGAACATATGGGTGTCCCCTTCCCAGGGAACCATTAATATGCATATTGGGATATGTTGAGGAGCTTGGGGTGGAAAATACTATGAAAATTGTCATTGCTAGGCTGCTGTATGCAGCAAGAAAGCTGATCGCCAGGTCCTGGATTAAAAAGGGGAGATTACATTAAAAGGGTGAAATGTATTCTTCAGCTGGAACAGGGAGTGTATGAAAGAAGGGGGAATGTTAAAATGTTTGAGAAGCTATGGTCTCCTTGGATGCAATGTGAATAGGACGAGTGATGGACCAATAAACTGGTCTGGGACCGGGATAGCCGTCGGAGACCTCTGATGTGTGTGTTTTGTTTTATTTGTGTTACTAGTAGTTCCTCCTGCACGTCGGGATGAACGGGATGGTTGCTATACTGCAGTTGGAGGTTATTCTAAGGGGTACTTTGCACGCTGCGACATCGCAGGCCGATACTGCGATGCCGAGCGCGATAGTCCCCGCCCCCGTCACAGCAGCGATTTCCTTGTGATAGCTGCCGTAGCGAACATTATCGCTACGGCAGCTTCACATGGACTCACCTGTCCTGCGACCTTGTTAAGGGGGCGGGTCGTGCGGCGTCACTGCAACGTCACACGGCAGGCGGCCGATAGGAGCGGAGGGGCGGAGATGAGCAGGATGTAAACATCCCGCCCATCTCCTTCCTTCCGCATATCCTACGGAAGCCGCAGTGATGCCGGTAGGAGATGTTCCTCGCTCCTGCGGCTTCACACACAGCGATGTGTGCTGCCACAGGAGCGAGGAACAACATCGGACCGTCGCGTCAGCGTAATTATGGATTACGCCGACACTGCACTGATGATACGATTACGACGCTTTTGCGCTCGTTAATCGTATCATTGAGCTTTTACACACTACGATGTCGCATGCGATGCCGGAAGTATGTCATTTTCAATTTGACCCCACCGACATCGCACCTGCAATGTCGTAGTGTGCAAAGCCCGCCTTAGTGTGTACTAAATGGGATGTAGTATCGGGGAGAAGTGTTGCTGCCAGGGTGGGGGAGGGGGAGTTAAAGGGGTAATAGATGTGATAAACTTAATTTGGATGCCGATTTGTTATTCTGTTGTATGTATTCTGTTTTTAATAAAAAAGTATCTGATTTAAAAAAAAAAAGCTAGACCACCTCTGCAATCTACACCACCTCTCAATTTTTACTACCACATTTTAAGTGGACAATCTTGTCGCAATCAAAATGAGTGTCAACATGACAGATGCTGGTGGAAAAGGGAACAGGCGTGTTGGAAAAGTAAAAAAAATTTGTGTCCGTGGGGAAGGTGGCAAAGCTCCATTAACATCTGCTGAAGATAGTCCATCTTCCAGCAAAAGTAAGATGTCTACTACTTTCCGTGGACAATCCGATGTGCTCCTTTTTTTACGGACACGAACAACTGGAACAAAGGTAGATGATGCCCAAAAAAAGAACATGCTTGAATGGATCTCAAGTGCTCCAGCAAGTGCCCTCTCCTCCACCTCAACTACAGCATCCAAAAAAACCCAGTCATTTGAATTGTCATCCCAATCACACTTGCTTTCTCCCAGCTCTCAAGTCTCCATCCGCCCTGCACAGTATGGTGGAACAGAGATGGCTGAGTCTGCAGAGCTGTTCAGTCACACTATAGCCTGGGAATCAGAGGTCTGCTCCCAAGCTACAGTGAGTACAGACAAGGAAATGGTCTGCAGTGATGCCCAGAACCTTTGTGACTCAGATTCAGGCCGTGATGACCAAGTTTCTGAGCATAATGTTGACCCTTATTCACAAACTGTAAAAGCTGTTGTTATAGACAAAGAGGAACATACTGATGACGATGAGATGCAGATACCAGATTGGGATGACAACTTAAATATTCGTTCAGGGCTGGAAGAAGCTCGGTCTGAGGGTGAGGGGAGTGCAAAGACAACGCTTGATGAGGAAGTTCTAGATCCCACCTACTGTCAACCCATAGTCAGGCACTCGAGGAGGTCAACAGAGGCGGTGGAGGAGGATGACACTGACGACGAAGTTACCTTGTGCCTTCTTGGACAGAGGAGGAGTACTGGTAGCACGTCTACAACTGCATCCTCAGCCACCACTTTGCCTCTGAGCACTACTCGGGGTGGCTCAGCATGTCACATGTCCTCTAAGCCTTGCCTAGCTTGGTCCTTTTTTGACCTTGCAAAGGATCGCCCAAATCATGTGAAATGTAAAATTTGTCGGGAATCTGTTAGTAGAGGCAGAAACTCAGCAGTTTGACAACTTCTTCCATGAATCGTCACATGAATAAATATCATATGTCCCAGTGGGAAGCTCACCGTGCTGCAATGCGGCCTAGCGAAGCGAACCATCCACCGCTTGCCCCTTCCAGTGCATCCGCGTGCTCTTCATCTTTTAGGACTGTGGGGACAGCTGTCACACTTGGTTTTCCACGCACAACTTCCACCACTGTAACCGCAACAGGCAGTTTTCTTGATAGGTCGTCAGTTGCTTTGGAGGTGGAAACAAGTGCGTGTGTACAGCTCTCTCAGACATCGATAGCATCAACGTTGGATGAAGGCAACATCATGTCAACGCCTGCACTTTCCTCACAAACCTGCATTTTTTCAGGGACACCCTACTCACCACCGTCTACACACAGCAGCCAGATCTCTGTCCCTCAGATGTGGACAAATAAAAGGCCATTTCCTGCGACCCATGACAAAGCTAAGAGGTTGACTTTATCCCTCTGTAAGCTCCTGGCTACCGAAATGCTGCCTTTCCGCCTGGTGGACACACAGGATTTTAGAGACCTTATGTCTGTCGCTGTGCCCCAGTACCAGATGCCCAGTCGCCACTACTTCTCTAAGAAAGGTGTGCCTGCGCTACACCAGCATGTCGCACACAACATCACCTCTTCCTTGAGAAACTCTGTGTGTGACAGTGTGCATTTCACCACCGATACTTGGACCTGTAAGCATGGACAGGGACGTTACATGTCGCTGACTAGGCACTGGTTAACTATGGTGATAGATGGTGAAGGGTCTGCTGCACAAGTCTTGCCATCCCCACGACTTGTGTGTCAATCCTCTGTCTGTCCAAGTTCCTCCACTGCTTCTGCCTCCTCAACCTCGTCTGGGTCCTCCACCTCCGCCCCAAGCCTGCCTGGTCAGGCCACCAGCGTTCTAACTGCGCAGAAGGAATCATTCACCCCTCATTACCATGCTGGCAGCAGAGCGCAACGGCATCAGGCGGTCTTTATCTTGAAATGTCTTGGAAATAAGAGTCACACAGCGGCTGAGTTGTGGGCAGCTCTGGAGACTGAGTTTGGTAAATGGTTGTCTCCACTCAACCTGCAGCCTTGTAAGGCCGTGTGCGACAATGCTGCAAACCTGGGTGCGGCCCTTCGCCTGGGCAAGGTGACACACATGCCTTGTATGGCTCACGTGTTGAACCTTGTTGTCTAGCAATTTTTAACACACTATCCCGGCCTAGATGGCCTTCTGAACAGGGCACGAAAACTGTCTGCTCACTTCCGCCGTTCAACCGCCGCAGCTGAGTGACTTGCATCGCTCCAGAAGTCTTTCAACCTGACGGTTTATCACCTGAAATGCGATGTGCCGACACACTGGAATTCGACTCTCCACATGTTACAGCGACTGTGGCAGCACCGCCGAGCCCTGGTGCAATACGTCATGACGTATAGCCTGGGCCAACGGGATGCAGAGGTGGGGCAGATCACCCTGATGGAGTGGTCTCAGATCAAGGACCTATGCACCCTTCTGCACAGTTTCGACATGGCGACGAATATGTTTAGCGCTTACAATGCCATTATCAGCATAATTCCAGTCATTTACATGCTGGAGCACACGCTAAACACTATTCGTAGTCCGGGGGTGGGACAACAGGAAGGGGATGAACTATAGGAGGATTCATATGCGCAAGGGACAACATCATCACCAAGGTGGCAGGCATGGGACCATGGGGGACAGGGATCAACAAGGGCACATGGTAGCAGGCAAAATGTTGAGGAAGGTACAGGAGAACATGAAGAAATGGAGGAAGAACTGTCCATGGACATGGAAGACTCAGCGGATGAGGGAGACCTTGGTCAAATTTCAGTTGAAAGAGGTTGGGGGGAGATGTCAGAGGAAGAAAGAACGTTTAGCACCTCTATGCCACAAACACAGCGTGGACTTGATCCGCATGGCTGCGCAAGACACATGAGCGCCTTCTTGCTGCACTACCTCTAACATGACTCTCGTATTATCAAAATTAGAAGTGATGATGAGTACTGGCTTGCCACACTATTAGATGCCCGGTACAAGTCCAAATTGTGTGACATAATTCCAGCCATAGAAAGGGACGCACGTATGCAGGAGTATCAGCAGAAGCTGTTACTCGATCTTAGCTCGGCTTTTCCACCAAACAACCGTGGTGCACGGAGTGAATCTCCCAGTTGTAACTTCATAAACATGGGACGGTCTCGTCATCTTCAACAGTCTACCCATACCAGCAGCACTGTATCTGGTGCTGGTGACAGCAATTTTATTGAATCTTTTCATAATTTTTTTAGACCATCCTTTGCAAGGCCACCAGAGACAACAAGTCTGACACATAGTCAACGGCTGGAGAGGATGATACAGGAGTGTCTCCAAATGAACATCGATGCCATGACTTTGCAAATGGAGCCTTGCTCATTTTGGGCTTTAAATCTTGAAAAATGGCCAGAGCTCTCCACTTACGCCTTGGAGATCTTGTCGTGTCCAGCTGCCAGCGTTGTCTCTGAACGTGTCTTCAGTGCTGCAGGGTGTGTGCTGACAGATAAGCGCTCACGTCTGTCCAGTGACAATGTGGACAAACTAACTTTCATCAAAATAAACAAGTCATGGATCCACAAGGAATTTACTACCCCTGTGTCATCCTGGGGGAGAGTAAATGCTTGTGGATTTTGAATGTGCTTGATGCAAATCTACCTGTGAAGTGTACGACTGGGGCACACGTGCTGCCACTGAAGGGGTGTCTGTGTGGCCCAATTTTTGGAAAAAAGGGAGACTCCGCTTGGAGTAACACTTGCTGTGTTTTTAAAAAGAAGCCAAGATGAACAAGTTATGGTTCAGCAAAAACTTTGCTACCTACCCCGGTGTCATCCTCGGGGCAGTTAAGGATGGCGTATTTTTGAATGTGCTTGATGCAAATCTACCTGTGAAGTGTACAACTAGGGCACAAGTGCTGCCACTGAAGGCGTTGTCTGTGTGGCCCAATTTTTGGAAAAACGTGAGACTCCGCTTGGAGTAACCCTTGCTTGCAGTGTTTCTAAAAATGATCCAAGATGAACAGATCTGGGATCAGCAAAGACTTTGCTACCTACCCCGGTGCCATCCTGGGGACGGTTAAGGATGGCGTATTTTTGAATGTGCTTGATGCAAATCTAACTGTGAAGTGTACAACTGGGGCACAAGTGCTGCCACTGAAGGGGTGTCTGTGTGGCCCAATTTGTGGAAAAAAGGGAGACTTTGCTGGGAGTAACCCTTGCTGTGTTTTTAAAAAGGAGCCAAGATGAACAAGTCATGGTTCAGCAAAGACTTTGCTACCTACCCCGGTGTCATCCTGGGGGCGGTTAAGGATGGCGTATTTTTGAATGTGCTTGATGCAAATCTACCTGTGAAGTGTACAACTGGGGCACAAGTGCTGCCACTGAAGGCGTTGTCTGTGTGGCCCAATTTTTGGGAAAAAAGGGAGAGTCCGCTTTGAGTCACCTTGCGGTGTCTTACATCATTTTAGAAGGGCATGCCATGCCTATATCTGTGCCTCCTCCTCTTTTTCCTCGTAACGCTGTTTTGTTTTTGCATGAGAATTTGTTCTTGTCACTTTCCCATGTGTTTTTGTTGTCCTGTAAGTTGTTTGTCACCTTTTGGACACTTTTAAGGGTGTTTTTTAGGTGTTTTTATGTGTTTGTGATTGCCTCCCATTGTTTCCTATGGGTTCGAGGGGTTCGGCGAACTGGTTCGCCGAACCGAACTCGAACTAGACCTCTGACGAACCAAGCTCGAGCCGAACCGCGACCGGTTCGCTTATCTCTAGTCCCAACCTGTTCAAAATTATTACAGATAATTTGTAATGTTCTTACCATTTAATCTTTTTTTTGCACTAACTCCATACCTTTAAACATGCCTGGATTATATGGAATTGGCCCATGACTGGCTGTCATTTATTGACCACAGCAATTACATTACTGCAAAGAAAGCCAAAGCACTGAAAGCTCAGGTACGGTGGGAAATTGTTTTTTTGTAATAGTTGGGGTATTAAAGTTCTGAAGACTCCTTCATCTGGATAATGGTTACTGAGAAGCTGTGTGCACGAAAATGTCCAAAATGAATGGCAGAAACTTCACATGTAAACAGAGCCTCATTGAACTTGAAATAACACTGTTCTACATATTTTCAAAAGTTGTCAGGTTCAGTTATGAAATGAGCCATTTCTTAAAGGGAACCAAACATCAGGATTTTCATGTATAAGGTGCAGCCAGTGCAGTACTGGCACTATCAGGCACAGGCTGTACATACCATTAGGGTGCAGCTCGGGTGTTTAGTCAGTGAAATCCAACTTTATAAAGTTTGAAAATTTGTGCACTTTTTGATTGACGTGTGCACCTCTCTCCTAATATCCGGGCGTGTTATGGACGTTTATCCCCGCTCCCTCCCGCCGCCTGTTCCTCCCTCTCACTGGCCGTATGTAAATTTCTCTCTTCAGAAACATGGCACCGGAGTTGGCACCTGCGCATAGCGCTTATCTCCGGTGCCATGTTTCTGAAGCCCACTGTGCTTAGTATTTTGCAGGAGAGGGTGGCGCATGCGCCCTCGCTTCTTCAGATCCCGTTGTGACCGCGGGAGCGCGCGTGGTGACAACAGCACTGCAGAACAGTTGATGAGAGAACGCGATTAGCTGCAATCGCGTCCTCTCATCAGCTGTCCTGTTGTGACCGCGCGCGCTCCCGCGGTCACAATGGGATCTGAAGCAGCGAGGGCGCATGCGCCGCCCTCTCCTGCAAAATACTAAGTACAGCAGGTTCAGAAACATGGCGCCGCAGATAAGCGCTATGCGCAGGTGCCAACTCCGGCGCCATGTTTCTGAAGAGAGAAATTTATATACGGCCAGTGAGAGGGAGGAACAGGCGCCGGGGGGGTGGGGATAAACGTCCATAACACGCCCGGACATTAGGAGAGAAGTGCACACGTCAATCAAAAAGTGCACCAATTTTCAAACTTTATAAAGTTGGATTTCACTGACTAAACACCCGAGCTGCACCCTAATGGTATGTACAGCCTGTGCCTGATAGTGCCAGTACTGCACTGGCTGCACCTTATACATGAAAATCCTGATGTTTGGTTTCCTTTAATAATTTTGGCCTCCTGAATTCATATCTGACAATGAAAATGTTTAGCTGGTTCTTAATTCTATGATATTAAAGAATTTTCCTTTTACTGCCACATATAATTAATGCATAAACGTTTCAGTAGTTTCAAAATCCCACCAACAACATCTGCAAGGAGTTTGTATGTTCTCCCCGTGTTTGCATGGGTTTCCTCCGGGTACTCCGGTTTCCTCCCTCACTCCAAAGACATACAGATAGGGACTTTAGATTCAGAGTCCCAATGGGGACAGTGTTGCCAATGTATGTAAAGTGCTGTGGAATTAATGATGCTATGTAAGTGAATAAATATTATTATTATTATTATTCAGCGAAGAAAAACTAAAACTATACCTTACACAGAGGGCATTTATAAAAGTAGGTGATGCAATTGTAAGTAGATTACGTCATCGGAGCTGAGTTGTCATGTTTTGATTGGTCACCGAAAGTTGATAGAATGCAAAAGGCTCAACAGACTAAATAGAAGATGTAACAGATTAACTACTAATCTAATATATAAAGAGTGTATGTGTGTATGTATGTGTGTGTGTCCACTAAAGGAATCCGCATCGTCGCATTTACAATCATGAAATTCTGTACAGACACCCCATGTGACTCTGTGAACGTCATAGACTAAAACTTGCCTCCATTAAAGTCAATAGAGCTGCGAGCTATAAGTTATTAATTGGAGCTGTGATTGGTTGCTGTAGGAAAAAAATAAATAAGAAGCTTATGTGTGAGGTAATAAGATGTCGATGGGGAGACGGATAGAAAGAGACAGACAGACAGGCACAGACAGAGTAAGAGGCAGACAGGGAAAGAGACAGAGGCAGACAGAGACAGGGAAAGAGAAAGAGAGACAGACAGTCAAAGAGGCAGAGGCAGAAAAACACAGACAGACAGGGAAAGAGACAGGCACAGACAGGGAAAGAAACAGGCAGAGAGACAGACAGGGAATGACACAGATACAGAAAGAGACAGACAGGGAAAGAGACAGAGACAAGGAAAAAGACAGAGACAAGGAAACAGACAGGGAAAAAGACAGCGACAAGGAAAGAGAGGGAAAGAGACAGATGGGGAAAGACAGATGGGGAAAAAGACGGACGGGGAAAGAGACGGACGGGGAAAGAGACGGACGGGGAAAGAGACGGACGGGGAAAGAGACGGACGGGGAAAGAGACGGACGGGGAAAGAGACGGACGGGGAAAGAGACGGACGGGGAAAGAGACGGACGGGGAAAGAGACGGACGGGGAAAGAGACGGACGGGGAAAGAGACGGACGGGGAAAGAGACGGACGGGGAAAGAGACGGACGGGGAAAGAGACGGACGGGGAAAGAGACGGACGGGGAAAGAGACGGACGGGGAAAGAGACGGACGGGGAACGAGACGGACGGGGAACGAGACGGACGGGAAAAGAACCAGATGGGGAAAGAGCCAGACCTGGAACGAGAGGCAGGGAAAGAGTCTGACAGACAGACACAGAAATAGAGAAAGACAGGCAGCCACAGAGAGAGACAGACAGACACAGATAAAGAGAGACAGACAGAGAGACTGATACAGACACATACAGAAAGATAAACAGACAGACATACATGGATAAAAACAGAAAGGGAAAGAGACATACAGGGAAAGAGACAGACAGGGAGGGAGACAGAGTCAGACACACAGACAAACAGAAAGACACACAGACAGAGACTGGGAGCGAGACAGAGAGAAAGTTACTATCCCAGCGCAATGCCCGGGTACTACAGCTAGTAATGTAATAATGATGAAATTTCACAATACAAAAAGTTCCCCTTTATACAGTGTGTCCACCCATATCCTGTCCACTGCCATTAACTTGAGAACAGCGGCAGCTATAGGAATAGACGTGGTGTCTAGGTATAGTAAAGTAACCATGCACTACGCAATGAAAACCACCTATAGCGCCACCTGGTAGAAAACAACGGAGTTAGCATTTTTATCTGGAAAACAGAACGAGATAGGGAAAAAAAGTGAATTAAAAAATTGTAGGGCATCATCAATTCAAAACAAATCGACACCTTGCATACAGAAATACTATGATTAGAACGTGTAAAACTCACAAGGCTGCAGACATGAAGCGATACCTCGTGGAGACCTTCCTTGGGTATGATGGCTGCGTGGAGTGTCCTCCACACTCATCTAACCTGACCCCATTGGACTTCTTTCTGTGACGTCACATCAAACAGCAGGTGTATGCGACCCCTCCACCAATATTGCAGGACCTACGACGATGTATCATAGATGCTTGTGCAAACGTGTCACCTACAAAATTGCACAATGTGCAGCAAGATACAGTATGCTATCCAGAGTCCAGAATGTGCATTGCAGCTGACGGTGGCCACTTTGAGCAGCAAAGTTAAATGAGCGCCATATGCGGGATCAGTATTCAATGTTTTGGGGGGTCATGGGTTTCATATCATAGCATTTCTGTATGCAAGGTGTCGATTCGTATTGAATTGATGATGCCCTACAATTTTTTAATTCACTTTTTTTCTCTATCTCGTTCTGTTTTCAAGATAAAAATGGTAACTCCGTTGTTTTCCACCAGATGGCGCTATAGGTGGTTTCATTGTGTATGCCATGGGTACTTTACTATACCTAGACACCACTTCTATTCCTATAGCTGCAGCCGTTCACAAGTTAATGGTCGTGGACAGGATATGGGTGGACACATTGTGTAAACCAGACCAATATTTAAGGGACTGATTTGCCCTATATATACTTAGCACTTATTAAAATTAACTGCCTGACTGTGGAGGTTGGCACAAAAATTGATCATGTAAGTGGAGTCATCGCTAGAGATGAGCGAACCGGTCGCGGTTCGGCTCGAGGTGGTTCGCCGAACGGAGGTCTCGTTCGAGTTCAGTTCGTCGAACGTTCGACGAACCGAACTCGAACGTATAGGCTATAATGGGAGGCAATCACAAACACATAAAAATGCATTATAAATGTACACAAACAGTTAATAAACATTGCCATAACACTTACCGGTCCTCGCAATCCCTTCTGCACTCTGTCTCCTGCCGCTATTCCATCCGATGATCGCTGAATCCTCCCGGTGACCTGCACTGCCAGCAGAGAAGCAGGACCTATCGTGACGTCAAAATAGCCATGTGACCAGTCACGTGGCTATTATCTCATTGGCTACAGACTGGTCACATGACTATGAACGTCATGTAGGACCTGCGAGTGCATCTCTCCGGTACACGGTGCACATATGTGTATCGCCGTGTACCGGCGACATGCTCTAGCACACGGTCGACTCCCCGTTCCGTTAGGGACCGGCTGACACAGCCGGTCATTAACGGAGATCACCGTTGCCATAGCAACGCAGTTAGCGGTGACGTCACCGCTAACCGCGGCTCCGAGAGCACCGTTGCTATGGTAACGCGTCTGTCAGCGTTACCGCTAGCAGCCAGCAGTGATCACTCACGGAAGGAAGGCTGCACGCTGCTTCCCGATTGTAGTGAGCATTGTAGTGAGGATGGAGGTTCCCCAGCCCCAAGTGATGAGCTGGTGAATCTCATCCTTCCTCACTACAATCGTCACTACTACTACACTAGAAAGAAAGAAGACAGAAGAGCAGGATCGTGGGCTGACAGGGGGTAATAAAGATGGAGTCTCTAATGTGTCTGTGTATTTATTTCTATTAAAGTATTTTTTCTCTGTGTGGTGTCTTTTTTTTAACCCTTTATTGGAGATTCTTAATGGCCGGGTCAAACGTGCCTGACATTAAGAATCTCTGGCTTAATACTGGCTGGTAAAACAAAGCCAGTATTAACTCATGATTACCCAACAAGCCACCCGGCTCCAGGGCTGTTGGAAGAGTTGGATACAGCGCCAGATGATGGCGCTTCTATGAGAGCGCCATTTTCTGGGACGGCTGCGGACTGAAATCCGCAGCAGAGGCGCCCACAAACCTCGGGCTAACCTGTGCTGCGGATTCCAATCCCCAGCTGCCTAGTTGTACCCGGCTGGACACAAAAATGGGGCGAAGCCCACGTCATTTGTTTTTTAATTATTTCATGAAATAAGTGAAGTAATTAAAAAAAACGGGCTTCCCTATATTTTTGGTTCCCAGCCGGGTACAAATAGGCAACTGGGGGTTGGAGGCAGCCCGTGGCTGCCAGCTGTACCTGGCTAGCATACAAAAATATGGCGAAGCCCACGTCATTTTTTTGGTGGGCAAAAAACTTCTGCATACAGTCCTGGATGGAGTATGCTGAGCCTTGTAGTTCTGCAGCTGCTGTCTGCTCTTCTCCATACAGACAGACAGCAGCTGCAGAACTACAAGGCTCAGCATACTCCATCCAGAAATGTATGCAGAAGTTTTTTGCCCCCTGAAAAAATTATGTGGGCTTCGCCATATTTTTGTATGCTAGCCAGGTACAGCAGGCAGGTACGGCTGCCCCCAACCCCCAGTTGCCTATTTGTACCCGGCTGGGAACCAAAAATAAAGGGAAGCCCTTTTTTTATTATTTCATGAATTTCATGAAATAATTAGAAAACAAATGACGTAGGCTTTGCCCCATTTTTGTGTCCGGCCAGGTACAACTAGGCAGCTGGGGATTGGAATCCGCACCACAGGTTGGCCTGAGCTTTCTGGGCCCCACTGCTGCGAATTGCAGTCTGCAGCCACCTCAGAAAATGGCATTTTCATAGAAGCGCCATCTTCTGGCGCTGTATCCAACTCTTCCAGCACCTGCCTGCTATACCTGGCTAGCATACAAAAATATGGCGAAGCTCACGTCCTTTTTTTGTAGTTTTTTGGCAAAAAAAATAAAAAATGCTTCCCTGGATTTTCCATTGCCAGTGAAGGTAACACCAAGCAGTGGGGGTTAGCAGCCAGTAGCTGCTTGGATTACCCTTAGCTAGCAATACAAAAAATGCAGCGGGAGCCCATATATATTTTTTTTAATTATTTATTTAAATAACTAAAAATAAAATGGGCTTCCCTGTATTTTGATTGCTGGACATCACAGTGCTGTAAAAATAAATCTTTAAAAAAATGACGTAGCGCTCCGCGGTATTTTTGATTCTCAGCGCAGATAAAGCAGACAGCTATGGGTTGCCACCCCCATCTGCCTGCCGTTACCTTGGTTGGCAATCAAAATACAGGGAAGCCCATTAATTTTTTCTATTTAAAAAATAGTTAAAAAAAAAAAAATGACGTTGGGTCCACCCATTTTTGATAGCCAGCTAGGGTAAAGCAGACGGCTGTAGCCTGAAAACCACAGCTGGCAGCTTTACCGTGGTTGGGGATCCAATGTGGAGGTCCCCTCAGGCTCTTTTTTATAATTATTTTATAAATATTAATAATTACACAATAAAAGTAGGGTCCCCCCCAAATTGGATCACCAGCCAAGGTAAAGCGGACAGCTGTGGTCTGGTATTCTCAGGGTGGGAAGGTCCATAGTTATTGGGCCTTCACAGCCTAAAAATAGCAGGCCGCAGGCACCCCAGACGTGGCGCATCCACTAGATGCGCCAATCCTGGCGCTTCACCCCAGCTCATCCCGTGCCCTGGTGCAGTGGCAAACGGGGTAATAAATCGGGTTGATACTAGCTGTAAAGTCACCTGAGATCAAGCCCAGCAGTTTGTGATGTCATGGCGTCTATTAGATACCCAACATCATAAACTGTCAGTACTAACAAAAACAAAAAATCGACAAAAGAAATTTATTTGAAAAAACAGTCCCCAAAACATTTCCTCTTTCACCAATTTATTGTAAGAAAAAAAATAAAGGGGTCCCATGACGACTCTGGACCGTCTAGAATATGGGGGGGAGACACTCAGGGAACGTATCCCCCATTTTCTAGGAGTGCGGACCCTTCATGTGAGGAGTGTGGGTGCAATGAATCTGCACTCACTCTCCCCGGGTCCACAGCAGCAGAGTCCATGTCGTAATGGTTGCTACCAAAGCTGCAATGCCCTGCTCATGAGGTAAGGGCATGCCTAATCAGGAGAACTACTGTAGAGGAAACTCTGCTCACTGGTATATAGGTGCTCAGAGGTAATAATAGATAAAATTAGTGAGTAACCTCGGCACTCTAAATCTCCCAGACTAAGTCAGTAAGTCACAATGGATAGTAATGCAAAATCACTCTTTATTGGTCCATATTAAGAAAAAAAAATTTTTCATAAGCATATATGTTTTTGTCCAAAACAAGTTACAAATGACGTTTCGGCCTGAGCCTTCGTCAGATTGGACTTATCTGCATGTAATCATGAAAAATGACAATAATCAGTATCACATAAGAGTGAGAGAACAATAACATAAACTCGAACAATGTAGAGGTACAATTGGGATGCAGCAAAAAAACTGCAACACAGCAAGAAATGAAACACATGATACAAATGTCATAATACAGTACAAGGACAATATAGTAATGACAAATATGGGGTCAGAGTAGGCTTAGACAGCTCTGGTACGAAAGAGATGTCAATCATAAAGTAACATGTGCAGTAGGTGTAGAGCTACAGTATGCATGGCAGAGCTAATGGGTAGACCGACCATAGAAAAAGAACGGAGAAAAAGTGGAGAAAAAGTGGAGCATAAGAGGAGAAAAAGTGGAGAAAAAGTGGAGATTAAGAGGAGAAAAAGTGGAGAAAAAGTGGAGAAAAAGTGGAGCATAAGAGGAGAAAAAGTGGAGAAAAAGTGGAGATTAAGAGGAGAAAAAGTGGAGAAAAAGTGGAGCATAAGAGGAGAAAAAGTGGAGAAAAAGTGGAGCATAAGAGGAGAAAAAGTGGAGAAAAAGTGGAGAAAAAGTGGAGCATAAGAGGAGAAAAAGTGGAGAAAAAAGTGGAGAAAAAGTGGAGCATAAGAGGAGAACAAGTGGAGAAAAAGTGTAGAAAAAGTGGAGAAAAAGTGGAGCATAAGAGGAGAAAAAGTGGAGAAAAAAGTGGAGGAAAAAGTGGAGAAAAAGTGGAGCATAAGAGGAGAAAAAGTGGAGAAAAAAGTGGAGAAAAAGTGGAGATTAAGAGGAGAAAAAGTGGAGAAAAAGTGGAGAAAAAGTGGAGAAAAAGTGGAGAAAAAGTGGAGATTAAGAGGAGAAAAAGTGGAGAAAAAGTGGAGCATAAGAGGATAAAAAGTGGAGAAAAAGTGGAGCATAAGAGGAGAAAAAGTGGAGAAAAAAGTGGAGAAAAAGTGGAGCATAAGAGGAGAAAAAGTGGAGAAAAAGTGGAGAAAAAGTGGAGCATAAGAGGAGAAAAAGTGGAGATTAAGAGGAGAAAAAGTGGAGAAAAAGTGGAGCATAAGAGGAGAAAAAGTGGAGAAAAAGTGGAGCATAAGAGGAGAAAAAGTGGAGAAAAAAGTGGAGCATAAGAGGAGAAAAAAGTGGAGAAAAAAGTGGAGAAAAAAGTGGAGAAAAAGTGGAGAAAAAAATGGAGAAAAAGTGGAGCACCCTTTGGTACCTTTCATGTGGCACTAAGGGGTGCTTAGCTTTGTATTTAGCCAAAAAAATGAAAAAAAAATGACGTAGGGTTCCCCCTAGTTTTGTAGCCAGCTAGGGTAAAGCAGACGGCTGCAGCCTGCAGACCACAGCTGGCAACCTCACCTTGGCTGGTAATCCAAAACTGAGGGCACCCCACGCTGTTATTTTAAATTAAATAAATAATTAAAAAAAAAAAACACGTAGGGGTCCCCCAAAATTGGATCACCAGCCAAGGTAAAGCAGACAGCTGGGGCCTGATATTCTCAGACTAGGGAGGTCCATGGTTATTGGAATCTCCCCAGCCTAAAAATAGCAGGCCGCAGCCGCCCCAGAAGTGGCGCATCCATTAGATGCGCCAATCCTGGTGCTTCGCCCCAGCTCATCCCGCGCCCTGGTGCGGTGGCAAACGGGGTAATATATGGGGTTAATACCAGATGTGTAATGTCACCTGGCATCAAGCCCTGGGGTTGGTGAGGTCAGGCGTCTATCAGATACCCGACATCACCAACCCAGTCAGTAATTTAAAAAAATAGACGACAAACACATTTTTATTTGAAAAAACACTCCCCAAAACATTCCCTCTTTAACCAATTTATTAGATTGAAAAACAAATCCAGGTCTGGTGTAATCCAAGGGGTTGCCATGACAATCCACACTGTCCCAGTCAATGAAGAGCAGGATGTTCCCCATTGGCTGGGAGAGCAATGCAGTGACCTGAGCTAAAATCAATGGGTCAGCCCAGGTCACTGCAGGGCATGACAAGTGCTGCTGTCAGCGAGGTACATTACCTGCGCTGATCTCCAGCACTGCCGACAGCCCCTGTCACTGAGGTCAATGACCGGCGCCTTCACATCAAGTATCGCGAGAGGTCCGTGACGTCACCGCCAGTGTCAGTCTCGGGTCGGAAGCGATAGGTGATGTGACAAGCGGCGGCCATGGAGGACAGTGACAGCGCTGAGGTCGAGATGGCGGGACTTCATCACCGCAGGTAAGCCGAGCGGGGGGGGGTAGGGTGCGTGTGTGAGAGTGTGTGTGTGTGTATATGTATGTATATATGTATACATGCCGCGGGCAGGAGGGGGCGGAGTGAGCTGAGCTGGGCTTCCTGCACGTAACTAAGATAAACATCGGGTTACTAACCAAAGCGCTTTGCTTGGATACCCGATGTTTATCTTGGTTACCAGCTTGTGGCAGGCTGCCAGCGATGGCTCCTGCACACTGTAGCTGGGAGGGGGGGGGGGGTGTGCGTGAGTGAGAGTGTGTGTGTGTGTGTGGATATGTATGTATACATGCCGCGGGCAGGAGGGGGCGGAGTGAGCTGAGCGGGAAGTGTGGGCTTCCTGCACGTAACTAAGATAAACATCGGGTTACTAACCAAAGCGCTTTGCTTGGATACCCGATGTTTATCTTGGTTACCAGCTTGTGGCAGGCTGCCAGCGATGGCTCCTGCACACTGTAGCTGGGAGGGGGGGGGGTGTGCGTGAGTGAGAGTGTGTGTGTGTGTGTGGATATGTATGTATACATGCCGCGGGCAGGAGGGGGCGGAGTGAGCTGAGCGGGAAGTGTGGGCTTCCTGCACGTAACTAAGATAAACATCGGGTTACTAACCAAAGCGCTTTGCTTGGATACCCGATGTTTATCTTGGTTACCAGCTTGTGGCAGGCTGCCAGCGATGGCTCCTGCACACTGTAGCTGTAAAAAGCCCTGCTTTTTGCTGCTAGAACCGTTCTCGAACGTTTCTAGAACTATCGAGCTTTTAGCAAAAAGCTCGAGTTCTAGTTCGATCTCGAACAGCCCAAAAATCACTCGAGCCTAGAACTGGAGAACCACGAACCGCGAACCGCGCTCAACTCTAGTCATCGCTCCTCTACGGCTGGCAGTGTAACACCCTATGAGGCCCTATAAATAGGTTAATCTAAAAAGAATATGCACAAGTCATAACATTCAAGGCAGCCAATTAAGGCAAGTGAAGATGATGAAAAAATAAAAACACAATTTTTTTATAAGCCAGCATGAAAGCTGTCATAAATAATTACAATAGCATTCAACTCAACCTACGAAAGCTCAAGTACCCGCTCAGGTCCGTCATCTAACGGAAATACAGGGATGTGACTCACACAACTTGCCAAGGTGAGCATATCCAATTTTTTGTAATCTTTTCATAAAACCCCAGATTGCACTTTTTTCCCTCCATCTCACTGCATCCCTTGTGAAAATTGGGAATATGGGGTTTAAACAACATTTTAGTGCAGTAAAATTAAATTATTTTTTTCTTCATCATCCAAAAGTATAACATTTTGTGACACACCTGTAGTGTCAATATGCTCACTGCACCCCTTGATGAATTCATTGAGGGGTGCAGTTTATATAACGGGGTCATTTGTTGAAGGTTTTCTGCTGTTCTGGCACCTCAAGGGTTCTGTCAGTGTGTCATAGCACCCCCAAACCAGTCCAAATACATTTTGAACTCATATATGGTGCTCCTTCCCCTCTTCACTGTGTACTGCACATCAAAAGTCGTTTTTGACCATATATGGAGTATTAGCAAATTCAGAACAAATTGCACAAGTTTTATGGTGCACTTTCTCCTGTTACCCTAGTAATAAATTTGAGGTTAATGCAACATTTTTTGTAATAAAAATATGTTTTTTCATTTTTACAGTTCAACGTTATAAAATTCTGTGAAGTCCCTCGGGGTGTAATGTGCTCACCAAACATTTATAGAAATTCTTTTAGGGGTCTATTCATTTGTGGGGAGTTTCCACTATTTAGGCACATCAAGAGTATTCTAAATGCGACATGGCATCTGCTAACGATGTCTGCTAATTTTGCGTTCAAAATGACAAATGGCGCTCCTCCCCTTCCGAGCCCTGCCGTGCAACCAAACAGTAGTTTTCCCCCACATATGGGGTATTGGTGTACTCAGGAGAAATTTCACAACAAATTATGCAGCGTACTTTTTCCTGTTGTGAAAATGGAAGCTTTGGGGTTAAAAAAAAAAACATTTTTGTGGTAAAAATTTATTTTTTTTATTTTCATGTTTCAGTGTTTAATTTCTGTGAAGAACCTGGGGGTACTAAACATTTATATAAATTCCTTGAGTGGTCTAGTTTCCAAAATGGGGTTGTGATGACTCAGCGTTTGTCCATTTGTGGGGGAGGTGAACTGTTCTTTATTTCGCCAGACAGACCGGTATGTTTCCTTTGTTAAATGTAGAGAAGTTAGCTATTATCTCATGTAAAATTGATCAGAGCCCCATTGTCTGAAAATATGGATTGTCTTTTAAATGTATATTGCTTTAGCCCTTCTGACAACATAGTTTAGAGGAAAATTATGCAGTTGGCTTGAACTAGCGACCAGTGAGAGAGCAGCCATCTCCACCAATCCTTTATTAGTGCTGTGTGGTATAAAAAGGCCTTGCTTCAGTCACCAGAGATATTCTACATGACGTCAGCCAAAGAGTTACAGTTCCAGCTGAAGGTTCACAGGACTGCTTCACTACTCAATGCTGAGCCCACGAATTTGCTTTGAGAACCCAGTTTGGGACAAACTCTGTCACCTGGCTACATATCTTTGTGTGCTCTGTCAGCTTCCTAAACTGGCCACTATCTCCTCTCAATGAGTGTCCACAAAAAGTGGGGTGCTGTTGGCTTGATTAGTTGGCTCTGGAAACCCCAAAGTTATGAAGCTTCCAATCCCTAGTAGACCAGCGGAAGGGTGAGACTCTGTCACTTGTACCATGTTGTGTTCTTGCTGGGAGTGTTTGCTAAGATGTCAGTGGTTCACCAAAAGGTAAATCTATATCAATGTGTGGTTCCCTCACCCTGTGTTGTCTGAGTGGTGTTTTGCCCATGGGCATTCAGTGGAATGAGCCCTGGTCCATGCGGTCTTTCCAAAGACAAAAGCACCCACTGACCATTGTGTCTCCACAGGGGTCACTTGTTGGTGGTTCCCCTGTTTAGGCACATCAGGAGCTCTCCTAACACGACATGGCGTGTACCAACTATTCCATCCAACATTGCGTCCAAAAAGTCAAAAGACCCAAACAGTAGTATTCCACAACATACACTATGTGCAGAATTATTAGGCAAGTTGTATTTTACAGGATTTTATTTTTTTATTATTAATCAACAACTATGTTCTCAATCAACCCAAAAGATATCAAAGCTTAATATTTTTGAAAGTTGGAGTGGGTTTTTTTAAATTTGGCTATCTTAAGCCTGCTTTACATGTTACGATTTCGCATATGATATCGTATGCGATCGTAACCGCCCCCATCGTATGTGCGGCACGTTTAATTTGTTGAATGTGCCGCTCAAACGATTAACCCCGTTACACGTACTTACCCGTCCATACGACCTCGATGTGGGCGGCGAACGTCCACTTGGTGGAGTGGGAGGGACGTTCGGCATCACATCGACGTCACGCGGCAGCCGGCCAATAGAAGCGGAGACGAAACGTATGAGACGTAAACATCCCGCCCACCTCCTTCCTTCCGCATTGTCAGCGGGAGCCGCGGACGGAGGTAAGCTGTCGTTCAATGTTCCCGGGGTGTCACACACTGCGATGTGTGCTGCCTCGGGAACATTGCACAACCGCACGTTCAATCTTTGAGGAATGAATGACGTGCATGCGATGAATGGATTTTCGTTCAGTCGCAATTGCACGGAGGTTTTACACACTACAATCATACTTACGATGCCGGATGTGTGTCACTTACGACGTGACCCCGCCGACACATCGTAAGATTTATTGTAGCGTGTAAAGCGCCCTTTAGGAGGATATCTGTTTGTGCAGGTAACTATTACTGTGCAGAATTATTAGGCAACTTAATAAAAACCAAATATATTCCCATCTCACTTGTTTATTTTCACCAGGTAAACCAATATAACTGCGCAAAATTTAGAAATAAATATTTCTGACATGCAAAAACAAAACCCAAAAGAATTAGTGACCAATATAAACACCTTTCTTTATGATGATGCTCAACAGCCTTCCATCCATAGATTCTGTCAGTTGCTTGATCTGTTTACGATCAACATTGCATGCAGCAGCCACCACAGCCTCCCAGACACTGTTCCGAGAGGTGTACTGTTTTCCCTCCCTGTAGATCTTACATTTATGAGGGACCACAGGTTCTCTATGGGGTTCAGATCAGGTGAACAAGGGGGCCATGTCATTATTTTTTCATATTTTAGACCTTTACTGGCCAGCCACACTGTGGAGTTGTTGGATGCATGTGATGGAGCATTGTCCTGCATGAAAATTATGTTTTTCTAGAACGATACCGACTTCTTCCTGTACCACTGCTTGAAGAAGTTGTCTTCCAGAAACTGGCAGTAGGTCTGGGAGTTGAGCTTCACTCCATCCTCAACCCGAAAAGGTCCCACAAGTTAATCTTTGATGATACGAGCCCATACCACTTGCCTGCACCCCGCTGAGGAAGCATTTGCGATAACGCGCGTCCGGGAGAAAAGGTTGCTCACTCACCCACTCTGGGACTGCCAGCTTAAACCCTCTATTTTTACACTATGGGTAAGTCTGATTTACTTTCTTTCTACACTATGACTATTTGACCCTGTGGTGTTTCTCTGTTACATGGCTCACTAAACTTAGTATTTACTACTCAGCTCATGGAGCAAAGATGGGTTAATGTGGCTAGTTTCCCAGGTGGGTGGGTGTGATAAAATCCACCTACCTCATTATTGATTATATGGAAAATGCACATTCATATTAATGTATGTTTATTCTTCAATAAAAATTATTTTTTATATTGGAATAAGTCTCCTTTAGTGTGTTTGCACTAAGTATTCAATTGTCCGGGAGTATATTCTATAAATATTGTCCATACAGGGGATTGTGACTGTTTTCACTATGACAAAATTGCAAAACTTTATTTTCCCCCTTTTGTCTATGACCTATTTGACAGCCCATACCAGTACCCCACCTCCACCTTGCTGGCGTCTGAGTCAGAGTGGAGCTCTCTGCCTTTTACTGATCCAGCCTCTGGCCCATCCGTCTAGCCCATCAAGAGTCACTCTCATTTCATCAGTCCATAAAACCTTTGAAAAATCAGTTTTAAGATATTTCTTGTTCCAGTCTTGACGTTTTATGTTTCTTCTTCAAAGGTGGTCATTTTTAAGCCTTCCTTACCTTGGCCATGTTCCTCCAGTAACGTTGCAGCTCTGAAATATGGCCAAACTGGTGGCAAATGGCATCTTGGCAGCTTCACGCTTGATTTTCCTAAATTCATGGGCAGTTATTTTGTGCATTTTTTGCTCAACACGCTTCTTGCGACTCTGTTGGCTATTTGCCATGAAACACTTGATTGTTCGGTGATCACACTTCAAAAGTTTGGCAATTTCAAGACTGCTGCATCCCCTTGCAAGACATCTCACAATTTTGGACTTTTCAGAGCCCGTCAAATCGCTCTTCTGACCCATTTTGCCAAAGAAAAGGAAGTTGCTTAATAATTAAGCACACCTTATATAGGGTGTTGATGTCATTACACCACACCCCTCCTCATTACAGAGATGCACATCACCTGATTTACTTAATTGGTAGTTGGCTATCAAAGCCTATACAGCTTGGAGTAGGACAACATGTATTAAAAAGTATTATGTGATCAAAATACTCATTTGCCTAATAATTCTGCACACAATGTATGGGGTATTGACATACTCAGGAGAATTTGCAAAACAAATTGTATGGTAAATTTTCTTTTGTTACTCTTGTAAAAATGTAGGGCTCAAATAACATTTTTGTGGGAAAAAAAATAGTTTTGTAAATTTTTGGAGAAAATTCAGAAATTGCTCATAAACTTTTAATCCTTCTAACTTCCTAACAAAAAAATTATGCTTCAAAAATTGTGCTAATGTAAAGTAGACATGTGGGGGGTGTGGAGCCTGGACCGGGATGTGAGCACATGCAGGGAGACACTCTCCTGCTGACTCACCGTGATACCGCTGGAGCCACCGCACGGCTGATGATCATAGTGACACCGGAGGGCATCGGCATCCAGCAGAAGTCTCAGCTCCTGAACTGGCAGCATGTCCAGGCGGCAGAGGGCCTGGATCACAAAATGGCACTGAGGTCAGAGAGGAGGCGGAGAAAGCAAACACAGCCTGCCAGCATCGCATGAATCAGCTACAAAGCTTGCACAGTTTGCAATACAATCAGAGGAATCTCTGGAGGAGCCCGGTAAGATGGTGGAGGAGAACGGGGAGGAGGAGGAAGATCTGGAGGAGGCTGAAGGAATAGAGGGAAAACCAGGAGAAGGCAAATAGGAGGAGGAATCAGGAGAGCAGCAGAGGAAATACTGGAGAACCCCACTATTAAGGATGTGTTTCAGGTGGTCTCCTTCTGCAAACAGGCCCTCACAACATTAACCCAGCAAGTGCTGGGAATACAGGTACTACATACTGTAGCTACTCTCAAAAAAGATCAGAAGAAAACTGATATGAGAACCACTGCTGTGGAGGAAAGAGTGGGGCAGCTGAGGATCATATAGTTACACTGCAAACAGCAGAGAAAAAGTTCCAGCAGCAGATATCTGAGTTGTCCGCAAAAACGGATGACTTGGAGAACCGTTCCAGGAGAAACAATATAAAAAAGGAGAGGGAAGAAATCCTACTGAATTCATAGAAACGTGGCTTAAAGAAAAGATTGGCGCTGATAATTTGACCAAGTTATATGCAATTGAGAGGGCACACAGAGTCCCAATGCAACCGCAACCACCTGGCAAGGGGCTCCGTATGATGCTGGCGAAACTGCTTAACTACAGGGACCAGGATATTATTCTACGCAAGGCGTGGGATCTGGAGAACCTGACAATTGATGGACCCCAGTGGTTATATACCCTGACTACACTGTACCGGTACAGAAGCAAAGAATACAATTTACAGGGGTAAAGAGACGACTCCGTGAGCTGGGGGTTAAATATTCCATGATGTTCCCAGCAAAACTTCGAGTAGCAGCACTGGAGAAGGTGCACATTTTTCTTGATCCAGAGGAGGCCCTGAAATGGATAGACATCAATGCAAGGAAGCTGCAAACAACAGGAGAAGGATAGAAGCTGGCTATGAGTGACAATGGACTACAGAACTGGCTACTCATAAGCATTTGCATTTGCTAGAGGAGAAGGAGACTTCATAAGCCCATTTTTATGGCAGTGACGGTACACTCCCCCCCTCTTTTTTTTTCTCTCTTCCTCTTCCAGGTTATTATTGTTGATCTCTTGCTCCTGTCCCTGAGTGTTAGATGGGGCAGGGAGAAGTTTCTTAACACTAAGCTGGACAATGTCAGGAGGAGGATAATACATTTTTTTTCTTTTCTTCTGGTCGTGCGGCGGCGATTGATAAATGCTTAAGTTTTCAAAAATTCATATGTTAGCAGTTTACATTATATGATATATGCAAATGAAAACGAATATGGTGAAGGCGGGAGGTGAGTTAGGGGGTTCTGCTCACTGGGATGAGACAGGTTTGGTATGAGAGAAAAGGAGGAAGGAGGTTGACTGGTTTGGGAGAGACAGACCTCATTCCCTATAAGGGAGTTAAAGATGTCAATCGGAGGTGGAGGAGTTTTGTTGGTGTGGTTCTAAGGGGCGGATTAGGGAGGGGAAAGACTCAGCGTACAAAGGGACAGGATGTTTGTTTAAAGATAACCAGTAATTTTCAACATCGGAGAGGAGATTAAAATATTATGTTGGAATGTAAGGGGACTGTCAGATAGAGGTAGAAGAGACGCAATGATTAAATATATGCTAGACCAGAGACCATCAATAATGTGCTTATTGGAGACGCATTTGACGAGCGAAACGACAAATGTACTGAACAAGCGATGGGTGCAAAAGGCGTATCACACTACTTTTTCTACTTATGCTAGAGGGGTATCTGTGTTGGTCCATAGATCCGCCCTATATGAAGAAGTGGAGACATGGATAGACACACAGGGACAATATGTAATGGTGATCTGTAAGTTGTATGGACAAATATTATGCATTACTGCTATATATGTTCCATCGCCTTACACTAGTGTCAAAATTAGAGAGGTGAGAGAGCGTTCGGCTAAATGGGGGAATTTGCTATTCTTGTTGGTCGGTGACTTTAATAATGTCATAAATGCATATTGGGACAGGAGCAGAAACTCACGGGATGCGAGGAGGGACAGAGCGACAGCATTTGGTATCCTTATTCAAGAATTGGGGTTGGTAGACGTTTGGAGGATAAGGAATGTAGGGGTGACCTGTTTTTCCTGTCACTCAGCGACCCATGGTATGCTTTCCCGTATAGACCTGGCCTTGGGAAATGAACTGATGGACTCTGGAATTTCAAGTGTTGAATATTTGGCTAGAGTAATATCGGATCATAGTTCAATACTGGTATCTATTAAAAAACGGGGAGTAGGGGAGAGGCTAACAAGAGAATGGAAGTTACATCCGGTTTGGGTAAAAAGTATTGACATGGACGGTATAGCCAGTGAGATTCTGGAATAGTTTACCCTTAATAGAGGTAGTGCGGATCCATTGGTAGTTTGGGACGCCATGAAGGCATACTTGAGAGGCCTTTTCTTTAGAGACGTTTGCCGGTGTAAGTCTCATAGTAGACAGGGGGAAATTGATTGCTTAGAAGCCTTTAAGGGAGCAGTGTGCTGTTCCTAATTGTTTTAGTTAAAACTGTTATTAAGGCTATGTCCGCACGTTGCTTTTTCCCTGCTTTTTTGCTGCTTTTTCAACTGCAGCGTTTAATGGCACAATGGTTGTGTTCTGCTTTTCAAGCAAAGTCTATGGGAATTTGGGTTTCTTGTCCGCACTATGCAGTTCAAACTGCAGCCTTTTTGTTGCAGAACTTTGGTCAAAAACTCAGCTTTGCAGTGCAAAACCCAAATGGCAAAAACAATTGACATGTCAATTGTTTTTGCCATTTGGGTTTTGCAGTGCAAAGCTGAGTTTTTGACCAAAGTTCTGCAGCAAAAAGGCTGCAGTTTGAACTGCATAGTGCGGACAAGAAACCCAAATTCCCATAGACTTTGCTTGAAAAGCAGAACACAACCATTTTGCCATTAAACGCTGCAGTTGAAAAAGCAGCAAAAAAGCAGGGAAAAAGCAACGTGCGGACATAGCCTTAATGTTTTTCATGCTTGTCTCTGCTGCCATCTACTGGTCAGACCTTTCGGCTCCTCTGTTTCTTTTGTCCAGCCCATGGTAGTGTCTGCTGATCCTCTTACATCACTTCCTGGCATATTCAGTTCCAGCCAGAGTTTGTGAGAAAAACACCACCTTATTGGAGCTGCTGGAAGCAAAGTCTTCTGACCTTAGTGGCTTCAGAAACAAGCATCACAAGAGAACCACAATGCCAGGTACTTGGACCACTGTACTCCTTCATGTCCTTAACCTTTGGAGAAAATAAACCACCATTGTTTCATCTCAGCATATGCATGTTTAACTCTGGAGCGCTCTGGTTATGTCTGCCTCACCTATAGGAAAAACGAAGGTAAGATTCTCACAATATCTCACAACTACGCGCCTTCAATCACCTTTAAGTGGGGACAGAACAGTCAGAAGACTGCTTAACAGCCCAAAGTCAAAAACTTCCTTGAGAGCCCAAATCAGTCAGAAGACTGCTTAACAGCCCAAAGTCAAAACTTCCTTGAGAGCCCAAATCAGTCACAAGACTGCTTCTTAACAGCCCAAAGTCAGAAACTTCCTTGAGAGCCCAACTCAGTCAGAAGACTGCTTAACAGCTCAATACCCCGGCTACAGATCCCTAAGAACCTTGTAACTTCCCTTGTAATCTGCCTAGCAACAAGCCTTGTGCACTAGTCTGCCTGCAACAGTGCATGCCTGGATAAGCCTAAGGGGAAGCTCTCCCATCTGCCACGTCCTGTATCACCTCTGCTTGCATTGTAAAAGGACAGTTTATGCACCTGCTGTTTCCCTCTTGCCATACCCCTTCTATAGACTTGCAGTACATTATACCTCATTACTGCACATTGCTGGACTGCGAACCCCAAGTTTTGCTAAAGACACCTTGGGAATCTCATCAGGGAGTCCTTGCAGAGCTGCACAACAATTTTCAGACCCGTATTCAAAAGTCAAGTTTCTTAAAGAGACACTACACCTTAAATCAAAATGGCCGAAAAAGACCTCGGACAGTTCCCCACTGCTGAAACAGAGCAAATACAATCTGATACTGTCCATTATGAAGCCCAGGAGGCAGATCCCGCGCTTCCAGCAGACCAAGTTGTCTGACCGAAGCGCTCTTCCAAACCCATGATAAAGGCCACTGAAAACTATCACACTATGAAAGATGAGCTATGTGAACACCTGGAAGAACAGTGGGAACGAGTCACCTATTACATGTCAAGACTTGAATCCTCATCAGGTGATGCCGCATGCTTACAAGCCGCTCTGGAACGGCTGAACACAGCTCATGAAAGATACAAGAGACTGTCAACAAGGTAAATTACCTTTCTAAAAGACTCTAAAATTGATGAAGCTCTTTCAGACCTGAGCAAGACAGAAGAGGTGGACAAGGAAAGAGATGCCAAGGTGCAAGATGCCATAGACAAGGCCGAACACCGTATCTCTCACCAGCAAGAAACCAGATCACACCGATCAACCTCATGTAGACGTTCCTCTCGGTCATCCGGGTCATCATCCTCAAGAAGCTCAGCCCTAAGCGACAGGATACTAAAGGCCCGCATAAGAGCAGAGGAATCCAAGGTGAGATGTTCCTTCACAGAAAGAGAAGTAGAAGAAGAAGCCAAAAGGGCAGAAGCAGAAGCCAAAAGGGCAGAAGCAGAAGCCCTTGCAAGAGCAGAAGCCGCTAAAGCAGAAGCGCTTGCAAAAGCAGAAGCCGCTAAAGCAGAAGCCAAAAGGGGAGAAGCGGAGTCTCGGATAAAGATTCTTCGGTCACAGATGGAAGAGGAAGTTGCACTAGCTAAAGTGAGACTACTTGAGCAAGCATTGATCCAAGGTCCTGATCCAGCTCACTCGCCACCGCTGGAAGCAGACAATCCAGTTGATCCCACAAGAGACTATGTACTGAATCAGTTACCTGTAGCAACCCCGGTTTGCAGTACCGTCCAAGCCGACAACACCAAAACCTCCAACTTACCTCTACCAGTGCCAGTTCCACCTAAAGCACCCGAGCAAATTAATAACAGTCACCAAGAGGTGCCCTCTCAAACACAGTCACCACGGCAAGATGGCAACCAAGTGTCTCCTGACCCACTTCCACATCTCAAGCAGCGGTCATCAGAATCTACAGAGGCTAAACCACAGCTCAACCCTGCAGCAACGTCATTCTACCCAGGAACATCTCATCCATTCACGCCAGGCAGCCCATACGCCCTTGGGGCATCACGAGTCGTCGTGGCAACAAGTGGTGAGAAATCAGATATGTCTGAGTTTGCCAGGTTCATGGTGAGCAGAGAGCTAATCAACACTAGTCTCACGAAATTCGATGATCGTGCAGAGAGCTACAGGGCCTGGAAAGCAACTTTCAAGGCAGCCATCGCCAATCTCAACTTAACTGAAGAACAGGAGCTCGACCTCCTGATCAAGTGGTTGGGCCCAGGCTCTACAAACCGTATCAAGAGCCTCAGAACCGTCTATGTGGGACAAGCAGAAGCAGGTCTCGCTGCTGCATGGCAAAGACTGGAACGCACCTTTGGCAGCGCAGAAGCAATAGAGAAAGCCCTATTCAAGAGACTGCAGGACATCCCAAAGATCAACCTTAAAGAAGTCCACAAGCTTCAAGACCTAGGTGATCTGCTCATGGAGCTGGAGCTCGCCAAAAGAGATCCTCGTCTGTCTGGGCTGTGCTACCTGGATACAGCCCATGGAGTGAACCCAATCGTGGTGAAGCTGCCATACAGTCTGCAGGAGAAATGGGCAACGTCAGTTTCAAGGTACAAAAGAGTGCATGACGTCACCTTTCCCCCATATATTCACTTCTGCAAGTTCATCGACGAGCAGGCCCAGATGAGGAACGACCCCAGCCTCGACTTCCTAGAGTTCAACACTTTGGCAGCTGCAACATCATCATCATCAAGGTATTAAGGTGCCATACACAAACGCAGAGACATTAAGAACACTGTGAGTGTCAGGAAGACTGAGCTACCATCACCTGTAGCAGCCACAGATAAACAGTACACCATCTCATCACGAGATAAGTCTTTCAATCGAGAATGTCCCATCCATAAAAAACCACATTCACTGAACAAGTGCAGAGGGTTTAGATCCAAAACCCTACAGGAGTGCAAGAAAGTCCTCACAGAGCTTGGGATCTGTTTCAAATGCTGCGCATCACTTGAGCACATGGCCAAGGACTGTAAATCCATCGTCAAGTGTGAGGAGTGTCATAGCGAAAAACACGTTTCAGCCATGCACCCAACCCAGCTAGCTAGAGACACACCGGCTGCAGTCACCACCGCTCCCACTCCAAGTCATGGCGGGGAGTCCAAGAATCAGACTGACACCACCACAGCATCTCCTGCTCATGCTCAGAGGTATGTGGAGAGAGCCAAATGGAGAAATGTTGTGCCCAAATATGCCTCATTAGGGTTTATCCCGAGGGACATCCAGAAAAGGCAATGAAGATGTATGCCATCATAGACAACCAAAGCAACCGGTCCCTGGCAGGAACCAAATTCTTTGAAGCCTTCGGAATTAATGGACCATCAGAACCCTACACCTTGAACACCTGCTCGGGTCGCATGGAGACTGGCGGCAGAAGAGCCCAGGGATTCATTGCTTCTCCTATCAATGGGAAGACTGAAATACCTCTACCAACGCTCGTTGAATGTGACGAAATACCCAGCCACAGGAATGAAATTCCTACCCCAGAAGCTGCATTTCATCAACCACACCTAAGACACCTCGCTAGTGTTATCCCACCTTTAGACAATAACGCAGAGATTCTACTCCTGCTCGGCAGAGACAATCTAAGGGTACACAAGGTGTGACAACAGTGTAATAGGCCTGACTATGCACCATACGCCCAGAGACTGGATTTGAGATGGGTAGTCTTAGGAAATGTGTGCGCTGATTGATCAGAAATTGATTCCTTCAAGACTTACGTGCATGGAGATGGGCGCACAACCTGCCTAAAGCCATGTCCTCATCTTTATAGAGTGAAAGAGAAGTCTCCAGACACAATACAGCTACCTGACATCGCTTCTTCTCTGCATATCGACAACTTGGGAAGATCAGTCTTTCTCACAACCAAGGACGATGATAAAGTAGCCTCGTCAGTAGAGGACAGAGAATTCATCGGAATAATGGACTGTGAGTTTTCTAAAGAGAAAACCAGCCACTTGGTCTCTCCATTACCCTTCCAATCTACCCGGGTAAGACTCCCAAACAACCGAGCTCAAGCTCAGACCAGATTTAACTCTCTTCAGCGTTCTATGAACAGCAAACCTGAAATGAGAGAACATATTGTTGCCTTTATGGACAAAATATTCCGCAACAACCACGCAGAACCTGCTCCATTCTTGAAGAAGAACGAAGAGTGCTGGTATCTGCCTTCATTCGGTGTATACCACCCACGAAAACCGAATCAAATCTGGGTTGTCTTCGACTCCAGCGCCAAACATGAAGGCGTATCCCTTAACGATGTTCTCCTCACAGGTCCTAACCTAACAAACAACTTGGTAGGAGTATTGCTGAGGTTCAGAAAAGAGCTTGTCGCCATCACTGCCGATATTGAACAGATGTTCCACTGTTTCCTAGTCAGAGAGGACCACCAGAACTTCCTCAGATTTCTGTGGTACAAGGACAATGACACCAATAAAGAGATGGGGGAATATCGTATGAGGGTCCACGTATTTGGAAACAGCCCTTCACCCGCAGTTGCAACCTATGGCCTCTGGAGAACCGCATTACAGGGAGAGTCTGAGTATGGAACAGACGCCAGAGACTTTGTTGAGAAAGACTTTTATTTAGATGATGGGATCAAATCACTACCCACCGAGGAAGCAGCCATTGATTTGCTCAAAAGGACCCAAGGCATGCTGTCCCAGGCAAAACTCAGGTTACACAAAATTGCTTCAAACAGCTTGACCGTAATGAGAGCCTTTGAGTCGGGTGATCACACCCCTGGGTTCAAGGACATTGACTTGGGGCTAGACAGTCCACCCGTGCAGAGGAGCCTGGGCATCAGATGGGATCTTGCAGCCGACTCCTTCGGATTTCAAGTAAGTTGCTCAGACAAGCCATTCACAAAACGTGGTGTCCTCTCTATAGTGAACAGCTTATTCGACACGCTGGGATTTGTGGTGCCTATCACTAAACAAGGCAAATCCTTGCTGAGACAATTCTCTGAAACCGTCAAGGACTTGGATACCCCACTCCCTTCCGACAAACAGCAAAAATGGGAAGCTTGGAAACAGTCGTTGTGTTGGTTGAACAACATTCACATCCCTAGATGTTATATCAAAATCTCCCTCACCTCTAGCATAAAGAAGGAACTCCACATCTTCTCAGACGCCTCCACAGAAGCCATAGCAGCGGTTGCATACATGAAAGACCAGACCACAGAAAGGACTAACTGGCCAATGGGACTGATTACTAGGATACTGCCTAGCCAGGACGGCAATGTTCGGAAGGTGGAGCTATAGGTCATCAGGAAAGGTGAGACGAAGACCTTTGCAAGGGCAATCCACGAACTTGTTCTGCTGTTGCCCATGGAGAGCGTCCCTACGGGATGAATGCTACCGGACCTGAACTTTGAGCCTTCCTCCTTGTTTGGACTCAATTGAGTTTGTTCTTGCATTTAACATGCCTTTCCTTTCAGGTTGTATTATGGACTCAATAGTGAAATCCCCAAAGTGAATTTCAGATGGGGAGTGTGCTGTTCCTAATTGTTTTAGTTAAATCTGTTATTTAATGTTTTTCATGCTCGTCTCTGCTGCCATCTACTGGTCAGACCTTTCGGCTCCTCTGTTTCTTTTGTCCAGCCCATGGGAGTGTCTGCTGATCCTCTTACATCACTTCCTGGCATATTCAATTCCAGCCAGAGTTTGTGAGAAAAACACCCCCTTATTGTAGCTGCTGGAAGCAAAGTCTTCTGACCTTAGTGGCTTCAGAAACAAGCATCACAAGAGAACCACAATGCCAGATACTTGGTCCGCTGTGCTCCTTCATGCCCCTTAACCTTTGGAGAAAATAAACCACCATTGTTTCATCTTAGCATGTGCATGTTTAACTCTGGAGCACTCTGGTCATGCGCCTGCCTCACCTATAGGAAAAACGAAGGTAAGATTCTCACAACATCTCACAACATCTCACAACTACGCGCCTTCAATCACCTTTAAGTGGGGACAGAACAAGCAGAAGCAGGGATGGTAACAAAGGCCACACCAGAGAATAGGCAGAAGCTAAAAGCAGTGCAGGAAGAAGTTAATAAGGTGCTATTGGAGAAAGTAGCTAGGAAGCAGGCTTTTCAAAAAGAGAACTGTTATGCGGAGGGAGAAAAGGTGGGACATCTGTTGTCGGTGGTGACGGCAGCCCAGAGACAATCATCCTTTGTGCATTGCATTCGCACCACAATGGGAGATTTGGTTATGGAGGGGGTAGATATTCTGGACACGTTTGCAGCCTTTTATGAGGAATTATATTCCACCAGAGGGGAGATGAGACAGAGCGACCTAGAGGCTTTCTTAGTTACAATGACATTACCCAAAATTACAGAGACAGAGAAACACAGTTTAGAGGGCCCTATCACTCTTGAGGAGATAGAGAGAGCTTTGCATGGCATGGCAAATGAAAAAGCCCCTGGGGTAGATGGTCTACCGGAGGAGGTATACAAATCTTTGGAAGAAATACTCTTACCCAATTTGCTGAGTGTCTTGGAGGAGACAAGGGAGAGGGGGACACTGCCACAGTCTATGAGGGAGGCGATAATAACAGTAATACCTAAAGAGGATGAGGATCCAAAACTCTCCGAATCATTCACGCCCATCTCACTGTTAACGACGGATGTTAAAATCTTGGCCAAAGTACTCTCTAATCGATTAACAGAAGTGATATCTACCCTAATCCACCAGGATCAGTCGGGTTTTATGCCTAATAGATCCACGGCAAAAAATATACAAAGATTATACCTTAACATGCAACTGCCGGTGGACAATCCGGAACAGAGAGTAATAGCTTCATTTGATGCTCATAAAGCATTTGACAGTGTGGAATGGGGATATCTGTGGGGAGTGCTAAGACATATGGGATTTGGCACTAATTTTTTTTATCCTGGATACAGCTGTTATATGCTAGACCAGTAGCCAAAGTGAGGATTAATGGAATGTTGTCACACAAGGTGGATTTACAAAGGGGTACTCTCCAAGGATGTCCGCTCTCACCTCTCCTTTTTGCTCTGGCAGTGGAGCCACTGGCGGCTGCTATACGGCAGAACAGAGACATAAAGGGATTTGTATATGGCCATCTAGATGATAAGATAGCCCTCTATGCAGACGACATTCTATTGTTTATGGGAGACCCAGGGGCATCGTTGAGCTGTGCCATGCAGGTGATCGAGCGGTATGGGGGGATCTCTGGACTGACTATCAATTGAACCAAATCAAATCTGTTTGAGATGGATGTAGGAGTGGATAGGTCAATCCTGGATGATGAGGTCAACAGACTGCGGGTTGTGGACCAGTTTAGATATCTAGGCATTCAGGTATCCATGCCAATTGGAAACTACATTACTATTAATCTAATCCCTTTGCTGAAGCAACTGCGAAGTAAGATAACTTCTTGGAATAAAGGCCCCGTCACACTAAGCAACATCGCTAGCAACATCGCTGCTAACGAACAACTTTTGTGACGTTGCTAGCGATGTTGCTCTGTGTGACATCCAGCAACAACCTGGCCCCTGCTGTGAGGTCATTGGTTGTTACTGAATGTCCTGGGCCATTTTTTAGTTGTTGCTGTCCCGCTGTGAAGCGCACATCGCTGTGTGTGACAGCGAGACTGCAACAACTAAATGTGCAGGCAGCAGGAGCCGGCTTCTGCGGAGGCTGGTAACCAATGTAAACATCGGGTAACCAAGAAGCCCTGTCCTTGGTTACCTGATATTTACCTTTGTTACCAGCCTCCGCCGCTCTCACTGTGAGTGCCGGCTCCTGCTCTGTGCACATGTAGCTGCAGGACACATCGGGTTAATTAACCCGATGTGTCCTGCAGCTAGGAGAGCAAGGAGCCAGCGCTAAGCAGTGTGCGCTGCTCCCTGCTCTGTGCACATTTAGCTGCAGCACACATCAGGTAATTAACCCGATGTGTGCTGTAACTAGGAGAGCAAGGAGCCAGCGCTAAGCAGTGTGCGCTGCTCCCTGCTCTGTGCACATTTAGCTGCAGCACACATCAGGTAATTAACCCGATGTGTGCTGTAGCTAGGAGAGCAAGGAGCCAGCGCTAAGCATTGTGCGCTGCTCCTTGCTCTGTGCACATTTAGCTGCAGCACACATCAGGTAATTAACCTGATGTGTGCTGTAACTAGGAGAGCAGGGAGCCAGCGCTCAGTGTGCACTGCTCCCTGCTCTCTGCACGTGTAGCTGCGTGCGCTGGTAACCAAGGTAAATATCGGGTTGGTTACCCGATATTTACCTTAGTTACCAAGCGCAGCATCTTCCACGCGGCGCTGGGGGCTGGTCACTGGTTGCTGGTGAGCTCACCAGCAACTCGTGTAGCCACGCTCCAGCGATCCCTGCCAGGTCAGGTTGCTGGTGGGATCGCTGGAGCGTCGCAGTGGGACATCTCACCAGCAACCTCCTAGCAACTTACCAGCGATCCCTATCGTTGATGGGATCGCTGGTAAGTTGCTTAGTGTGACTGGACCTTAAGCCTAATTTATCAGTAATAGGACAGATTAATCTTATCAAAATGGTGCTTATGCCCAAGATAATATGTGTTGCACAATTCTCCTGTTTGGATCCCTCAGAGTCACTTTAAGGAGATTGATTCCATGTTCCGTGCTCTAATATGGAAGAACAAACAAGCCAGACTTAAACTCGAGACGCTACAGAGACCGAAGGATGAGGGGGGGCTAGCATTACCAAATCCGGGAATATATTATCTGGCAGCTCAGAGTCAACATTTCAGGGGATGGGCAGATTTAGGGGTGGTGGACCCAGCATCCAGACTGTTAGGGCATGTACTGCATCGGAAACCATTAGTGTTCGGACTGGAGGACAGATCATTTGGGAGAATAGAAAAAACGAGCCCCACACTTAGCTTGATGAATAGAATCTGGAGGAAAATCAAGCAAATAAGAGGGATTACAGCAATAACTGAACTCTCTCCGTTGTGGGACAATGAAAACTGCTCTGAGATATACAAGATAGGCAAAATTAAGAAATGGGCATGTAAAGGTATATGGTATATGGGGCAAATTCTTAGCCAGGGCCGTTTGAAATCGTTTACACAAATACAGGATGAGTTTGGGATATCCCCACTTGGGTGGTACCAATATAAACGGTTGGCGCATGCAGTGGTGGCTCAGGGGGTTAAGCAATCATTGCTGGTACAGGCAGACCTAGTATTGAAATATGTGTGTAGTAGTGGACCCACAAGAGGAATCATATCTACTATATATAGGGACCTACTGCATACATATTTGCTTGATCACCCTGTAAACACTAGGACTAAATGGGAAGCAGAGATAGACGGGATCACTGATGAGGTATGGGATAGTGTTTTGGAATACATACCGAAATTATCAATGAGTGAACCAGCGAGATTATCCCACCTCTACGTGGTGCATAGGGCATATAGATCCCCACTAATTATGTGTAAAATGAGATTGAGGAGTAACTACGACTGTCCTAGATGTAATGGAGAAGGTGCCGGCATTTTCCACATGATGTGGACGTGCCCCAGGTTGGCACCCTTTTGGATAACTGTTCATAATAGAATAGAAGGAGCTTATAGATGTAAACTTCCTAGACAACCCTTGGTATGTCTTTTAGGTTACGTGGAGGAAATTAGAGTAGACAACAATTTTAAAATAGTAATAGCCAGACTGCTGTATGCGGCAAGGAAAGTAATTGCCAAACACTGGATGCAGGGGGACCCACCGACTAGAGGGGAATTTGTCGCATACGTTAATCATATTGTTCGAATGGAGAGAAGCATATATGGGAAAAGGAAACAACTTGCACTTTTTAATAGCTTGTGGAATCCGTGGTTGCAATATGGATAAATATTAGAGTTGGGAGATGTTGGACTATGCGCAGTGATAGTTAGTTCTATACATTCCAATATATGCTATTGAAGGGTTAAAATGTTAGATCTTTGATAATGATATGGGTAATATGTACGCTGAGGGGGGAGGGGATGTTAGGGATGGAAAGTTTATAGCTCTGCTCGTTATTGTTGAAAACACAACACATGTTTTGTAAACCTGGTGAAAAATAAAAATTTATCTGATTAAAAAAAAAAAAAGTAGACATGTGGGAAATGTTGTTTATTAACCCCTTAATGACCCATGACGTACTGGGTACGTCATGGGTCGTGTGCCGGTAAGCCCCGCCCCCTGCCGCCGGCAGGCGGCCGCGATCTGCGCACATATCAGCTGTTATCAACAGCTGACACGTGTGCTGCCTGCTAGCCGCAGGTGGAATCGCTTCCACCCGCGGCCATTAACCCCTTACATTTTGCTGCCAAAAATCTGGCAGCGATATGTATATGGGCGCCGACATGACAGTCACTTACCCCGCCCCCACCGGAAGTCACGTGACATGATCACATGACTTTCGGTGGTTGCCATGGTAGCACAGGGTCATGTGATGACGCCTGTAGCTAACATGACTCACTTCTTCTCAATGCCGGAATACAGCCGGCATTGAAAGTAAAGCAGCAAATCTGCAGTTCTCAGCTCTGTAGTTGAGATCTGCAGGTAGTGCAGAGCAATCGGATTGCTGATCGCTATAGCCCCCTAGGGGGACTAGTAAAATAAAAAAAAGTTTTTTAAAAAATTAAAAAAAAATAAAAAACCTAAAAGTTCAAATCACCCCCCTTTCACCCCATTGAAAATGAAAGGGTTAAAAAAATAAAAAATACACACATATTTGGTATCGCCATGTTCAGAAATGCCCGATCTATCAAAATATAAAATCAATGAATCTGATCAGTAAACGGCGTAGCGGCAAAAAAATTCCAAACGCCAATATTACGTTTTTTGGTCGCCGCAAATTTTGCGCAAAATGCAATAACAGGCGATCAAAACGTAGCATCTGCGCAAAAATGGTACCGTTAAAAACGTCAGGTCGAGACGCAAAAAATCAGCTATCACTGAGCCTCAGATCCCAAAAATGAGAACGCTACGGGTTTTGGAAAATGGCGCAAAATATGCGCCACTTTTTTTGGACAAGCTTGTGAAATTTTTTTAACCCCTTAGATACAAGTAAACCTATACATGTTTGGTGTCTACAAACTCTCACTGACCTGAGGCATCACATAGATACCTCAGTTTTACCATATAGTGAACACAGTGAATAAAATATCCCAAAAACTATTGTATAATCACACTTTTTTTGCAATTTTTCCGCACTTGGAATTTTTTTGCCGTTTTCCAGTACACTATATGGTAAAACTTATGGTTTCATTTAAAAGTACAACTCGTCCCGCAAAAAAAAAGCCATCATATGGCAAGATTGATGGAAAAATAAAAAAGTTACGCCTCTCGGAAGAAGGGGAGCAAAAAACAAAAACGGAAAGTGCCCGGGGGCTGAAGGGGTTAACTATTTGCAAAATGTTCAACATTTTATTCAAAAGTCCAATATTTTTGCAAATAAACACAACAGATATTGTCCTAAATTTACCACTAACATGAAGTACAATATGTCATGAATAAACAACCTCAGAATCACTGGGATCTGTGGTAGTGTTCCAAAGTTATACCCTCATAAAGTGACACTGGTTAGAATTGAAAAAATTGGCCTGGTCATGAAGGAGAAAACAGGCGGGGGAGGGTGAAAGGGTTAAGCATCATATTAGTTTTCTGCACCATAAAATTACTTAAGTTCAACTGTTTCGTCACTGAACCAATATGGCTGTAAAACAGTGTAAGATTTTTCATAACTTAAATATATAATTAAAATTTCATCCCACGTTGATTTCAGTAGTACCAGATCATTTTATTTTCACATATACTCACATACACCTTTTCTATGAAAAATAAGTGTATACGTACTTTGTGGCTGTAGTCCCTTCTGACATGAGTGTATCTCTTAATAGCTTATCTAAATCTGTGTAATTAATCATTTTTCATGGCACTTTATGTGACCAAAAGACTACATTTTTTTGTTTTAATTTCTTTCTCTTTACGAGATTTACTGTATGGGTATATATATAATATATATATATATATAATATATATATATATATGTATATATATATATATATATATATATATATACATATATATATATATATATATATACAGTTAGGTCCAGAAATATTTGGACAGTGACACAAGTTTTGTTATTTTAGCTGTTTACAAAAACATGTTCAGAAATACAATTATATATATAATATGGGCTGAAAGTGCACACTCCCAGCTGCAATATGAGAGTTTTCACATCCAAATCGGAGAAAGGGTTTAGGAATCATAGCTCTGTAATGCATAGCCTCCTCTTTTTCAAGGGACCAAAAGTAATTGGACAAGGGACTCTAAGGGCTACAATTAACTCTGAAGGCGTCTCCCTCGTTAACCTGTAATCAATGAAGTAGTTAAAAGGTCTGGGGTTGATTACAGGTGTGTGGTTTTGCATTTGGAAGCTGTTGCTGTGACCAGACAACATGCGGTCTAAGGAACTCTCAATTGAGGTGAAGCAGCACATCCTGAGGCTGAAAAAAAAGAAAAAATCCATCAGACAGATAGCAGACATGCTTGGAGTAGCAAAATCAACAGTCGGGTACATTCTGAGAAAAAAGGAATTGACTGGTGAGCTTGGTAACTCAAAAAGGCCTGGGCGTCCACGGATGACAACAGTGGTGGATGATCGCCGCATACTTTCTTTGGTGAAGAAGAACCCGTTCACAACATCAACTGAAGTCCAGAACACTCTCAGTGAAGTAGGTGTATCTGTCTCTAAGTCAACAGTAAAGAGAAGACTCCATGAAAGTAAATACAAAGGGTTCACATCTAGATGCAAACCATTCATCAATTCCAAAAATAGACAGGCCAGAGATAAATTTGCTGAAAAACACCTCATGAAGCCAGCTCAGTTCTGGAAAAGTATTCTATGGACAGATGAGACAAAGATCAACCTGTACCAGAATGATGGGAAGAAAAAAGTTTGGAGAAGAAAGGGAACGGCACATGATCTAAGGCACACCACATCCTCTGTAAAACATGGTGGAGGCAACGTGATGGCATGGGCATGCATGGCTTTCAATGGCACTGGTCACTTGTGTTTATTGATGACATAACAGCAGACAAGAGTATCCGGATGAATTCTGAAGTGTACAGGGATATACTTTCAGCCCAGATTCAGCCAAATGCCGCAAAGTTGATCGGACGGCGCTTCATAGTACAGATGGACAATGACCCCAAGCATACAGCCAAAGCTACCCAGGAGTTCATGAGTGCAAAAAAGTGGAAGATTCTGCAATGGCCAAGTCAATCACCAGATCTTAACCCAATTGAGCATGCCTTTCACTTGCTCAAATCCAGACTTAAGACGGAAAGACCCACAAACAAGCAAGACCTGAAGGCTGCGGCTGTAAAGGCCTGGCAAAGCATTAAGAAGGAGGAAACCCAGCGTTTGGTGATGTCCATGGGTTCCAGACTTAAGGCAGTGATTGCCTCCAAAGGATTCGCAACAAAATATTGAAAATAAAAATATTTTGTTTGGGTTTGGTTTATTTGTCCAATTACTTTTGACCTCCTAAAATGTGGAGTGTTTGTAAAGAAATGTGTACAATTCCTACAATTTCTATCAGATATTTTTGTTCAAACCTTCAAATTAAACGTAACAATCTGCACTTGAATTCTGTTGTAGTGGTTTCATTTGAAATCCAATGTGGTGGCATGCAGAGCCCAACTCGCGAAAATTGTGTCACTGTCCAAATATTTCTGGACCTAACTGTATATGTGTATATATATATATATATATATATATATATATATATATATCACGCATATATTTTGATTCAGACTGTACAATACAAAATATGCTTTTGTATTGATTGTTTAGGTAACTATAATTTTTAAAACTTTTTTTTCTATTTTTTTTAATTCATTTTCTGTCCCCCATGATGGATTTAAACCTGAGGGTATCAGATCCCTTATACTTGTGGCGCTTAGTTGTATCGTACACAGTGTCTCCTTGTAGTGTGTCGTCTTCTTTTGCTGGGCTTCACATGATTACCAAAACTGATGCCATGAGGGCCTTCAGTAGGCCCCTAGGGGCCATGGTAACACATTAGTTCCCCTTGATCCCTGGCATCTATCACTAAGGAATTAAAGGGATTGTCCGACCTCTGAAAACATAAAATAATAAAATGAGACATGCTGACCTGCTCTACACCAGTACATTCAGGCCATACTGGTGCTCTCCACCTAGACAAAAAGGGATGACTGTATGCTGATAGGGGTAGACCGACTGTGCCATGGATTGTCTCACAAAAACATACCCTAAAGCCACTTTTGTTACTATGTATTAAAATGTCCAACAGAAATATACAAGAAAAATGAAAAAAAGACAAAACTGAACATGAACCAAGATGAAATACAAAAAATATATAAAAGTTGATACTAACCCTAGCATACCCTAATGCTTGTGATACTGTAGCCATTCCTTCTCCCTCTAGAGCCTATTAGGGCGAGACGGGGACATTTGCACAGGTCTAGAGTGCCGACCTACGCGGCAAGGTAGGCTCAAGCATTAGGGTATACTAGGGTTAGTATCCACTTTTATTTATTTTTTTTTGTATTTTACCCTGGTTTATATTCAGTTTTTTTTCCAGTTTTCTTGTATATTTTTGGGGACATTATATATTTTAATACATAGTAATAAAAGTGGCTTTAGGAGTATTTTTTGTTAAACAATAGTTCCTTTTTACTCTTAATTATCAGATATTTTGTTCTAAATTCCACTGTGCCACGAACCGGACTTACCCTGCAGGGGCGTGACTAGGTGCCTAGCAGGTTTTCACCAGAGAGTCTTATGGTGAGGATGGACTGGGCTGCCAATACACACTAGTTACCACTCTTTGGCAGTCCCCGGTACTGCAGCAGCTGACCCAAAGGTTAGGGATGCAGATAAGGAGGGCAGGCAGGATGGAGCGGGTACTGGAGGTTGACAGGATGGAGTTCATTCAGGAGACAAGCTGGGTAGGCAGGTACTGGAGACAGGCAGAACAGATTTGAGTACACAAACAGGCAGGATGGGTTCAGGAACTGGGGACAGGTAGGACGGGTACAGTTATTGGAGCCAGGCAGGATGAGTACAGGTACTGGAGACGGACTGGCATGACTGGTTCTGTTTCAAGAGATAAGCAGAATGGGTACAGGTATTGGAGATAGGCTGACAGGACAGGTCCTAGTTCAGGAGACAAGCAGTAAGTATTTGGGAATACGGAGAGGCAGGTCAGGTTCAGGAACTGTGACAACAGGCAGACTGGAGTACTGACAGGATCAGACTAACCGAATTTCTCAGGCACTTCCCTACAGGAAAAGAAAGATGCCTTAAATACCCAGTGCCTCCCAGTCATAGGCTGAGGAACACTTTCTGATTGAACGCCCTAAGGATGTTGCCAGGAGACCCTAGAACAGGGGAGTGAGTAAGCTAGTTGTGGTGATATGTCGACATTCCTTCCAAGGGGAGTAGGTGGGACAGTGCAGGGATGCCGCCTTTACAATGACGTCCTGTTTTTAAGTCATGTGACACGTGATAGGTTACAATGGTCAGGTGCCTCAAACTGAACATCATCAGATGTTTCTCCTGTTGCTTAGATTTTTATTCTAAGGTAACAAAAATAAATATAAGAAATGATAGTTGTCCCGGTCATGTGTACACCAGTACAGGGCTTATTACAGTACAATGTATCCCAGCTGTTTTACATGATGAGCTATGCCCCAGACCCGAAATTATTTCTACGCAATGAAAGGAAATGATTACAATTTTATGATGCTAAGAATATTTGCTATGTCTTCAAATTTGAATTCTTCCAGAACCACATTTCTATAATGTAATAATTTTATCATTCTAGAAACCACACGTTACTATTTTATATAATTATTTGCTGGAATTTTAAGCACAATTGTTTGAGAAATGGAGCAGTACAAACATAGGCACACAATAATGGTCAACTGTGTATTGTCTCAAGAAAGAAGGTGATCCAGCTTCCAATCCAAAGTATTGGAAAGTTAATCTTATTTAGAAAAATCCATTAAAAATATGTACACAATATGAATGCATCATAAGATGCATGTGATGGAGGGTTCGAGGAAAAAAGATTGCAATTTTAACCATTCGCATTCCTAACGCTCCATGTATTCTTAGACTTGATAAATATGTGATGAATTCATAGTGTGTACATATTTTTAATGTATGTAAAAGTAAAGGATTAACTTTTTATACCTTAGATTTGTAAGTTGGATCCCTTTTCATTTTTCATTCATATTGAACACAAAGTTGTGATGTAATCCCGTGCTTCTTCACCGTCGGGATCATTTGGACATCATATCAAGGGTAAGATGGTTTTTCCCTTTTTTGTTTTAACTATATATTGTACCATAGTGCCCTGACATACAAAACTGAGCATAATATATTATATTTTTGCTGCCCTAATACTGCCTAGGAACACAGTACAAAACTCTCTGTGTCCATATGTAACACAATGGTTATACTCCTTTCACTAATGCAGAAGTAATGTCGTCCGTGGGAGAGCAAGATCCATTTTATTAAATCTAGACTTTGTCTTGTCTTTGTCTAAAGCCTTTATAAGATGTGGTTAAATTATTGCGGAAAATCGCAAAGTCCCTCGAAACAGCGAAATTCACAGTATGTAATAGCTGCCAGCAATCGTAATATCGTTCGAATCTTGCGAAACCAGATCTTTCAACCTGCCTAAAAATTATCGCTTGTCAGCATAAAATTTCACTGTGTAATAAGTCACTACCACCTTGTAGTACATGGTTTTATGAATGACTAGCGACTTTCCAATGACCACAACAGCGACCATTTTCTTGTGTTATAATGAGCTTGTATGCACGATAACAACATAACTTTTTGCTTGTTAATTATCTTTAAAAAAATTGTTCCTGTCTAATAGGGCCTTAAGGCCCTGTGCTCACTGGGAAATGACTTTTTCTTAAGAACAATCTGCACCCTCTGGCAGAATTCCGCCCCCGCGGCAAAAACCGCGCTAATAACGCACCCGCAGTTCCACCCCTCCATCTTTATGACCCCCCTCCTGAGCTGTATGTTCCACCCCCACCCCCCTGATCTGTATGGAGTCCCCCCTCTTGAGCTGTATGTTCCACCCACATAATCTTTATGCCCCCCTCCTGAGCTGTATGTTCCACCCCCCCGATCTGTATAAGTCCCCCCGAGCTGTATGTTCCACCACCTTGATCTGTATGGGTCACCACTCCTCATCTGTAAGGGCCCCCACTCCTGATCTTTATGTGCTCCCACTCCTGAGCTGTATGGGCCCTCTCAGAGCAGTAGGTCCCCACCTTGAGCTGTATGGGACCCCTGTAACCGTATATTCTGCCACCCCTGAGCTGTATGTGCTGCCACCCCTGAGCTGTATGTGCTGCCACCCCATAGCCATATGAGCTGCCACCCCAGAGCTGTATGCGCTGCCACCCCAGAGCCGTATGAGCTGCCACCCCAGAGCCGTGAGACCCCCCAGAGCCATTTGTGCTGCCACCCCAGGGCTGTATGTGCTGCCACCCCACAGTTGTATGTGTGCTTCACAGAGCCGTATGTGTGCCCCACAGAGCTGTATGCCACCCAATGTGTATGCCTCCCAGAGTTGTATGGTACCCCAATAACATCTATGCCCCCCAGTAATATGTATGCACCCCAGTAACATGTATGCCCCCCCGTAAGATCTATGCTCCCAGCCCCTCCTGTCATTTATATACTGTAGCCCCCAGCCCCTCCTGTGATGTATATAAAGTAGTGTCAGTGTGCTCACTATGCAGCCGTGTCTATTAGTGATGGCCACTTATCAAGGTGACCTGCACAACCACATGCCAGAGAGGAGCTGGGCGGGAGACAAGCGGGGAAGTGCGTGAGGCTGGTGCTGGCTTCCCCATATTAATATCGATAATATGTCTGTGTGTATGTATTATGTGTCTATGTATGTCAGTGTATATAACTGTATAGATTTGTCTATTTATATGTATTTTTTGTGAATTTGTCTTTAAATATGTATATTTACGTATGCCTGTATGTGTATGTATCTGTGTATGTGCGTGTCTACGTTAGGATGGGGCCCACTGAGAGTCTTTAGCCCCAGGGCCCACAAACACCTGGAGGCGGCCCTGATTTTAATGCACATCTGAAACACACTGCTTCCTTGTGTAGCATCATGAGAAAGTCAAAACAAATCATCCAAGATATCAGGAAGAGAATTGTGGACTTGCACAAGTCTGGTTAATCCTTGGGTGCAATTACCAGATACCTGAAGATCCCTCGTTCCTCTGTACAAACAATTATATGCAAGTACAAACAAGATGGGAATGTCCAGCCATCATACTGCTCAGGAAGGAGACGGGTTCTGTGTACCAGAGATGAACATGGGCTCAATGTGGAGTACAAATTAGTTATCTCTTATAATAAAATGTTTGCTTGCCCCTATCCTTTTGATATCCCTTTCTCACAGAGAGCACAAGTGCTTGGTCGAATAAGTGCTTCTGTGTATTGGAGTGTCGGCTGAGATGGCTGTCGGCCAAACGATCAGCTGAAGCATCATTCAGCCAATACCCCTTATAATTTATGGTGCTGCTTAGATAGATAGATAGATAGATAAAGGGATGAATAGATGGACAGATCGAGATAGATGTTTTTCTGTGAATTTGATAGATGACAGATATATGAAATATAGATAATTATGTATTTGAAATCGATGGTAGATAATAGACAGTTTGTAAAGCTTTCTATTAACCAAATAAATAATTGAATGAAAAAAAACACATTTTTGATAACCAGCAAAAGTAAAGCAGATAGCTCTGTGAGCTTATATTATCAGGCTGTGAAAGTCCATGGTTATTGTGCCCTTCCCAGCCTAAAAATACCAACCTGCAGCAACCCTAGAAGTGGAGCATCACAAGATGCCCAAATTCTGGCTCTTCACCTCGACTCTTCCTGATTGCTTTGGTGCGTTGGCAATCGGGGTAATGGTGTTTAGAGTTGATATCAACTCTGAAGTTTCCAAAAACACAGCTGACATCAAGCCCTGGGTGTCTCTCACCCTCATTACTATATTAGTAATAAAAAGGAACAACACACAAGAGTACTTTATTAAAATAAACACTTTCCAATACTTCCCCTCATTCACCACTTTATTAAAAAAAAAATTCCCAATCAGGTCTGACGTAGTTCATTGGATCCAACGTAGTCCACAAATGGAAACCTAAAACAGAACAAACATAAAAAGACAGAGAAATAAAACAAGACACTTTCCTTTGTTCATCACTGTATTACAAACAAAAATCCCACACAGGTCCGATGTAGTGCAGCAAATCCAACGAAGTCAGTGAATCTGACAAATAAAGTCTATGGATCCTCGTTCTGACACTCCATAGGCTTTGCCAACAGATACTTCTGGGTCTCACTGCATAATACCCGGCAACGCTAAAGAGAGGTGACATCAGTAATGTTACCGCTCGTCAGATATTCCGGGTCACACTGTGCTGTGGGAGATTTGGCAATGTTGTTGAACGGTAACATTACTGATGTCACCGCTCTTCAGTGCTGATGCCCTGGAGGCTGAGTATTGTGACATCACTGTGTTGATGGATCATTGCTGCAAAGTTCAGCCAACAACACAGCAAGCATGGTCACTGTGCAGATCACACAGTGACAGCGCAGGGACCAGATCAGTCCCTGAAATGAACATCACATATGACACTTCGTTTTAGGGAGGGTGCAGAGGCTGCCAAACTGCTATTACTGTCACAACCCTTGAATCTTCCGTGAAACAAAGCATCATCATTGACGCTTGTTTCAGGGTCTGGTCTGTCCTTGCACTGTTAGTTCTCTCTATCACTTCCAGCACTGTGCAATTTGTACAGTGACAGCACCTCCTCTGTTATTGGCTTAGAACAGTAAGGCTATGTTAATGTAGGAGGGGGAAGAACGCCCTCTTCTACAAAGGTGTTGTCAGTGTAAACTTAATGTGCATAAAAGTGTAATATGCTTGTTTATGAATTGTAAATATTATGTACAGTGTATAGAGAGTACAGACCCCTCGTGCTGTGTTAGGCAGGGAATGTAATACAGGGCAGATATAGATGTAGGTTCAGGGATAGGAAGCAGGGTTAAGTTGTAACTAGGGAAACAAGCAGCAGGAGGAAGATGAGAGGAGTAGTTAGTAGTGATGAGCGAGCATGCTTGTTACTACTCGGTACTCGCACGAGTATCACTGTACTCGGTCTACTCGGCGGGGACCGAGTAATCTCGCGATACTCGTGCTGAACTCGTGGTCTTCATCCCTGCATGTTGGCGCTCTTTTGAGAGCCAGCCCTCATGCAGGGATTGGCTGGCAGACCACTGCAATGCCACAGCCCTGTTAGTTGTGGAATTGCAGTGATTGGCCGGCCTGCACAGCGTGACCAAGCCTTTATACCGGCGGGCGCGCTGTGCTCTGCTCACAGCTATCCAGACAGTCAGGGCAGGGAGAGTGTCGCTGCTTCAGGGAAAGTTTTGCGGCCCTTTATAGCTATTTCCGTATCAGGGCTGCAAACAGTGTGACCAAAAGTCCTTCTCAGGACTATTCTAGTTGTATACAGGCAGGCAGGGTATAGCCAGGTCGGAGTACAGTAGCAGAGTCCTTCTCAGGACTATTGTTGCTGTATACAGGCAGGGTATAGCCAGGTTGGAATACAGGCTAGTGACCAAAAGAGTCCTTGTCAGGACTATTGTAGCAGTATACAGGCAGGCAGGCAGGCAGGCAGGCAGGGTATATAGCCATTCCTAGTGGTGACCGTATACCAGCCTTCATCATATCTGGGGCTGGTGTACACAGTCTAAAACAGTCCTGATAGTGTCAGACTTCTCAGCAATTGTCGCTCCTAAAACCTGTTAGGTTCTTAGTGCGTCCGTGCTTGCATTTAAAAACCGCACGTGTGTGCCTGTCGGTGGCAGCGTACAGGTGCACTTGTGTGCGTTTTTACAAAAATATTATATAACGCACAAGTGTAGTGTATAATACACGTCAGTCAGCAGTGGCTGATAGTGTCAGAGTTCTTAATTTTTGCTCCTAAAACCTGTGTTAGGTTCTTAGTGCGTCCGTGCTTGCATTTAAAAACCGCACGTGTGTGCCTGTCGGTGGCAGCGTACAGGTGCACTTGTGTGCGTTTTTACAAAAATATTATATAACGCACAAGTGTAGTGTATAATACACATCAGTCAGCAGTGGCTGATAGTGTCAGAGTTCTTAATTTTTACTCCTAAAACCTGTGTTAGGTTCTTAGTGCGTCCGTGCTTGCATTTAAAAACCGCACGTGTGTGCCTGTCGGTGGCAGCGTACAGGTGCACTTGTGTGCGTTTTTACAAAACTATTATATAACGCACAAGTGTAGTGTATAATACACGTCAGTCAGCAGTGGCTGATAGTGTCAGAGTTCTTAATTTTTGCTCCTAAAACCTGTGTTAGGTTCTTAGTGCGTCCGTGCTTGTATTTAAAAACCGCACGTGTGTGCCTGTCGGTGGCAGCGTACAGGTGCACTTGTGTGCGTTTTTACCAAACTATTATATAACGCACAAGTGTAGTGTATAATACACGTCAGTCATCAGTGGCTGATAGTGTCAGAGTTCTTAATTTTTGCTCCTAAAACCTGTGTTAGGTTCTTAGTGCGTCCGTGCTTGCATTTAAAAACCGCACGTGTGTGCCTGTCGGTAGCAGCGTACAGGTGCACTTGTGTGCGTTTTTACAAAACTATTATATAACGCACAAGTGTAGTGTATAATACACGTCAGTCAGCAGTGGCTGATAGTGTCAGAGTTCTTAATTTTTGCTCCTAAAACCTGTGTTAGGTTCTTAGTGCGTCCGTGCTTGCATTTAAAAACCGCACGTGTGTGCCTGTCGGTGGCAGCGTACAGGTGCACGATTTGCACAAACTTTGATATAACGCCCAAGTCTAGTGAATACACGTCAGCACAGCATTGCAAAATGCGCAAGGGCGTTGGCAAGGAACAAGGAAGTGGACGTGATGGTGGTGCAGGCAGAGGCCGAGGTCGTGGGCAAGCTCTAATTTTGCCACAACAAAGGGCCACATCTAGTCGCTCGCACGTCCTGTCCCAAATTCTTGGGGTCCGCAGCAGTACACCGCTCTTGAACCAAGACCAGTGTCAACAGGTTGTTAGTTGGATAGCGGATAATGCTTCCAGTCAGATTGGCACCACCACAAACACTCTGTCTTCCACACGGTCAAGTGTCAGTAGCCGTGATACTGCACCGCACATTTCAGAACCTGATCCTCCTTCCTACCACAAGGCTGAGTACACGTCCTCGGACATTAATGATCCCACACTTGGACACTCGGAAGAGCTGTTCACGTTTCCATTCGCACATTCTGGCCTCTCGCCAGCTCATGTTGAAGTGGGTCATGAGGAGATCGTATGTACAGATGGCCAAATATTTGAGCAGCCACGTTCTCACGAAGTTGGCAACGTGTCTCAACAAGGGGTGGACGATGATGAGACACAATTGTCAGGAAGTCAGGAGGAGGAGCAGGGTGCGGAAGAGGAAGACGACGTGGTGGATGATCCAGTAACTGACCCAACCTGGCAGGAGGATATGCAGAGCGAGGACAGCAGTGCACAGGGGGAGGGAGGCGTAGCATCCCAACAGGCAGTAAGAAGCAGGGTGGTGGCTCCAGGCAGAAGTCAGGCAACCGTTCCCCGGAACAACAACACGACACAAGGTGCCTGTACAAATGTTAGGTCTTCCCGAGTCTGGCAGTTTTTTAAGTTGGATCCAGATGATTCTAAAAAGGCCATTTGCAACACCTGCCGTGCCAGCATCAGCAGGGGTACCAAAACTAGCAGCCTGACCACCACCAGCAGGATCAGGCACATGTCAGCCAAGCACCCGACTTTGTGGGAAGTACAACAGAGTCGAGGAGCAGTGCTTGCTAATGTCACTGCTACGTCTTCGCTGGTTGTGCATGCGAGCCAATCCCCTGTCCATGCTGCCTGCGAACAAGCCTCCTCCGGTCCTGCACCTGCAGTTGCCTACGCAGAAATAACACCATCATCAAGCACGTCCTTGTCCCAGCGCAGCGTTCAGTTATCCATTCAGCAAACCTTTGAACGCAGGCGCAAATACACTGCCAACACCCCACATGCCACAGTTCTAAATGCTAACATTTCGCGACTGCTTGCGCTGGAAATGTTGCCTTTTAGGCTGGTGGAGACAGAAGCATTCCGCGACCTGATGGCGGCAGCTGTCCCACGTTACTCGGTCCCCAGCCGCCACTATTTCTCCCGGTGTGCCGTCCCCGCGTTGCATAACCACGTGTCACAAAACATCACACGTGCCCTGAACAACGCTGTTTCACCCAAAGTCCACCTAACCACAGACACGTGGACAAGTGCTTGTGGGCAAGGCCGCTACATCTCGTTGACGGCACACTGGGTTAATATTGTGGAAGCTGGGACCCAGTCTGAGCGAGGGACGGAACACGTCCTTCCCACACTAAGGTTTGCAGGCCCTACCTCAGTCAGTGTTTCACCCACACTCTACAGCTCCGGAATGTCATGCTCTTCAGCCTCCTCCTCCTCCTGCGCATCCTCATCCACTGTACCCTCCACACCAGTCCCAAGCTGGAAGCACTGCAGCACTGCCTCGGCGAAGCGGCAACAGGCTGTGCTGAAGCTAATCTGCATAGGTGACAAACCCCACAATGCAGAAGAGCTGTGGACAGCTCTGAAACAGCAGGCAGATCACTGGCTCACACCTCTGAACCTAAAGCCAGGAAAGGTCGTGTGTGACAATGGCCGGAACCTGGTGGCGGCTTTGAGGCGAGGCCAGCTGACACATGTTCCATGCGTGGCCCATGTGCTCAACCTCGTGGTTCAACGGTTTCTAAAGTCATACCCAGAGCTGTCTGATCTGCTGGTAAAAGTTCGCCGCCTGTCTGCACATTTTCGAAAGTCACCTACTGCTTCAGCCGGCCTTGCCGGCTTTCAGCGCAGTTTGCATCTTCCGGCTCACAGACTGGTGTGTGATGTCCCCACGCGTTGGAATTCAACTCTGCACATGTTGGTCAGGATATGTGAGCAGAAGAGGGCAGTTGTAGAGTACCTGCATCACCTAAGCCGTCGGGAAATGGGTCAAACTCCACACATAACACCTGAGGAGTGGAGATGGATGTCCGACCTATGTACCATCCTCCAAAACTTTGAGGACTCCACCAAGATGGTGAGTGGTGATGACGCCATTATTAGCGTCACCATACCGCTACTCTGCCTTCTAAAACGGTCTCTGCTCAAAACCAAACATGATGCATTGCAGGCGGAGCGCGATGAGTTGCAGCAAGAAACAGTAGTGGGTGTGGGTGATAACACACAGCCCAACCTCGTCTCATCACAACGTGCAGTGGAGGACTATGACGAGGAGGAGGATGAAGACATGGAGCAAATCTCCGGCCAAATTGAGGATATGACATGCACACCAGTCATATCCTCGGTTCAGCGTGGCTGGCCAGAGGACAGGGTAGATGAGGAGGAGGAGGAGGAGGAGGACAGCATGTTCAGTCAACGTGTTGGTCAGGCTACTGAAGTCCTGGCTGTTAAGAGTCTGGCGCACATGGCTGACTTTATGGTAAGCTGCCTGTCTCGTGACCCTCGCGTTAAGAACATCTTGGCCGACAATCATTACTGGTTGGTAACACTGTTAGACCCATGCTACAAGGAGAACTTTATGTCTCTTATTCCCGAGGCGGAGAGGTCAACCAAAATGCAGCAGTTCCGGAAGGCCATAGTCACGGAAGTAGGCAAAGCATTCCCCTCACAAAACGCTAGCGGCATAGGTCAGGAATCAGTGGACAACCAAGGCGTACAGCCGAGAGAGGCACAAGTCCAATCCGCCAGAGGTAGGGGAACAGTCTTTAAGATGTGGGACAGTTTTCTCAGCCCCTCACGTACCACAGCCCCTGAGGTGCGGGGTAGTGCCAGAAGAAATCCTAAGTTTGCCCAGATGCTCAAGGAGTACCTTGCAGATCGAACAACTGTACTCCGACATTCCTCTGTGCCTTACAATTATTGGGTATCCAAGGTGGACACGTGGCATGAATTGGCTCTCTACGCCTTGGAAGTCCTGGCCTGCCCTGCCGCTAGCGTTTTGTCAGAGCGTGTTTTTAGTGCCGCAGGTGGAATCATTACAGATAAACGCACCCGCCTGTCAACTGAAAATGCTGACAGGCTGACTCTGATCAAGATGAACAAGGGTTGGATTGGGCCAGACTTCACCACACCACCAGCAAATGAGAGCGGAATTTAAAGTTTGTAACGGGAATTTGCCATGTACCTCCAGTCACCCATGGGTACACACTTCTGGACTTTGGATAATCGCTGGACTGCTCCTCCTTCTCCTCATGCGCCACCATGATGACCGTTACAATAGTTAGGCCTTTGTTTCAGGTATACCCCCAGTGGTAAATTTTTTCGCCCATTCTTTGCAGAATGGACATTACAACGACAGGAGACCCGCTCCTTTGCAATGGGAACAATGTTTTGAGGCCCTCATGCACGTCTCTATGCAGGGACAACGTGGAGCCTCCCAATTTTTGGCTGCCCTGCCAAAGGGCTATACTACAAAAGACCCACTTCCTTCCAATGGGCACTTCAGGTTTATAGGCCCTCATGCACGTCTCTATCCAGGGACAACGTGGAGCCTCCCAATTTTTGGCTGCTCTGCCTAAGGGCTATACTACAAAAGACCCACTTCCTTCCAATGGGCACTTCAGGTTTACAGGCCCTCATGCACGTCTCTATCCAGGAACAACGTGGAGCCTCCCAATTTTTGGCTGCCCTGCCTAAGGGCTATACTACAAAAGACCCACTTCCTTCCAATGGGCACTTCAGGTTTACAGGCCCTCATGCACGTCTCTATCCAGGGACAACGTTGAGCCTCCCAATTTTTGGCTGCCCTGCCTAAGGGCTATACTACAAAAGACCCACTTCCTTCCAATGGGCACTTCAGGTTTACAGGCCCTCATGCACGTCTCTATCCAGGGACAACGTGGAGCCTCCCAATTTTTGGCTGCCCTGCCTAAGGGCTATACTACAAAAGACCCACTTACTTCCAATGGGCACTTCAGGTTTACAGGCCCTCATGCACGTCTGTATGCAGGGTCATTGGTGAACCTCAAAATTTTGGACTGCCCTGGCAAAGGAAAATACTACAAAGACTCAGTTCCTCAAAATGGGCACATTAGACTCAGAGGCCTTTATGTACGTCTCTTCTCAGGGACATCGGAGTGCCACACAATGTTTTACGTAAAATCTTTCATGTATTGATCTCAAAAAGTAACATACATTAGCTCTATCTCACTATTGGGTATGTGCCCTTAACATTTCCGCCATGAAAATTCATTTTGGTGTCATTTTGGAAGGTTTTCTGGTGAGTCCGTAAAAATGGCGTAAAACGCGGACAAAATTGTTCACAGCTGTGACTTTTGAGTGATGAATGCTTCAAGGGGTCTTCCCCATGCTGTTGCCATGTCATTTGAGCACTCTTCGGAGACTTTTGTGCCATTTTTAGGGTTTCTACATGCTGCCGGTGGTCATTTCACAAAAATACTCGGGTCTCCCATAGGATAACATTGGGCTCGTTGCTCGGGCCGAGTACACGAGTATCTTGGGAGGCTCGGCCCGAGCTTCGAGCACCCGAGCTTTTTAGTACTCGCTCATCACTAGTAGTTAGTTATCTATCATAAGGTTCAGCAGGAAAACAGGAAGTGTAGCAAGATGGTTACTAGAGAGATGGAGATAGGAGGGAGGAGAGCTGCGGGTATTAGAATGTGAGTAGGAAGGCAGTTAGTTAAGCGGCAGGAGCTGAAACAGATAGAAAGCACCCAGTGCCAGGGCCTGTCTAGCAAGGGGTGTACCTCCCAGGTGTCCCCAAGTGTTATGGTAGCTGCCAACAGGAGCAACACACGCACATATATATTTCATGAAGCAGGGGAAAGAAATATTGCGCATTCCCCTGCTCTCCCCTTTATTAACACAGTGCGGTTTTGGTACTTTTTGGTGCATTTTGTTTTTTCCATTGGTTTTATGCAAATATATGCTAATATAAAAAGTGCTTTTTACAGTACCAGCAAAACTTATCAGTTTCCAGAAATCTCATGCACACACAGACTCACACCTGCTTTTTTTTCCTGACTGAAATGGAAATCTGCTGCATTTTTGCTGCATTTTTTAAAGAAGCAGCATGTCAATTCTTTCAGCGTTTTTGCAGCTTTTTTCACTATTGAAAGAAATGAGATTGAAAAAAGCTGGACTTTTGCTGCATTTTTGGTGAATGAAACTAACTTTATTTAAACATGTACTATAGACTAATTACACCCAAAAAATGCCGCTTTTTACTGCCAAGAGATCAGGGTTTGCGGCCCAAAAAAAGCAACAAAAATGCCGTGTGAACATAGATTAATAAGTCGGTAACAAAGTGGTGTCAGAACATGCAGCATCTAGGAGACCAGTGAAGTCACCAGTGGGTCAGTGCTAGTCTCCTGCTTGCCGAGTATGGACACCGCTCTGTTACCAGCTGATAATTACAGTTCTAAGCCGATAACAGAGTCTGTGCTGTGCAGATTGCACAGTGCACAGGGCAGGGTGGGACAGAGCAACCCCTGAAATAAGCATCAAGATGACGCTTCATTTCAGAGAGGGGACAGAGGTTGTGATCACTGCCACAGACTCTGCTCCCTTATGACACTTTGAGTATCCTAGCATGCACTGAGATTCTCAAATAAATTGTGATCAGACAGGAAATAAAAAAATTCAATAGCAAATAGTGTAACTATGGAACGGTACGGAATGTTTAATACAAGTATACTAGAAAAAAGCATAGATTATAGTATAAAAAAAGTATGAGCAGCACCAGGGTAAAGTGGGTGCAAAGCCTCCTTGGCAAAAAGCAACCTTTCAGATAAAAAATAATGAATGGAGGCAGTACCAAGCAATAGGGCAAAAAATGCAGTGGATTATTAGCCCATAGCAGCAGTGGCAACATTTCAGTTCTGAGGTAGGTGTGAACCTTTCTCAAGCACTGATAGGATACAAAACCCATATATTTAAAGGCAAAGCAATTAAAAGGTGATTACACAATGATATAAAAAATATATAAAAGTACATACGCAGAGTGAATATACAATGTAAAAATAAATGACCATGTTCATATACAGTTAGGTCCAGAAATATTTGGACAGTGACACAATTTTCGCGAGTTGGGCTCTGCATGCCACCACATTGGATTTGAAATGAAACCTCTACAACAGAATTCAAGTGCAGATTGTAACGTTTAATTTGAAGGTTTGAACAAAAATATCTGATAGAAATTGTAGGAATTGTACACATTTCTTTACAAACACTCCACATTTTAGGAGGTCAAAAGTAATTGGACAAATAAACCAAACCCAAACAAAATATTTTTATTTACAATATTTTGTTGCGAATCCTTTGGAGGCAATCACTGCCTTAAGTCTGGAACTCATGGACATCACCAAACGCTGGATTTCCTCCTTCTTAATGCTTTGCCAGGCCTTTACAGCCGCAGCCTTCAGGTCTTGCTTGTTTGTGGGTCTTTACGTCTTAAGTCTGGATTTGAGCAAGTGAAATGCATGCTCAATTGGGTTAAGATCTGGTGATTGACTTGGCCATTGCAGAATGTTCCACTTTTTAGCACTCATGAACTCCTGGGTAGCTTTGGCTGTATGCTTGGGGTCATTGTCCATCTGTACTATGAAGCGCCGTCCGATCAACTTTGCGGCATTTGGCTGAATCTGGGCGGAAAGTATATCCCGGTACACTTCAGAATTCATCCGGCTACTCTTGTCTGCTGTTATGTCATCAATAAACACAAGTGACCCAGTGCCATTGAAAGCCATGCATGCCCATGCCATCACGTTGCCTCCACCATGTTTTACAGAGGATGTGGTGTGCCTTGGATCATGTGCCGTTCCCTTTCTTCTCCAAACTTTTTTCTTCCCATCATTCTGGTACAGGTTGATCTTTGTCTCATCTGTCCATAGAATACTTTTCCAGAACTGAGCTGGCTTCATGAGGTGTTTTTCAGCAAATTTAACTCTGGCCTGTCTATTTTTGGAATTGATGAATGGTTTGCATCTAGATGTGAACCCTTTGTATTTACTTTCATGGAGTCTTCTCTTTACTGTTGACTTAGAGACAGATACACCTACTTCACTGAGAGTGTTCTGGACTTCAGTTGATGTTGTGAACGGGTTCTTCTTCACCAAAGAAAGTATGCGGCGATCATCCACCACTGTTGTCATCCGTGGACGCCCAGGCCTTTTTGAGTTCCCAAGCTCACCAGTCAATTCCTTTTTTCTCAGAATGTACCCGACTGTTGATTTTGCTACTCCAAGCATGTCTGCTATCTCTCTGATAGATTTTTTCTTTTTTTTCAGCCTCAGGATGTTCTGCTTCACCTCAATTGAGAGTTCCTTAGACCGCATGTTTTCTGGTCACAGCAACAGCTTCCAAATGCAAAACCACACACCTGAAATCAACCCCAGACCTTTTAACTACTTCATTGATTACAGGTTAACGAGGGAGACGCCTTCAGAGTTAATTGCAGCCCTTAGAGTCCCTTGTCCAATTACTTTTGGTCCCTTGAAAAAGAGGAGGCTATGCATTACAGAGCTATGATTCCTAAACCCTTTCTCCGATTTGGATGTGAAAACTGTCATATTGCAGCTGGGAGTGTGAACTTTCAGCCCATATTATATATATAATTGTGTTTCTGAACATGTTTTTGTAAACAGCTAAAATAACAAAACTTGTGTCACTGTCCAAATATTTCTGGACCTAACTGTATATGAAGAATACTTGTAAATAAAGATATTATAGTATCATAGTGTACAAAAATGTGTTATAGTGTTTAATTAGACAGGTAAATATCAGGAGAAAAAAAAATCACTATAGTTAAATAGAGCTCAGATGATTCACCCTATAGCTCATAGGAACATCTATATAAGATAATCTGCCATATTCAGGGTCCAAATTAGTCCACTGCACATGTCAGGGCAAAAAGCAAGTGTGCAATGTGATTCCACACAGCATAGTGACGATTGAAGTCACCGGTGCCATCTTGGAAAAGGTTAGTGAGCACCATAAACATGTCTGCACTCAAGAATAGGATGTAAGGTGACATCATTGTGTAAAGGAAGCCAGGCACACCACCGCACACCAAACAGTGCCAAAACGCCATCCTGATAAAGGGCAAATGTACTCTCCATAACGCTCAATAGATAGGAAGAGAAGATCCCAAACTGCAAAGCAAATATACAAATGACTCAAGAGAATCCCAGGAAACACACCATGAGCAGGGGCTGGTATACTGGGCTAAAAGGATATGTGAGAAGGGCTAGATCTTATTAAAGAAGGAGAATGCCACTCACAGTCCATAAAATGTACACAATACTTAGAGAAACTGAATATAAGGGGATCCATTCTAATGGCCAAAAGGGGAAACAAAGATACATCCCAAACATCACCTAATATTCACTGATAGTCTACCATCCAAGTAGTAACCAGGCCCAATCCTGCTTAGCTTCTGCAATCATTCAAGATTGGGTATAGTCAGATAATGTGCTCATAGATGCAGTATATTGCACAGAATATTATATTTAGAGGCAGTGAGTCTTCAAGGAATATCGTTCCATGTATAAGAGGAGTCATCAGATTGATATATGATGTCCAGTGTAGAATAAATATAAAGAAACGAGAACTAGTAATCAATCAAAATCCACTATAGGGCTCCCAAAAAGGGATGGGGCAAGCAAGTATTTCATTATAGGATACAACTCATTTTGTACCCCACATTGAGCCCATAAGGTCTCAACATATTGATTCCCTCTTTCTGAGCATTTTCACTCTATCACCTCTTCTTGGGCAAGGTATGTGATCAGTTATAAAAACCTCAACTATCTTTCAGGCCTGAAACACACATCTGTGAAAAAAACACACGTGTGTTACGTCCGTTTTTCGGGTCCGTGTCCCATTTTTGTGTCCGTTTTTATGGTCCGTGTGGCATCTGTGTGAACTGCGTATGCTAGCCGTGTGTGCATGTGGAATGTCCGTGTGTGCGTGTGAAACGTAACTGATGTGTGTGCGTGTGAAACGTAACTGACGTGTGTGTTGTCCGTGTGAAATGTCCGTGTGTGATGTAAAATGTAGTTGCTACATGTCGGCTGACAGCAGACAGCGACGCGCGCTGAGAATGAACTCAGGTGAACTTCACCCGACTTCATTGTCATCCTGCGGCTCTGTCTGGGTGTCACGTCCTGATTAGCGGTCACCCGTGAAGGACTTACCGGTGACCGCTAATCCCCTGAGTGACTGAAGTGAACAGCGCGATTAGCGCTGCCGTCACTCAGGTTACCCGCAGCCAGCTGGATCCTCCCCCCGTGAGCGCAACTCACCTGTGACTTCATCGCTGTCACTCGGGCGACTTGCTGTCACAGGTGGAGGATCCAGCGGTGGCCGCGAGTAGCCTCAGTGACAGCTCAGCTGATCACACGGCTCACCTCAGTTGCTGCGTGGAGCTGTCAGGAGCGGCATTGTTCTTCTGCAGCTCCTGTCACCTTCATGTAGCAGAGCTGGAAGCGACGCGGGACCTCCGTGGATTACGTCGGACATGGATGGGTATTTGAGGCATAATAAATTGGTGAACACGGGTTTTTTGTAGTGTTTATTATTTCAAATAAAGGATTTTTTCACTGTGTGTGTGTTTATTTACTGTAACTTACAGATTAATCATTGGGGGATGTCTCATAGATGCCTGCAATGATTAATCTAGGACTTATTGGCAGCTAGGGGCTGCCAATAACTCCTTATTACCCCGATTGCCAACGCACCAGGGCAAATCGGGAAGAGCCCCATCCTGAGAATACCAGCCTTCAGCCGTGTGACTTTACCCTGGCTGGTATCAAAATGGGGGCGACGGCACGTCGTTTTTTTTTAATTATTTATTTTTTTACTGCACAGTATAGACCCGCCCACCGGCGGCTGTGATTGGTTGCAGTGAGACAGCTGTCACTCAGAATGGGGGCATGTCTCACTGCAACCAATCATAGGATAGGCGCCGGTGGGCGGGGAAAGCAGGGAATACGAGATTGAATAATGAGCGGCCGGCTTTTTCAAAATAGTAAAAGCCGCCGGAGTTTATTGAACAGCCATGCAGCGCCGCGCCGGTGATCGGGGAACGGTGAGTATGAGAGAGGGGGGAGACTGACTGCCAGACTGTGAATGAGGGACAGAAAGACAGAGAGGCCGACCGACAGACAGACAGAGAGACCGACCGACGGACTGAGGGAGATTGACCGACAGACAGAAAAAGAAAGAATGACCGACATCGCTACAAAAAAGCACAAAATGTACACGGAGCATACAGAGATGCATCCGTGTCACGTTATTGTGCGCACATTCCCATTGACTTTCATGGGGTCCATGTGTGCGTGTTCCGTGCTAAAAACGGACATGCTTCTGTGCAAAACAGAAACACATACGGATCACGGACACACGGACCTTATGGAATCATGCACGTGTGACCTCAATGATAGATTAACATTGGTGCATGTTTGTCCGTGTCTCCGGTACATATGGAAACGGGACAAACACACACGTGTTTAATGGTTGTGTGTTTCAGGCCTCAGTGTGTTTATGTTCAAAATAATGTTTAAATTAAATGTTAAATAATGTTAAAATTAATGAGGTCAATCAAGGCGTTTTTGCAAATGGTGTAAAGGTGATGATTAATCCTGGTTTTAAAACCTCAGGTGGTCTCACGTACTGTATGTACCATAATTTTAGAGGTTTTGTATGATTGATCACACACCTCCCCTCAGAAGAGGTGATTATAGAGTGAAAATCCTCAGAAAGAGGGAATCGATATGGATCTGTAATTTGAATATGTTGAGACCTTATGGGCTCACTGTGGGGTACAAAATGACTTGTATCCTATAATAAAAGGCTTGCCTGCCCCTATCCCTTTGATATCCCTTTTCGGGAGAACTGCAGTGTATTTTCAGTGATTATTAAAGTGGGATTTACACGCTGCGACATCGCTAGCCGATGCTAGTGATGTCGAGCGTGATAGCACCCGCCCCCATCGTACGGCCGATATGTGGTGATCGCTGCCGTAGCGAACATTATCGCTACGGCAGCGTCACACGCACATACCTGCTCTGCAACATCGCTGTGACCGGCGAACCGCCTTCTTTCTAAGGGGTCGGTTCGTTTCAGCGTCACAGTGACATCACTAAGCGGCCGCCCAATCAAAGCGGTGGAGCGGAGATGAGCGGGACGAACATCCCGCCCACCTCCTTCCATCCTCATTGCTGGCGGGACGCAGGTAAGGAGAGGTTCCTCATTCCTGCGGCGTCACACGTAGCGATGTGTGCTGCTGCAGGAACGAGGAACAACATCGCTACTGCAGCAGCAACGATAATTGGGAAGAGGGGGGCATGTCACCGATTAGCGATTTTGAATGTTTTTGCGACGATTCAAAATCGCTAATAGGTGTCACACGCAACGACATCGCTAAAGCGGCCGGATGTGCGTCACAAAATCCGTGACCCCAACGAGATCGCTTTAGCGATCTCGTAGCATGTAAAGCCACCTTTAGTCTTGTTTCTATTTTTCTATAAATATTTCTTCTATACTGGACATCATATATTAATCTGATGACTCATCTTATATATGGAGCATTATGCCTTGAAGACGCACTGCCTCTCAATATAATATTCTGTGTGGTATGTGCTAACTATGACCACATTGCTGAATATGCCTGATCGCAGAAGCTAACCAGGGTTGACCCTGGTTGCCATGTGGATGGGAGAACACCTATGAGTATTAGGTGCTGGTTGTGGTGTATGTCATTATTTCAAAGTTTGGTTATTAGAATTGAAATGCTCAGTTTTTCTAGGCAGTTTGTACCCTTTATGGATTGTGAGTGGCATGCTGTCTTTAATTAGATCCCCACCTCCTCCCAGATCCCCCCAGGTACTGGAGGGTTCCCTTGGCATACTTGGAAGTGAGTTAGTGGGTGTGACTGTCTGCACTTAGTAAACATTAAGTACACACAGTCATGGAGTTGTTTATAATAGAAACAGGCTTCTGGGGGTAAGCCCCCCCCCCCTGTCATAATGAAAGCAGCATGCTTTATTGATGGGTGTGATGCCTGCCTTGATGTTCGTGGCCAGGCATATCAAAATTATAGTCTATCATGCAGCCTAGAAAAAGGTTTACTTATGCAAGGGGGGGCTTGGCACACCTTGCACCCCACCTGTATGGGGGTCTTACCCCCAGATCCCTGCTTCTATTAAAAACAACTACATAACTGCGTGGACTTAAAATGTAATGTTTACTAAGTCCAGCCGGTCATGCCCACTATCTCTGCTGCCGTCCACTAACTCAGGCTAGTCACGGCCACTCACTTCCGGTCCTCGATAATGCAAGTATGTCAGATTCTCCTGGGTCATTTTTATATTTGCTTTGCAGTTTGGGATCTGCTCTGCCTATCTATTGAGCAGTGCCATTATTGATAGTACATTTGCCCTTTATCAGGATGGCGTTTTGGCACTGTCTGGTGTGCGGTGGTGTCTGGCTTCCTTTACACAGTGATGTCGCCTTACAGCCTCTTGCTGAGTGAGTGCAGACATGTTCATAGCCCTCACTACCCCTTTCCAAGATGGCGTCAGGGACTTCAGTCGTCACTGTGCTGTGTGGAATCACATTACACACCTATTTTTTGTTCTGACATGGGCAGTGCACTAATTTGGACCCTGAATATGGCGGATTGTGTTGTATAGATTTTCCTATGAGCTATAGGGTGAATCATCTGAGCTCTGCTTAACTTTTGTGATTTCTTTTCTCCTGATATTTACCTGTATAATTAAACACTATTACACATTTTTGTACAGTGTGATACTATAATATCTTTATTTACAGCTATTTTTAATGTACAGTATATGCACATGGTCATTTATTAGCACATTGTATATTCACTCTGCATATGTATTTTTGTGTTTTTTTATATCATTGTATAATCACCTTTTCAATCACTTTGCCTTTGAATATATGGAATTTGTATCATATCAGTGCTTGAGAAAGGTTCACAGTTCAGAACCGAAATTTTGCCTTTGCTGTTATGGGCTAATAAACCTCTGTGGGTCGTTTTTTCTGCTATGCTGCTTGTGTGCTGCCTCCATTCATTATTTATTTTAGATTATTATAACATTACACAGATAGGGATTTAAAATGAAATATTCTTTTAACTTTAAACCAATCCTTTAAAGATTTTACAATACATGCTTGGGAATCCGAACACTACAGGATAATAGGATGAAGTCTGGGGAAAAGTTCAGGCAGGGACAATACTGAGAAGACTAGGATCATACATTTGTCCACGTATCTCAGTTATTATCACCACTGGTACATCCTTAGTAGAGTTGAGCGATGTTCGATTCGAATCGTTCGTCAATTTCAAATTCGAGTGATTTTGGGTGGTGCTCGAGTCGTTCGACGAACTCGAACGATTTGCTTCAAGTTCGGCAGTTCGAGTTACCGTTCGATAACGGTTCGATCACCAAAAGCGTGGGTTTTCACAGTAAGGCTATGTGCGCACGTTGCGTTTCTGCATGCGTCCTGCATCCCCAGCACAATCCCTCTCTCCTACTCACCGATCAGCTGCACGGCTGTCACAAAGCTACGGCGGCTTTTCCTCTTTTGAAAATGGCTGCCGCTCATCTGGTATTCCCTGCTTTCCCGGCCACCGGCGCCCATGATTGGTTGCAGTCAGACACGCCCCCACGCTGAGTGACAGCTGTCTCACTGCAACCAATCACAGCCACCGGCGAGCGGGTTTATATCGTGCAGTAAAATAAATAAATAATAAAAAAAAAAAAATCTGCGGTTCCCCCCCAATTTTAATACCAGCCAAGATAAAGCCACACGGCTGAAGGTTGGTATTGTCAGGATGGGGAGCGCCACGTTATGGGGAGTCCACAACCCTACCAATATCAGCCAGCAGCCACCCGGAATTGCCGCATCCATTAGATGCGACAGTCCCGGGACTCTACCCGACTCATCCCGAATTGCCCTGGTGCGGTTGCAATCGGGGTAATAAGGGGTTAATCATGACAGGCGTCTCCCCGAGATACCTTCCATGATTAACCTGTAAGTGAAAGTAAATAAACACACAAGAAAAATCCTTTATTTGGAATAAAAGACAAACAACACCCTCATTTACCTCTTTATTAATCCCCAAACAAAAATCCAGGTCCGAAGTAATCCACACGACGCTTTCAGCTCTGCTACATGAAGGTGACAGGGAGCGCCGTAGCACGCAAGCGCTTTGTGTCAGCTCCACGTAGCAACTGACGTGAGCCGCGCTGTCACCGGAGACTTCACTCAAGTAGTGTGATCTCTCTCTCTCTCTCTCTGCAATACAGAGGTCAAGATTACCAAATCTTCCTATGCTTTTCATTAAAAGCAGTGGCTCAATGAGTAGAGCTGCCACCTAAGGAGAATTACTTCACGAGGTCCCAGTCCCAGTAAAGAATTTAATTTAATTTATTTTTAAATTATAATTATTATTTATTTATAATTATAATTTAATTTAATTATGCACTGAGGGGAGGAGCCGGACATCAGCTGTGAGCCGCGGGACACACCTCTAAAATCGGAGCAGTTCACGGAATGAGGCTGCATTGCTCTCTCCTCTCTCTCCTCTCTCCTCTCTCTCTTCTATCTCCTCTCTCTTCTCTCTCTCTCTCTTTCCTCTCTTCTCTCTCTTTCTCTCTCTTCTCTCTTCTTCTCTCTCCTCTTTCTCTCTCCTCTCTCTCTCTCCCTCTCTCTCTCTTCTCTTTTCTCTCTCTTCTCTTTCTCTCTTTTTCTCTTTCTCTCTTTTTCTCTTTCTCTCTTTCTTTCTCTTTTTCTCTCTTTCTTTCTCTCTCTTTCTCTTTCTTTTTCTCTCTATTTCTTTCTCTTTTTCTCTCTTTTCTTTCTCTTTCTTTCTCTCTTTTTCTCTTTCTTTCTCTTTCTTTCTCTTTGTCTCTCTTCTTCTCTTTTTCTCTCTTTCTCTCTCTTTTTCTCTCTTTTTCTCTCTCTTTCTCTCTTTTTCTCTCTCTTTCTCTTTTTACCCTCTGTCTCGCTTTCTCTCTTTCTTTTTCTATTTTTTCTCTCTTTTTCTCTTTCTCGCTCTCTGTTTTTCTCTCTTTTCCTCTTTCTCTCTTTTTCTCTCTTTTTCTCTCTTTCTCTCTTTTTTCCCCTCTTTCTCTCTCTTTTTCTCTTTTTTCTGTCTCTCTTTCTCTTTTTCGCTTTCTCTTTCTCTCTCTTCTCTCTTTTTCTCTCCTTTTCTCTTCTCTCTCTTTTTCTCTCTCTCTTTCTTTCTCTCTCTCTCTTTCTCTCTTTTTCTCTCTCTTTCTCTTTCTCTCTTTTTCTCTCTCTTTCTCTTTCTCTTTTTCCCCTCTTTCTCTTTTTCTTTCTCTTTTTCTCTCTCTTTGTCTCTCTCTCTTTCTCTCTCTTTCTCTCTCTCTCTTTTCCTCTCTTTCTCTCTTTTTCTCTCTCTTTCTCTCTTTTCTCCCCTTTCTCTCCCTTTTTCTCTTCTCTCTCTCTTTCTCTCTCTCTTTCTCTCTTTCTCTCTCTTTCTCTTTTTCTCTCTCTTTCTCTTTCTCTTTTTTCCCCTCTTTCTTTCTCTCTTTTTCTCTCTCTTTTTCTCTCTTTCTCTCGCTCTCTCTTTTCCTCTCTTTCTCTCTTTTTCTCTCTTTCTCTCTTTTTCTGTCTTTCTCTCTCTCTCTCTCTCTCTCTTTTTCGCTCTTTTTCTCTCTCTTTCTCTCTCTCTCTATTTTTCTCTCTCTTTTTTTCTCTCTTTTTCTCTCTTCTCTCTCTCTTTTCTCTCTCTTTTCTCTCTTTCAGACCTGGCGATGATCAGCTGATGCAGTCACCTGACGGAATCAGCTGACATTATAAGTCGAGCGGTGAGGCCAGCTTTTTACCGCCCGGTCGGCTAAACTATCAGCTGCTGCTGTCGGACAGGAGTCTGCACAGAAGTGTGTAGTTTGTTTTGTTTTTGTTTTTTTTGCACTGATGCATCAGCTGATTGTATAAAAGCCGTTTATACAATCAGCTGCTGTGTCATGTGATTCATGCCCTTGAACCTGACACATCATCTGATCACTTTGCCTTCCAGCAAACCGATCAGATGATATTGGATCCGGATTGGACAGCGCGGGACCCTTGACCCAGGATTACTGCGGAGGGGGGTTCTTTATTTCAATAAAGATGGAGTCACTAATTGTGTTGTGTTTTATTTCTAATAAAAATATTTTTCTGTGTGTTGTGTTTTTTTTATCTGTACAAGAAATTCATGGTGGTCATGTCTAATATTGCTGTGACACCATGAATTTCGGGCTTAGGGCCAGTTGATAATATACAGCTAGCCCTAATCCCATTATTACCCAGCGAGCCACCTGTTACCAGGGCAGCTGGAAGAGTTGGATACAGCGCCATTTTCTGGGGCGGCTGCGGACTGCAATTCGCAGCAGGGATGCCCAGAAAGCTTGGGCACCCTGCGCTACGGATTCCAATCCCCAGCTGCCTAGTTGTACCTGGCTGGACACAAAAATTGTGCGAAGCCCATGTCATTTTTTTTTTAATTATTTTATGAAATTCATAAAATTATTTAAAAAAAAAAAGGGCTTCCCTATATTTTTGGTTCCCAGCCGGGTACAAATAGGCAGCTGGGGGTTGGGGGCAGCCCGTAGCTGCCTGCTGTACTTGGCTAGCATACAAAAACATGGCAAAGCTCACGTAATTTACAGTGGCATGTAAAGGTTTGTGCACCCCTACTCAAAATTAGTGTTACTGTGAACAGTTAAGCAAGTTGAAGATGAAATGATCTCTAAATGGCATAAAGTTAAAGATCACACATTTCCTTTGCATTTTAAGAACAAAAAAATGTATTTTCATCTTTTACATTTTAAAAATTACAAAAAGGAAAATGGGCTGATGCAAAAGTTTGGGCACCCTTGGAGATTTGTGTGCTGAGATAATTTTGACCAAGATTTCAGACCTTATTTAGCCTGTTAGAGTTATAGCTTGTTCACTATCATCATTAGGAAATGCTAGGTGATGCACATTTCATAGCTTTATAAAAACCAAGCCTCCTTTAACCTTGTGCCAAAAAAACAGCAGCCATGGCTTCTTCTAAGCAGCTGCCTAGCACTCTGAAAATGAAAATGGTGGAGGCCCACAAAGCAGGAGAAAGCTATAAGAAAATAGCAAAGTGTTTTCAAGTTGCCCTTTCCTCCCTTTGAAATGTAATTAAGAAATGTCAGTTACGAGGAAGAGTAGAGGAAAATTTCTGTGAGAGCTGCTCGTAGGATTGCTAGAGAGGCAAATCAGAACCCCTGATTGACTGCAAAAGACCTTCAGGAAGATTTAGCAGACTCTGGAGTTGTGGTACATTGTTCTACTGTTCAGAGATATCTGCACAAATATGGTCTTCATGGGAGAGTCATCAGAAGAAAACCTCTCCTGCATTTTTACCATAAAATTCAGCGTCAGAAGTATGCAAAAGAACATCTAAAGAAGATGATGTATTTTGGAAACAAGTCCTGTGAAGCAATGAGGTTAAAAAATAACTCTTTGGCCACAATGATTGATGTGAAGAAAAAAGGACACATAATTTCAAGAAAAGTGTATCTCATCAACCATTAACCATGGGGGTGGATCAATCATGTGGTGGGGTTCTGCTGCAGCCAATGGCATGGAGAACATTTTACGGGTAGAAAAAAGAATGGATTCAATGAAATTTCAACTAATTCTTGATGCAAACATAACGCTATATGTAAAAAAGCTGAAGTTGAAAAGAGGATGGCTTCCACAAATGGATATTATCCTAATCACATGTGAAAATCCATAATAGATGACCTCAAAACGTGCAAGCTGAAGGTTTTACAATGGCCCCGATCTGAACATCATTGAAAATCTGTGGCTGAACCTCAGAAGAGCAGTGCACGCAAGACGACTCAGGAATCTCACAGAACTGGAAGACTTTTCCAAGTAAGAATGGATGAAAATCTCTCAAATAAGAATTCAAACACTCTTGGTTGGCTACAAAAAGCTTTTATAAGCTATGATACTTGCCAAAGGGGGTGCTACTAGGTACTAACTGTGTAGGGTGCCCAAACTCTTTTGAATCGACCCATTTTCCATTTTTGTTAATTTAAATATGCAAAACATGAATATATATATATACATGTGTATATATATATATATATATATATATATATATATATATACACACATATATAATTATATATATTCCCCTAAAATACAAAGGAAAGGTGTCATCATTAACTTCATGCCTTTCAGAGATCATTTCATCTTCAACTTGCTTAGCTGTTCACAATAACAGTAATTTTGACTAGGGGTACCCAAACCTTTTCATGCCACTGTATTTGGGGGGCAAAAAACTCCTGCATACAGTCCTGGATGGAGTATGCTGAGCCTTGTAGTTCTGCAGCTGCTGTCTGTCTGTATGGAGGAGAACATACAGCAGCTGCATAATTACAAGGCTCAGCATCCTCCATCCAGGACTGTATGCTGGAGGAAGAGGCAGGGGGAGCAGAACTGCAAGGCTCAGCATACTTCATCCACTAGTGTATGCAGGAGAGCAGACAGCAGCTGCAGGACTACAAGGCTCAGCATGCTGCATCCAGAACTGTATGCTGGAGGGAGAGACATGGGGGAGCAGAACTACAAGGCTCAGCATGCTCCATTCACTAGTGTATGCAGGAGAGCAGACAGCAGCTGCAGAACTACAAGGCTCAGCATGCTCCATTCACGTGTATGCAGGAGAGAAGACAGCAGCTGCAGAACTACAAGGCTCAGCATACTCCATCCAGGACTATATGCAGGAGTTTTTTGCCCACAAAAAAAATGACATGGGCTTCGCCATATTTTTGTATGCTAGCCAGGTACAGCAGGCAGGTACGGCTGCCCCCAACCCCCAGCTGCCTATTTGTACCTGGCTGGGAACTAAAAATATAGGGAAGCCCTTTTTTTAATTATTTCATGAATTTCATGAAATAATTAAAAAAAAAAACTACATGGGCTTCGCCCCATTTTTGTGTCCAGCCAAGTACAACTAGGCAGCTGGGGATTGGTATCCGCAGCACAGGTTGGCCTGAGGTTTCTTGGCCCCTCTGCTGTGAATTGCAGTCCGTAGCCGCCCCAGAAAATGGCGCTTTCATAGAAGTGCCATCATCTGGCGCTGTATCCAACTCTTCCAGCTGCCCTGATGCCGGGTGGCTTGCTGGGTAATAATGGGTTAATACTAGCTTTGTTTTACTAGCTAGTATTAAGCCAGAGATTCTTAATGTCAGGCAAGTTTGACCCGGCCATTAAGAATCTCCAATAAAGGGTTAAAAAAAGACACCACACAGAGAAAAAATACTTTAATAGAAATAAATACACAGACACACTTCGAGACTCCATGTTTATTACTCCCTCTCACCCCTCCACGATCCTGGCCTTCTGTCTTCTTTTCCTTCAACCCATGCAGCTGTGCTACATCAGACAGCACTGCGTGGGAGAAAGACGCTGCTGCTCCCGTGCAGTCTAATCACTCAGTGAGTGAGCAGAGGCTGCGGGTTGTAAGCAGTGATGTCACCGCTGCCACCATTGAAATAGTAATCTGACAGGCGGGTTACTATAGCAACGGTGATTTCCGTTCACCTGATTCCCGGTGCCGCTATTCACCAGCTGTGGCATCCAGTCCTTGCATGTGGGCTGACTCTGTAAAGAGCGCCCACATGCAGGAACGGGGAGCCAAGCATGTGCCCAAGCATCTCGCCGGTACATGGAGATGCTCAAACGAGCACCGCGTACCAGAGAGATGCACTGACAGGACCTAGCATGACATCTAGCCATGTGACCAGTCTGTAGCCAATAAGATAATAGACACGTGACTGGTCACATGCTGTGACGACGTCACGGAAGGTCCTATCATCAGTGCTGGTTACCGGGAGGGCGCAGCAATGATCGGAAGGAAAAGCGGCGGGAGACAGAGTGCAGGACACGTCGCGGGGACCTGTAAGTATAATGGCAATTGTTTATTAACTGTATGTGTACATGTACAATGTGTTTGTATGTGTTTGTGTTTGCCTGCCATTGTTTTCAATGGGGTTTGAAGGTGTTCGTCAACGTTCGTCGAACTAAGCCGCCGTTCGATGAACCGACCGAACTCAAACACTAGGGGGGTGGCTCAACACTAATCCTTAGGTCTGGTAATCCGGCTCCTGCCCTGCTAGTCCTAACCTTGGCAATGTTTGGCATAGGCTTATGTATTTATGATTATTCATTGTCCTACATTGTGGATATCAATCCATTGACATATTTTAAGAAATTAATTTAAATGCTCTGAAGACTTTCTCTATAAAAAGGTTTTCAAAAAGCAGAGTTGAGTTTTAATAGTCATGAATTTTGATGACTGTCAATCACTGGGGAAACTTCACTGTAGCATAAACACATACTGTATACAGCTTTTATTCTGAATTAGAATAATTGAATCAATGACAGTGATTTGCTAAGATGTCAAATCTATCCATCATAACCTGTCACTACCAGTTTATTTTTTTGTGATTAAAATCAAAAAGACTACTATTTTGTCATCAGCTATTTCATTAGTTACAGAAGGCTTTTTTTCTTCCTTTGCTTTTCAAAATTAGCTTTTACAAATAGGGTTTTTTCATACACAGTGAAGTTTTAAGTCAAAACTGGCACAGTCAAACACATTCAATGACGTGCCATTAGCTTCTGAGAGTTTGAAACCCAATTACAAAAGCTATTATTCACATTATGAAAGGGAGTGTAAGAGTGCGAGATTTTTCTGTTCTCTACTTATCATTTAGTTATTCTTTCGCATACAGCGCTCTTCAGCTACTTGCACATGGACGGGCTTCTTTTATGCCCGTTCTCCTAATCCATCAGTGGTGCAATATAGCAACTATTCTGGGGTCCTCATTGTGCAGCTTCACTTGATTATCTGATTACTGACCGGCAAGACACACAGGTGAGAAGTTCAGCTGCCTTCTAGTGTACTACGTATGCTTGTTCCAGATTAGCTGCTACTCACATTGCATAAAATATACTGTGGACATCAAAATTAGAGACCAACACACAATTTCCTAAATGTTAATGTAATTTTGTTGTCCTATGTGATTATATCCTAGCATAAGTAAACTCGCAGTATTTTAAGCTTATTTCATGAATTGAATTTTTTTTTAAAAGCACAAAATAAAACTGTAAATGAGATAAATGTAAAAGAACACTGATCAAAATTAGAGAACACTTTCAGATACCTGCAAGTTATTGGAAATACTCTGGCACCTAGTACTAATTTCCTTAATTATCGGACAAACCCTATTTAACTGACAGCCTAACTTTCCAGTTTACACTTACTTTGCAAAAATGATGCACTGTTCCATAGTGACTGAAACCCTTCGGCATCAGGTTGTCCAGATGAAGGCCAAAGGGGTGACCCTATCAGCCATAGCAAGAGACGTTGGTTATTCCTTGTCTGTGATTTCGAGAATATTGCATCTTTACAACATCACAAACTCTTTCAAGTCCCACAAGAAGGCTGGTCGCTCTCGCATGACACATACAAGAGAGGACAGGATAATGGGGAGAATCTCCATGGGTAATTGTTTCAACACTGCAGCTGGAATTGCTCACCAGTTCAGGATCAAGCAGGGTAAGGGTCTGTCTCGTCATACAGTGTCACAACATTTAAAAGGATTTGGACTGAAAGCCCACTCTGCAGTGACCAAACCTATCATTAGCTGAAAGAATCAAAAAGCTAAACTCACCTTTGGTGAGGAGCATGTTGTGTGGACAGAGGAGAAGTGTTGATGCTATGATGCTGAGCACGTGTGTAAGTCATTACCTCAGTCTTGTAATAAAATGTGGTGAGGTGTGTGGAAATGCACAATGGGCCTTGGTTTTCTCACCATCCTCAGTCAGTTCTGGACAAACAACTGATGCATGTGAACAGATGCGAGGCCCCTTCAGCAGGTGAGCAGTACCACTGATGACTGTGACTTGACTCCTCAGCGACATCCAACACTCTCATGCTAGGTCCCAGAATTTTTATCTTTCAGCAGCAATCCTGGCAGAAATCTTTTCCCATCTGGACAGGTTCTAGTCATGGTCATGATCAGCCCCACTCTGCCACTGGTATGTTCGTGGTGGGATGCTTCCATACATGGATGTTACTGGATCTCCTTCTGGCACCACCTCTCTCTATCTTCAGTTACTTCAGGCTGCACTTAAGATAGCCGGCCCTCTCCTTCCTTTGATACACATCCACCCAAGCTTAAAGTGCCACATCTATACAGATCTGGGCTTTGCCACATCAAAACATCAGTTTATTGACATCAATGAAAATTGATTTTAATGTGGGACCGATCAATGTGTATCAACATGATATATTTTCTAAAATATTGTACAGAACAGATATCTTTTATAGTCTTTCAGTCGTGCCAGAAAAACAGCAGCTCTTTGTGGTTGAATAACAACATTACTGCAAATGATTAAAGTTATTTACAACAAGTACAGTATTATACTGATTCCGGCACAGAGATACACATTTATACCACACTGGTGAGCCAGCACACATCTCATATGTGCACTTAATCTCGTTGTTCAACCATGGTGAGGCCTGCTCTGAGAGTAACCTGTCTTGTTAAACCGCTGTGTGGTCTTGGCCACTGTGCTGTACTTCAGTTTCAGGCTGTTGGCAATCTTCTTAAAGCCTAGGCCACCTTTATGTAGAGCAACAATTCTATTTTTCAGATTGTCAGAGAATTATTTGCCATGAGGAGCCAAATTGAACTTTCAATGATCAGTATGAAAGTGTGTGAGCGATAACACCAAATTTACCACACCTGCCCCCCCCCCCCATTCACAACTGACACCTTGTAACACTTATGAATCACATGACGCTGGTGAGGGGAAATGACTAACTGGGCACAATGTGATCATTTTAACTTAGGGGTATACTCATTTTTTGCCAGCGGTTTAGATATTAATGGCTGTGTGTTGAGTTATTTAGAGGACACATCAAATTTACACTGTTATACAAGCTGTACACTGACTACTTTTCATTGTCCCAAAGTGTTATATCTTCAGTGTTGTCCAAAGAAAAGATACAATAATATATTTATAAAAAATGTGAAGGGTGTACTCACTTTTATGATAAACTGTATGGTTGGGATGAATTTTATGTAGCATGCCATGTGCAATACTCCCTCATTACAAGTCTATAAGAAGTATGGTGACAACTAATTGAGAGTGATTGATTCTGCACCTCCCATAGAGTTGTATGAAGTAGTAGTGTGCAGGTTGTTCACTGTTCCATAGCATTTTTCCACACCAAGAATGTGCTGGAAAGAGAAGGGATGGGAACTATGGTCCATCATTCTAACAATTTGTGGGTTATCAACAGATATATTACATGTACTGTATCACATATCAGCTTTGCGGTATAATTAGTTCAAAGTATAGACTTGGTCCATCTAATATATAAAGCTGTGTATGTGTGTATGTGTGTGTATGTATGTATTTACAGTACAGACCAAACGTTTGGACCCACCTTCTCAATCAAAGAGTTTTCTTTATTTTCAAAACTATGAATTAACACATGTGGAATGAGATACTTAACAAAAAAGTGTGAAACAAGTGAAAATATGTCTTATATTCTAGGTTCTTCAAAGTAGCCACCTTTTGCTTTGATTACTGCTTTGCACACTTTTGGCATTCTCTAGATGAGCTTCAAGAGGTAGTCACCAGAAATGGTTCTCACTTAACAGGTATGCCCTTTTAGGTTTAATAAGTGAGATTTCTTGCCTTATAAATGGTGTTGGGACCATCAGTTGTGTTGTGCAGAAGTCTGGTGGATACACAGCTGATAGTCCTACTGAATAGACTGTTAGCTGCTTTTTCTTAACATAATAAAAATTCTAAGTAAAGAAAAACGAGTGGCCATCATTACTTTAAAAAAATGAAGGTCAGTCAGTCCGAAAAATTGGGAAAACCTTGAAAGTGTCTCCAAGTGCAGTGGCGAAAACCATCAAACGCTACAAAGAGTCACCTCTGCTGCGGAGGATAAGTTTATCCAAGTCACCAGCCTCAGAAATCGCAAGTTAACAGCAGCTCAGATTAGAGACCAGGTCAATGCCACACAGAGTTCTAGCAGCAGACACATCTCTAGAACAACTGTTAAGAGGAGACTTTGTGCAGCAGGCCTTCATGGTAAAATAGCTGCTAGGAAACCAATGCTAAGGACAGGCAACAAGCAAAAGAGACTTGTTTGGGCTAAAGAACGCAAGCAATGAACATTAGACCAGTGGAAATCTGTGCTTTGGTCTGATAAGTCCAAATTTGAGATCTTTGGATCCAACCACCGTGTTTTCGTGCGACTCAGAAAAGGTGAACTGATGAACTCTACATTCCTGGTTCCCACCATGAAGCATGGAGGAGAAGGAGTGATGCTGTGGGGGTGCTTTGCTGGTGACACTGTTGGGGATTTATTCAAAATTGAAGGCATACTGAACCAGCATGGCTACCACAGCAGCTTGCAGTGGCATGCTATTCCATCCGGTTTGCATTTAGTTGGACCATCATTTATTTTTCAATCAAACCTCCAAGCTGTGTAAGGGCTATTTGACTAAGAAGGAGAGTGATAGGGTGCTACATCAGATGACCTGGCCTCCACAGTCACCAGACCTGAACCCAATCGAGATGGTTTGGGGTGAGCTGGACCGCAGAGTGAAGGCAAAAGGGCCAACAAGTGCTAAGCATCTCTGGGAACTCCTTCAAGACTGTTGGAAGACCATTTCCGGTGACCACCTCTTGAATCTCATCAAGAAAATGCCAAGAGTGTGCAAAGCAGTAATCAAAGCAAAAGGTGGCTACTTTGAAGAACCTAGAATATAAGACATATTTTCAGTTGTTTCACACTTTTTTGTTAAGTATTTCATTCCACATGTGTTAATTCATAGTTTTTATGCCTTCAATGTGAATCTACAATTTTCAGAGTCATGAAAATAAAAAACTCTTTGAATGAGGTGTGTCCAAACTTTTGGTCTGTACTGTATGTCCGCTAAAGGAATCTGCACCATCACATTTACAATCGTGAAATTTTGCACACATGCCACATAGACTGTGTGTTGATGGGAAAATGTAACCCTGTGCTTTACAGTTACTCTCTAAAAAACCTGCCTCCATTAAAGTCAATGTGATTGGTTGCTATAGAAACAAAGGAAAATCATAGTATAAGAAGCTTGTGTGTGAGGTAATATGATGTCGGTGGAGAGACGGATAGAGAGACAGAGAGACAGATAGGGAAAAGACAGAGATAGAGACAGACAAGGAAAGACACAGACAGAGGCAGATAGACATAGGCACAGACAGACAGTGAAAGAGACAAACAGGGAAAGAGATAGACAGACAGGGAAAGAGAGAGACAGGGAAAAAGACAGACAGGGAAAGAGACAGACATGGAAAGAGACAAATAGTGAGAGAGGGAAACAGACAGACAGTGAAAAAGACTGACAGACAGAGAGACAGACAGAAGAAGGCAGACAGTGAAAGAGACAGACATGGAGAGATACACAGACAGATATACAGGGAAAGAGACAGACAGGGAAAGAGACAGACAGTGAAAGAAACAGAAAGACAAACAGAGACGGACAGGCAGAGAGAGACAGACAGACAGAGACAGACAAAGAGAGACAAACCAAGACAGACAGTGAGAGATAGACAAATAGACAGGCAGGGAAAGAGACTGACAGAAATACAGACTGAAAAAATTAAATGGTCTGGCAGAGCGCTAAAGACAGACAAGGACAGACGCACAGAGACAGACAGACACAATTACAGACAGACAAAGAGATAGAGAGAGACAGACAGACTGATATAGAGACAGACAGAGAGATAGAGACACAGACAGAGACAGACCTGGATAGAGACAGAAACAAACAGACAAAGACAGACACAGACAAACACACAGACAGACGGACAGAGTACAGACAGACAGGGAAAGAGATAGACAGAGAGAGTCTGGGAGAGGGATAGAGAGACAGTTACTATCCCGGGCAACGCCGGGTACTACAGCTAGTAATATATAATAAGTAAGTTGTGTTAACAAGCAGATATACTAGATTTATATAAAGAAACCAAAACCAAGGCTGCTGATTATGCAATCAGGGAAGAGCAAAAGAAAGAATGTCCCTAGATGACTGGAATAACTGTTTTGTTGTATTTGTATGTGTCAATGCACCTCATAATGCCTTCCCTGTACTGCTCCCATGAATTGTAGCTTATCCCCAAACCCAGACCACTTCACCTAGTACACAGTTCTAATTATATACAACTAGGCACGGCAGATGAACTTCCCCTCTCTCAACGCATCTTGGTATGGATGATGGGTGAATGATTATGTGTGAACCAATTTACACAATGTTTTGGTTGAATCAGTCTTGTCTGCAGTATTTGGGGCAGAATGAGTAGCCTGAAGCAGTATCAAATTAACATACAGTCTTGGACTTATATCATTGCAAAAAGGCTTAGGATATTTGCAATATTACCGAAAACATGTCCTGTTTTTGTTATCATGAATTTATAACACCATTTAAGAAGTAACTTTTATTAATATTTTAATTTCTCAATCCTAACCTCAGATTTTGTTGTCGGTGATGTAATCAGGCTCGTGCACAGCATTGCCTCAGTTGAACCTCTCATATGGATGCGTTCCACTGCCGGGTCCTCCATGTGTTCCACTGCAGGTCCATGCAATGCACTGCACTGCGTCCCACAATCCTCTGCCAGCCGGAAGCAATCTGTACCATCGGATGTGATGAGTGTGTGTGTTGGATCTGATGTGTGATTGTGTGTGCGATCTGATGTGTGTATGTGCAATCTGGTGTGTGGGTGTGTATGTGCATTCTGATGTGGGTGTGTCTGCGATCTAATGTGTGTGGGTGTGCGATCCGATATGTGTGGGTGTGTGATATGATATGTGTGGGTGTGCAATCTGATGTGTGTGGGTGTGCGATCTGATATGTGTGGGAGTGTGATATGATGTGTGTGGGTGTGCGTACTGCTGGAGGTCCTCTCATTTGGCGTCTGGTGAGTAGGATCACGGGGTCTTCTCACTTGTTTCTTCTCTCTTTTGGGGGTGTCTGTTTTCTATAATGTAGTTCCCTGCAGTATTCTTTAACCTTTTTAGTTGCATGGACACTTCCTTTTTGAATGGTGACTATGGCTTGTTTTCGGGGTAGGGCTAATATTTAGCCCTTCCATCAAAAAAAAATAAAAATCACAGCATGCACAATTTTCTTCTGTGTCTCGGATGAGACTCACCCATACAAGTCTATGGGTGCATAAAACAGAACATCTGTGTGGCATATGATTGGCATGTGGCATGCAGATGTATAAAAACTAATTACATCAAGATGACACATGGTCGTCACACGGATGAAAAATGTCCACGTTTTCAGGATGAAATTGGAGACCTTTTCATCCGCTCATATGTGCCCAGCCTTATGCTATGACCAGAAGTCATCATTCCTACACTATGGCGCTGTCTAGAAGGATTGGGAATTTACACAGGAGTACATTCATTCATTGTACCCATCCTCATTCATTTGTTTGAATCTGAGATTTTCCTTTCAGTGTTTGTAACCAAAAGTATGTGGAAATTATTTTTTATTAAAATATTGTATTTTTGATTCCTATAAAAAAAATTTAATTCACTGACTATTTTGCTTAGTTACATTACATATTTAGGATGTACACTTAAATTGTACATGTTATTGGTTGATTTAAAAGATTAATTATGCAACACCCTAGTAGAAGCCTGTGTTATTTTCTGTATGTATTCTGCCATAATCTAAGATTATATTTTACCTGTGATGGTGAGGATCTTCTAATGAGAAAAATGTAAGTGTACCATTTACACCAGAACAAGGCTCTCACTGAGAAAAACATCATACAAAGTGAATCGTAATAAATGTCAGTTCTCGGTTTCTTAATAATACATAAAACTTGGCATTTTATGGTAAATCCTGCAGAGTTAATGATATGGGTCACAAATATATGCTTCTTAACTTTCATTTATCAGTATTTCACAATCCCACACAGAAAATTATTAGTCTTAACTAGCTTTGTTCTCTATATTTTAAAGGCTTCTAGCAGAGCGGAAACCATTCATTGAGAAAAAAAGGCCAATTTTTATTTTTCAAAAACTTTTTTTTTTAACTTCCATCCTGTGTATATATTTTAACTAATAAGTAGACAATTGAATTCTTCTATTGTCAGTTGCCAATAACAGAATCATGTGTTGTACAAAGTTTTTGGAAAGATTGTGATCAAAATATACAATTATCACAATTTTCCATCTTCTCACTCATTCTGAGCCTGATGAAGAGACCTGAGAGTCTTGAAAGCTTGCAATTATTACCATCTTTTCAGTTAGCCATTAAAAGGTATCAACCACTGAGGACTTCAGTTCTTTTTAACAATTTTTTATCTCTACTGGCTAACACGGTACAAAGATATATTTTGCCTCACTCATTCTGATATTGTAAAGTTCCTAAAAGTATCACAGAACAGAAATACATACACTTTTACTTTCCCAAAAAAATATATGAAGCTTTTTTACTAATGAACACACATTTGAAAGTAGACATTTACATACACTATCTAAAAAGACACATATGCCTGTTTTTCACCACCATTAAAGAACTACAGAAAGACTTGGAATTAGCAGGTACAATTGTTTCTAAGAAAACAATAAGTAATGTGCTTAACCTGCATGGCCTGTATGCACGGTCGCCACGCTAAACTCCATTGCATGTTGAAGAGCGTTTAAAGTTTGCTCAACAACATTTAGACAACCTGTGAAATACTGGGGGAATATAGTCTGGTCAGATGAGACCAAAATTTAAATTTCTGGATGCCACAATACACACCATGGCAAGGCCAAAAGGCAAACATCACCCCAAAAACACCATACCATCAGTGAAATTTGGAGGTGGGAACATCATGGTGTGGAGCTATTTTTCACCATAGGGCATTGGCAAACTTCATGTAATTGAAGGAAGGATGAATGGACCAATATACTGAGACATTCTTTTTAAAAATCTGGTGTCATCTACCAGGATGATGAAGATATAATGAGGGTGAACATTTCAGTAAGACAATGATGCTTACATTTTAGTAGTGAATCAACCAATACAACAGTATGTGGCAGAGAGTTCCATATTCTCACTGCTCTTAGCTGGCATCACTACTTTTTTGCTGGATCACAGCAGGCAACCTCCTATTATCAGACATTGATTGCAACATCCAAATTATATGTGGTGTATGTTCTCAGACATTTTTGAAGGTTGTTTATATGAGTATGTATTAGAGGAATTTTTTTTTTGTGCAGCAAATATATTAACTTTTAATGGACAATAAAGAAGGGCAACAGATGGAAATTCAGTAATATGTGACTGGCCACTCAATATAATAATGCAAAAAAAGAAGACTGAGTTTCATATGGCCATACATAATAAAGAGAAACATGAATAATGCACCCAAATACATATGTAAATATTTATTATTACAATAATTGTACAAAAAGGGGCACTGTTATAGACATGGATTATAAAATTATAACAGTAGCTGGAAGGCTGAAAAATCAGAGATATCCCAAACTAGGACCTCAGTAGCAGCATAATCATTAGGGAAGTCCCAACATTAACAGGAATAATACACAGTACGAATGTTAATGTATAAAGAAAGCCCTACAAGGCATATATAAGGAACAAAGTCCATATCCTGTGAAAAAAAATTCTGCCTTCCAGCTACTGTTATAATTTTATAATCCATGTCTCCAACAGTGCCCCTATTTGTACAATTACACTGGGGAACGCAATTTTTTAGGAGTTAGGTCAGACAACTGTTCTTAATTAATTTTTGGATGCTGAATCCAGAAATGATCTCAGTTTTTCTCTATCATGTCAAGTTTTTGAACTATAGGATTTTTGTCTTCTCAAAAATATGTAAACTACTGTACCTAAAAAGTGTTTGTTTTTTTTTTAAATAGTACAAATATGAACAAAAAGTGAAATATATAAGAAATAGGCATGACAAATATGTTTTTTAACAGTATCATGCTTTTTACAAAGGATATATATATATATATATATATATATATATGCAAGTATTTAAGGTAAAAATGTACATTTATAGCTTCTTCTGGAGTGTTTAACTTGAGGACAATCACGTTTGATGCTCCAGCTATAGTCAGCCATCATATGTACATCCCATCTACCCTGGTAACGGTCTTCCATAACCTTCAAATCTTGGTGAAATCGTTCACCTTGCTCATCGCTAACAGCACCAAGATTTTCCGGAAAGTTGGCAAGATGGCAATGCAGAAAATGTAGTTTAATACTCATGTTGCAACCAAGCGCTTTGTAGCTCTCCAATAGTTTCTGAACAATTTCTTTGTAATTACTTGCACGTGTATTTCCAAGAAAGTTCTTGACGATGTCTTTGAATGATAACCAAGCATTCTTCTCAAGATCTGACATAGTCCCGGTGAAATGTTCATCTTTGATGAGCTGTCGAATTTGTGGACCATCAAACACACCAGCCTTGATTTTTTCAATGGACAGTCCAGGAAGTGCCAACATGATGTACTTAAAACAGTCGCCGTCAGTTGGCAATGCTTTTACAAATTGCTTCATGAGACCTAGTTTTATGTGCAGAGGTGGGAATAGTATATTCTTCCTGTCAACAAGTGGCTGATGTAGAATGTTAGGATCTCCAGGTTTAAGACCAGATCTTGGAGGCCAATTCGACTCAACCCAATGCTTTTCTCGAGCTCTGCTATCCCAAATACAGAGAAAGCAGGGATACTTTGTGTACCCACGTTGCTGACCAAGAAGGAAGCAAACCATTTTAAGGTCAACACAGATGATCCAATTGTGTGTGTCATATTTCAATAACTCAATAACTCTCTTTACATCTCCATGTTCTTCACGAAGAGAGACAGAATGCCCAATAGGGACTGCACCAAATAAATTGCCATTGTGTAGAAGGACACACTTAAGACTCCGCTTTGAGCTATCAATAAACAGTCGCCATTCATTTGGATTGTACATTGAAAGCCCTAATTCTTGTAGTAAACCAGGAATATTATCGCAAAACACAAAACCGCTGTCACACCGAAAGCACTGCAAAAATGTACTTTCTCTAGTACGAAAGTATGATATCTTCGCTCCTTGTTCAAGTAACTGTTTCTCATTCAGCCTTGATGCTAGTAATTCTGAAGCTTTTTTTGATAAGCCCAATTCACGTGCTAAATCATTGAACTCGTGCTGATCAAATCCCTTACAAACTGAATCCTTGTGAATTTCAAATTCTGCATCATTGCTGTCACTGTGTTCGTCAACATCACTCAGAACTTCTAGAGATGGTAGCTGTTCGAAAACTGGCACTGGAATTTCAGCTGAATGAGGCATTGGTCTGATAGCTGACGGTAGAGTTGGATATTCTATTTTACTTTTGTTTTTCCTGTTAAATCCTGATGTTTTCACTAAACAGAAGTAACAGTCTGTGGAATGACTTTTTTGCTCTCTCCACACCATGGGGATACCAAATGCCAACTTTTCACGTGTTCCTTAGGTCCACATCCATAAACTCTCGACACACTGCTTGCACACTATGTGAGGGACCCATGGCTTATCTTGATCACCGAGTTTTACTTTAAAATATGCAAAATATGCTTGTTTGACAAATGCACTGATGTTTGCCCTTTGAACTGGAATGGTGAAAACACCACCAATATAGCAGAAGGCGTCAGGGTTATTTAGGCATTTACGACGAGAGGAAGAAGGAGCAGACATGATCTGAAACAAAGGAAATATGTACATAAGTAAATAAAACATTGAGATGGAAAGTTACAAGCTTTGAAAACTAACAAAGAAAAAAATCATAAAAGATATATAAATTACAACTAAGCGCCCAATGTAAAGAGAAAAGCTATCACAAATCCTATTTATTCCTACTATGATACATTTTTTGTGTAAAGATATTGATAATTATGACGTATTGGGAGCTGCACACACCTCTCACCACACTGTCTCAGTTGTGACTACTCTTACAAGTTGCCACGTAGCTCTATATGAGTCGAATTTTACTCAGATAACAGGTCTTATTACAGAAATCAGTGCAATTGTGCTTCTATGGCAGGTAAGTTGAGGAGGAAAAACTTGACGTGATAGAAAAAAACTGACTACATTTTTGGAATCAGCATGCCAATTTTAGTATAAATCAGCTCAAAAACCTAACTCAACAGAATTTTTTTTCAAATTGTTCCCCAGTGTTATTGTTGTAATAATAAATATTTACATATGTATTTGGGTGCATTATTCATGTTTGTCTTTATTATGTATGGTCTTATATTAACTTTTAGTTGAGAAATCCTGATAATATAAACATATGAGTTGTTGGAAAACTCTTTGTTTTTATGTTTTGACCTTTTTGTTGAGATGGAATATATATCCACTTTGTCATAGTAAGCCAAAAAAGTTATCCTGTACAGTAAATCAAATGGCAAGCAGGGTCACTTGTAGGGTTAGTTATAGTTGACTCAATTTCCTAACATGCTTTGGATATGAAAATGGTTTACTTCACCTTGATTGATAATTAAGCACTAAACACATAGTCATATAAAAAATAAAGTACACTGTTTTTAGTTCTATGTATCATGATATAATAAACATACACAATTGATCCTTGGAAGGTCTTAAAGTTAAGTAATTACAACCTGAGATAAACAAGTGTTGAACAATTATTTAACAACTAGTCCAAAATGCAGAAGCAGTGTGTGAAAAATAGGTACACCCTCGCTGCTTCCATTAGCAAGTGTGACCACAACTATAAAAGCAAACATTTTACATGTTTGCTGGTCTGGAGCATTTAGCTATGTATTCGCACAATGCCAAAGACGAAAGTAATCAACCTGGGAAGTGTGATGAAGCCATTTCCAAACAATTTGCAATCTATCATTCTACAGTGAGAAAGATTATTCACAAGCAGAAAAAATTCAAAACGGCAATCTTTTCTGCAGTGGGCATCCCAGCAAATTCAAATCAAGTTCAGACCATGCAATGCAATTCCAAAAAATTCAAGAGCTGTAGCTCAGACTCTAAAGGCTTCAACATGTTCAGTGTTCCAGTTCATGACCGTACAAATGGAGAAAAACTAAACATGTATTGCTTGTTAGAAAGGGTTGTCAGGAAAAAGCCTATTTTACATAAAAAGAATATGACAGAAAAACTAAAAGTTACATTAGTACAAACCACAAGACTTCTGGAACAATGTCTTTTAGCCAGATATGACCAAAGGAGATATTTGCCCATAATGCCCTGTGACATGTTTGGCAAAAATGGCACATACCATCTGTCAAGCACAGTATGGAAGTGTGATGATTTGGGCTTGTTTTATAGCAATAGCACCTGGCACTTTGCAGTCATTAAGTTGACCAGTAACTCCTCTGTATACCAAAGTATTCTAGAATCGTATGTGAGACCATCTATCCTAAAGCTTAGCTGATACTGGTTTGTGCTATAGTATAATGATCCTTACTACTCCAACAAACCAACATCGAATGGCTGAAAAAAAAAAGAATCATGATGTTGAAGTGGCCAGCTTTAAGTCCTGACAGTAACACAATTGAAATGCTGTGGTGGGACTTTATAAGAGCTGGGAATAAGCGAATTACCACAAACTGCAGTGAACTTAAGCAACGTTATAAAGAAGAGAGTCCAAAATTCCTCCAGAATAATGTGAGAAACTGATAGTAATACAGAAAACGATTCATTTACATTTTGTTGATCTGGGTGATTCTACAAGTTGTTGATTTATTTGCATGTTCTTAAGTGTTCACACACTGCTTCTGGTTTTTGGCAAAATTTTTGTTAAATAATAACTCAATGCAGTTTGTCATATATTGTTCTCCATCTGAGGTTGAATTTGCCTAATTTTAAGATCTTCTATTGACCAGATGTTTTTGTTTTATGTCCTGACATGTAAAACCATAGAATTCAAAAAGGGTGTGCTTAGTTTTTCTTATCGGTATATTTATAGTGCGTACACATTGGTTGACTCTTGTCTTGCCCATAATTTCATGATGAGGGAGATTAGGAAAATCCCATATTTTATTTTTCAGTGCCCTAAAGCTTGGGCGTATCTGAGGGAGCATTACTTACAGCAAAGATGGGCTGCAGTGTATACATCGCCCAGGCCAAAAACTAATACTCTACCAGAATACAGCTAACCCCCACTAAATGGAGGCATCACAGGTGCAGGAGAAGCAAATCACACACACAACTCCATGGAATGGAGGGGGCAATTGCTAGATGATAAAACTGCACACTGATGGCTTTCATAGAGCGCTGTTCACACATGCAGATAACACAGTCACAAGCCCGCAGCCTATTAGGTGACGCCCATACTATTAGATCAGGCGGGCTGCCAAGCTGTACCCCACCTGCGTATCATGCAGGGACAGAAACTCTAAAATGCTAAAATCTTGGCTGTATCCTGTACAAAAAAATATGAGGTTTTTGTTGGTATTTATGGCCATAAAAATGGAAGCCTACAACCCTCGTCACGGGACCTCATGTTGTAGGTCCCTACACTAAAAATAACAATAGCAACAAGAAGAGGAATAAATATCCTCCAAAAATTAAGTATTACTTACAGCAAAGATGGGCTGCAGTGTGTACATCGCCCAGGCCAAAAACTAGTACTCTACCAGGATACAGCTAAACCCCCACTAAATGGAGGCATCACAGGTGCAGGAGGAGCAAATCACACACACACACCTCCATTGAATGGAGGGGGCGATTGCTAGATGATAAAACTGCATACTGATGGCTTGCATAGAGTGCTGTATCTGAGGGAGGCCAGGCAGGGCATTTGACCTGAGCGCAGCCAGCAGGGTGGTGCTGTTGGGTTGCCTGAAGCAGCAGTCCAAGGTGTTTCCCCAGCCTCTGCATTTTGTTGTCCCCTGTAGTTGGAGAAGGTCAGTCTCTGATCCGGCTGTCAAGCTGACAGCTGGCTCACAGAAAGTACAGCATCTTTCAAGCATGAGTATAATTGAAGCTCTGACTGCAAGCACATCTGGGTCAGAGCCATGTCAGCAGCGTGATCAGGTCAGCTGATCACACTGTTGACATCACTCCTCGGGACTGCAGAGGCGGCAGAAGATTGCTGTTGTAAGTGCTCCAATGGAGCTGAAGACGCCGAAGATTTATTATAATTAGGGGAAGGTGGGGAAAAATTTGAGTGCACAGAATGGAGAGAGATTGTGGGGAGAGTGTATGTGAATGCAGTATGGGGAGCCTATAGGAAGGGGGAAAAATTTGAGGACACAGTATGGGCAGTGAAGGGTGCGGACAGAATGGGGAGGGGGAGAAATTTGAGGACACTATGGGGAGTGTGCGGGAAAATTTAAGGTCACATGATTGGGAGCAAAAGGGTGAGATGGGTGCAGACATATTATAAGGAGCGAGGAGAGGAAAATTTGAGAACAGTATGAGTAGCAAAGGGGTAGATTTGAGAACACAGTATGGGGAGCAAGGGAGCAGGATGGATGCGGATACAGTATGAGGAGTGAAGAAGAATGGATGTGGACACAATATGGGGAATGAGGGGAATGTATTCAAACACAGTATGAGGAGTAAGTAGGGATGGGTGTGGACAAAGTGTAAGGAGCGAGGAGGGGATGGATGCTGACACTATGGGAAGCACTATGAGATGAGTGTGGAGATTGTGAGGAAACATGATGGGATGAGTAAAATGTGAGGAGGCACACAATAGAGTCTGGGTAGTGGGTTTGTGCACGTGATGGAGAGGGCAGCATGGGCAACAGTGTAGGGGCACAGCCAGGAGGGAACAGTTTGCCGAGGACGGGGAATGTGATGAGGTGGCACAGTATAGAGACTAGGCAGTTTAGTAGGACACAGTACAGAGGACAGTGTAAAGAGGGGACCCAGTATAGAAAAGGTAGGGCAGTCTGGAGGACATGTATCATAAGAGGGACAGTGTGTGCATCATATTTTGTGCAGGAAAAAATGAGGAGAAATTATTAATTCAGGCACACAGTTTAGAGCAGATCATTTTATTCAGGAGCATTATAATCACGCTGCTATTTTTAAGGATATTGTGCCAGGATGTGCTGCAGAAGATCAGAGAAGATGGAAGTCTGCAGAGGCAAGCTATGACTGTGAAAAGTCATCATGGCATCAGGACAAGATAAAGAGCATAATACGAGAACAGAACAACTCCAATCAGAGAAAACTTCATCTATATGGTACCTGGATGTAAATGTTTATTTGTCATACTGATTATTACTCATCAGTGCTGTGTTTCCTGAATGGTTGGCAGTCTGATGATGACTTATAACAACAACTCCCAGTATCTCCTTACCATTGTTAAGGGCATACTGGAAATTGTAGGTTCATGTGATACAAATGTATCTGGGTATCACCTGACATTACAACTGATGTGCCATGATTTTTGTGAAGTATTCCTGATGCATTTCTGTATTGATGAGGATTTTAATGCTATCTTTCTGTACTTATGGAGGTTATATGCATGTAGTTGTGTGCTCTGCTGGTGGCTCTGATGATGAATTTCTGTACTGCTGGTGGTTCTGGTGCTGTATTTCCGTACTGATGGGGGTCATAATCATGTCTTTCTGTAGTGCTGGTGGTTCTGGTGTCTTATTCTTGTGCTGTTATTGCTTCTGATCCTGTACACATGTAGCAATGCATAGTTTTTAAGATTACGTGATACATGGCTATGCTAATAAAGTGTTGGATCGTCTGACAAGTTAAGGGTCACTATGTTTTTATTAATGCTAGGAGCATTAAAGGGGTTGTCGCAAGTTTGCAATGAGTGTGGAGTCACTCTATTTTACTGCAGACTTCTAAATTCTGACAACGAACACACTGCACACTGTCTGGATTCTCTGGTGCTGGTCATCACATGGCCACTCCACTCATATGCGATTTTCATACTAACAGTCATGTGACAACTAGCTTTTCTTTCTCCTCTGTTTTTCATTTAACTTTGAGGGAATTATGAACAGCAACTCGTCGGCACGGGAATGTAAGTGTGTAAATTTTATATGAATGATTGGTCACTTTACGACTACTCAAACTGCATGGGGGGCCAAACTGAATTCTTGCACTGGGTGCTGCAAAACTTAGATACACCTCAGACTAGGATACTTGGAAAGCTGATGTCAACATTAGTTTATTACTTCTCTTAAGCACTCACATTGACTAATTAATTACATTGTAAGTTTCCTACAAGGGGTTTTTGTATGGTGATTAGTTACAATGTGTATAGTATTTATGATAGAAAGTGGGAAATTACCACTTCCTTTAGTTGATTACAATGATTTTTTTTTTGGCTTATATTAGCTGAAGGTTACAGGTCATGTGTACTGATATATGTATCTGAACATACATATATAATCCTAGGTTAATAACCTGTTGTACGTATTCCCCAGGGGATACATGCCATGTCTCAAAGGAGTAGTCAGTCTGTACCAGCAGTCAGGCTCCAGCGGACTAGTCTCCTCTCCGGTTATTGTGATGGCCAAATCATTGAATCATTAAACTATATTGTCTCCTAAACGCTCTGACAATAGTACAGACAAGATCTTATTCAAGCTGTCCATGGTTTGAGCAGCATGAATCAGGTGACCGGTTCCCTTTAAGAGAGAAACTATATAATAGGGTAAGAACACACTGAATTTGTGAGCTGAAGTGAATGTATATACTTCTGACATATACTCTAACATTGCTATGAGGTCCTTTTGGCCTCTGACTTGTGCATTTATATATACTGTTGTATCAACAGTATAGGAAATCACAGCACTATACGCTGTCCTATACAGAAAGCTACTTAAAAAATCTTCAATACCAGTGTTTTGCATGATGCCGACAATACTATCTGAGGGGAGTTGCACATTTGCAAAATACTGATAAACATACACTTCCACACTTCTTGTTTATTAGGGGGTATATACTTGTCTTAAAGGGGTATTCCCATCTCCAAGATCCCATACCATATGTAGTAGGTGTAATAATAATAATATTAGCAAATACCTCCAATTAGAAATGTAGTATAGTTCTTCTGATTAGTTGTGTCGTTTACTTCATGTGCAGGGCATTGCAGCTTAGGTGTCCATGGTTACCTCCACTCATATAATAACAGTTAGTTGCTCTTGGATACCTAAGCTGCAATGCCCTGCACAAGAAGTAAGACACATGGCTATATCAGGAGAACTATACTACATTTCTAATTGAAGGTATGTGCTAATATTATTATTACATCTATTACATATTGGGATGGGATCTTGGAGATAAGAATAATCCTTTAAGGCTAACACCAAAGCTTAATATATTGCTACAAAAATCGCTGTAATATGCAACATTAAGTTCCTTGAAAAACATGTGAGTCCTTAATGATTTAATTTTTGGAAAATAATACAAATTGGGATATCAGAGTGAGTTATTCCATAATCCACAAAGTATGGGCCCTCTATATAATCAGAACTAAACGATTATATTAGATGCCAATTTGATCATTTCACCTGCAATAATTTACGTTATGTCTCCATGGGGATGAACAGTTGCACTACCATTATTCACCCCTATACGCTTTACATTTTTTTTTAAATAAGTGAATATCCATACAGAAATAGTGTATTTTTTTTACAGGTCAAAAATGTCCTTTACCAGAGGAAGAGCATTCAAAATGGAGTAGAGAAGGGGTTAATGTCGCTCATCAGCCAAATGAAACTATAGAGAAGTTGATGAATAATATCTTTCTTTTATTTCATCGGTCTACGCTTTTCAAGGTCGATACCCCTTCCTCAGGACCAGTACATCAACAAAAGCCTTTTGTTGATGTACTGGTCCTGAGGAAGAGGTTTCGACCTCGAAACGCGTAGACCGATGAAATAAAAGAAAGATATTATTTATCAACTTCTCTACAGTTTCATTTGTCTGATGCGTGGCATTAACCCCTTCTCTACTCCATTTTGAACGCTCATCCACGTGGGGCTGCAGCAGATGCCATTGCAGCACCCTGGGATTTGCTACCCCAGTGATCTGCAGGATCCTAAGGCTTTCTGGAACACCCTATGCTGACAACCCACACCTCACACACAGGTAGGGGCACATTCCCTGAGACCTGGGTGCAGCATGTAGAGGGTTAACAGTGGTCAGATGTGAAAACCAATCCCTTAGCTGTTAGCCTGGGAAAGGGGTGTGGTTTGTGGGAAGCAACAGGTGTTGCTAGGCAGAGTTGAGAGAGAGGAAAAACGACAGTTAAAAGGAGCCAGTGAGTGAGAGGGGTGTGAGGATTGTGAGGAGACCCCCAAAAGGCGACTAGGAGGTAGTAGCCTGAGGGTAGATAGATCCCAGGCACTACGCACGAGGGGGTACTGGACCCCAGAGTAGAAAACAGCTCCAAGCGGTCTGCTGGTCCAGCCGTGTGTGGTGACTTCCAGGGTAACACACCACCCATAGGCTCAGGGACACAGCCTCATATATAGGACCCGGGAGAGGGCACAGAGAAGTAGCCTACCCCACAAGGGACCGCGAGGCCTGTCATACTGGGCCCGGAAAACAAAGGAGCAGAGCGCCACAGGTCACCAACAGCTTCAGGCAAGGGGACCATCAACTCTGCATGTGCACGGAGGGCTCAACTGGGACTCACGTCAGCACCGGGACAAAGGAAAGTCGATTGACCAGCCATGCCAAACTGCACTTGCAACATCCTGTGAGTAAATTACCAGTTAATCTCCAAGAACTGTGTCGTGTATATTACTGGTGCACCACAAGGCGCAGCACACCTACATGGGACTTAAGCCCCTACTGGCGGAGGGTGCGAACACACTTGCTGCTATACCATCTGTCCCTAAAACCACAGCAGCGGCGGGACATCTTATTACCGCAACCCGCCAGTGGCGTCACAAGTGACATATAAAATAACCCTGTTAACGAGCGCCCCCCCCCCCCAGGGCACGGCTACCTGTGATGGCGATCCCCATTATCCACCACCCGGAACCGAGTATCCTAAGGGCCTGGGGTGTGGCAGCGCTCTACAAATTGGCGTCACGAACAGGATGCAAACTATGCCCAGCAACCCTGGGTGCAGTGTGCTTTAAACCGTTTAAAATTGTATATAAACTATGTCGCCATTTTGCCTCAGTGAAAACTACTGCGCCATCACTCTGGCTGTAAAAGAGAGCAAAGTTTGAAAAAGTGCGCAGGAAAACCTTTCTCCGCCCCCCCCACAGGGAATCTGCAGAGAAGCCAAACACCGAGCAGTAGTCTGACTTCAGGAGCTCCTGAGCCACTCGGGATCCCCATAGAGAAGGTTGCTGAAATTAACCAAGGGGGACTAAAATGAAGCGCAAGAGAACGGAGACGCTGCCAGACCAAGTCGGAGCGCAGACGCTGCGGCGGTGGCACCGATCATGACACTTATGCTACCCTACCTCCCAGGTGCGACCTGGATGCCCCAGTACAATGGCAAATTGGATACCTTAGCCGGGTTCAAAAAGAAAATAACTAATTCAATGGACATGTATCCCTTAACCGGCAAGCAAAGGGCATCCATTATACTGGGTCAGCTTAAAGGGGCAGCGGAGCTAGAAGCAGAAACTTGGTCAGATGCTGAACGCGAGTCAGTAACTGCCATCTTTGACAAATTGAAACTTGCATTTGAGACCCGCACTGAGGCAGAACTGCGGATGGAGTTCTACACCTGCTGGCAGAAACCAGAGGATAATATCAGGGACTATGCCCTGAGACTCCAAGCAGCAATAAGGACATTAAAACATGTCGATCCTCTCAGTGCCAGAGAGGAAAACCGGATGCTAATGGAGCAGTTCATACAGGGCCTTTTGTCATCAGAGGACCGCAAGCAACTGCGCCTGTGGTCCCTTGAACATGCTGATGCAGACTTTGCAACTCTAAAAGATCGGGCTATCAAGGCGTTGCAGCCCCCGGCAACCTCAGACTCTACCCTGATGGTGCTACCTGCCAGTGTCCCTTCCTTGCAAGTGGAAACTGTCTCCTCTACTCCAGTAAAGGCCAATGGGCAGGTTGTGACCCCTAGTGCACCAGAGGACCTGCGTTACCAAGTGCAGCGACTCAGCGAGGACGTAGCAAAGATCCTCAAAGCCATGCAGCTTGGTCCAGAGCCTAAGCCACCAGACCGTATCCTGCTTGCTGACTGCCCTGAGGACATCCCGTGCATGAGGAACCGGAGGAGTCCCCCACTGCAAGGAAGACCCACTGATCGCTATTGTTCTTCAGGACAACCCATTTGCCAGCATTGCAGTAAAACAGGCCATCTTGCAAGAAGGTGTCCTTTAAATTTGCAACCCCTGGGGCCAAGGGCCAATCCCCAGGTGTAAGTCGACAAGGCCCAATGGAATGGCGTGACTGGTATGTGGGTGGACGTCCGGTTCTGTCCATTACCTTGAACGGGATCCCCACTTCTGCACTGTTGGACACCGGTTCACAGGTAACCACCATTCCTTATGAGTTGTACTGCCGATTCTGGTGTTATGAAGAACTCACCCGACCTGATCCAAGTCTCACCATATATGCTGTAAATGGGTTACCGGTAGAGCAGATAGGATTTAAAGAAGTAACCATAAAGGTGGGGAGGGTGGAGCTTAGGGGTCAGGGATTGATTGTTGTTAAAACTGATGCAAATGATAGAAATCCCCATGTGATCCTAGGTATCAATGTCATCGAAAATTGTTTGGGAGAAGTATTGTTCTTGCTCCAACAGATCGCCAAGACTGCCGATGCCAGGCAGCAGAGGGTCCTGCAGAAGGAGATTAAAGCCCTCTTGCTAAAACAACAGGTAAACCAGTCTGGTGGAGAACTGGGTAGTGTGCGGGTAATGGATTCTAACCCCATTGTGTTACCTCCAAGAAGTGAAATGATGGTGTGGTGTCAGGCATCCATAGGTCGTAGAGGGCGAGATTACCAGGCAGTGGTAGAGCCCGTGTACTCAGGGGACTGGTCCACAATCCTGACAGCCAGGGGGGTAGTCAATGTACACAAAGGGAGAGTTCCTGTACGTATATTAAATTGTGGGGACTAGGATGCCAAATTGCCCAGGTACGCTACCATTGGTAAATTGTTTACCATCACTGAAAATGCCATTCAAGCAGCAGAACCACTTGCCCCAACAGACCTGGCAGATGAGCAATTAGCAAACTGGTGCCAGGAACTCCATGTTGGTACCGACTCCACGCCTTCTTATCAGAAGCAAGGAGTATACCGGGTTGTGCAGGAATATGAACCAGTCTTCAGTAAGCATCCATTGGATTTTGGGAGAATTAAAAGGGTACAACACCATATCCCCACTGGGAACCATCCTCCCATCAGAGAGCGATACAGACCTGTTCCACCAAAACACTATCAGAGGGCCAAGGAAATGCTACATGACATGAAGGAGGCTGGGGTTATCCAAGATAGTTGTAGCCCTTGGGCAGCTCCACTAGTCTTAGTGAGAAAAAAAGATGGCACCATGCGGATGTGTGTAGATTACAGGCAGATAAATCGCATTACACATAAGGATGCTTACCCATTACCGAGAAAACTGCGTTTGCCACCCCGATGGGCCTGTGCGAGTTCAATAGAATACCGTTTGGACTCTCTAACGCACCTGGAACCTTCCAGCGCCTGATGGACTGTTGTCTGGGGCATCTGAACTTTGAAACTGTACTACTCTATTTAGATGACGTCATTGTGTTCTCCAAGTCCTACAAAGACCACCTGGAACATCTGGCAGCGGTGTTTGAAGCACTATCCAAGTACAGCATGAAGCTGAAACCATCCAAGTGCCATCTCCTTAAACCCAAGGTTCAGTATCTGGGACACGTAGTCAGTGCTGAGGGAGTCGCGCCAGATTCAGACAAGATAACAGTCATCAAGAGCTGGCCAAGACCAACTACTATCAAAGAGGTACGTCAGTTCCTGGGCCTGGTAGGATACTACCAAAGATTCATCAAAGGTTACACCAAGATGGCTGCCCCCTTGCAAGACCTCCTGGTTGGTCAACCCAAGAAAGGCAAGAAGTCTGATCCTCCATTCGAATGGGGCAAAAAAGAAGAAAGTTCCTTCAAACAAATGAAGTGGGCTCTGACGGGGGAAGAAATTCTTGCTTATCCAGACTACAACTTACCCTTTGTGCTGTACACAGATGCCAGCAACGTGGGATTAGGAGCAGTGTTGACACAGGTCCAGAATGGGAGAGAGCGAGTAATTTCCTACGCTAGCAGGAAGCTTTGGCCTACTGAGAGAAATCCGGAAAATTACAGCTCCTTCAAGTTGGAGTTGCTGGCCATGGTCTGGGCTATCACTGAGAGGTTCAAGCACTATCTAGCAGCCACTAAGTTTACAGTTTTCACTGACAATAATCCTCTTACCCATCTAGACACAGCAAAGTTGGGCGCATTAGAACAACGCTGAGCAGCTCGGTTATCCAACTATGACTTTACCATCAAATACAGAGCTGGACGTAAGAACGCAAATGCAGATGCGCTGTCAAGAATGCCCCATTTTCAAGAAGAGGGAGAAGACATAGATGAGCTAGAAGAAATAGAGTTACCTGCCTTCCATCGCAAGAGAACATGCCAATGTCAACAAACTGGTTCTAGACCAAAAGAGGCAACCTTGAAACCCTTATCACATTTTAGTTGGAAAGAGACACAGGACAGTGATCCCACTGTCAGCTTAATCAAGAGACTCGTAAGCCAAACTGATTCTCGTCTTGCACCAGAGGCTCCACAAGAAGCCCAACATCTGTGGAAGAATAGGAATAAGTTGTTTATCCACCGGGGAACACTCTGTAGACGATTCATCAATCCAAAAACTCACGAGATGAGGTGGCAAGTGATAATACCAAAAAGAGATGTCCCAATAGTGTTAGAAGCGTACCACAACGACGCCGGACTCTTCGGTTGGAAGAAACTTGAGATATTACTCCGTGAAAGATTCTACTGGATTGGAATGAGATCTTCTATCGAAAACTGGTGTAGAAATTGTGGTCCATGTGCTTTAAGATGAAAAGACAGAGATAGTCAAAGAGCACCACTGCAGCCTATTGTTACCAAACAACCTCTAGAATTAGTCGCCTTAGACCATGTGAAGTTAACACCGAGTACCAAAGGTTATACTTATGCCCTTACCATTGTAGACCACTATTCAAGATTCCTTGTAGTAGTACCAGTCAAGGACCTAACAGCACAAACAGCAGCAAAAGCGTTTCAAGCCTACTTTTGCAGACCTCATGGTTATCCAGAGCAAGTAATTGCAGATCAAGGACCAGCGTTTGAAGCAGAAGTTTTTCAAGAGTTCTGTAATATGTATGGTTGTAAAAAGATTCGTACAACATCCTATCACCCTCAAAGAAATGGAATGTGTGAGAAAATGAATCAGATCATCATTGATATGCTAAAGACCCTACCACTGGAAGATAGGAACAAATGGCCAGAAAAATTGCCTGACCTAGTGGATATGTATAACAACATCTCCGTAGGGTCTACAAACTTCACCCCAGCTTATCTTATGCGAGCAAGACCAGGAAGATTACCCGTCGACTTAGACATGGAAGTCCTAAACCCTGAAGACCATCCACAAAGTGATTGGAATACAGCTCGTCAAGCTCAATACAAGAAAGTTCAAGAATGTGTTGAAAGGAATTTAGACCAAAGTAGGGAAAAACAAGAAAGAGATTACAATAAAAACGCAAAAGCTGTACCATTGACACCTGGAGAAAGGGTACTAAAAAGAAAAAGAAGACTTCATAAACTTGATGATCAATGGGAAGAAGAACCTTACATTGTCCAAACATCTAACTTTGACAACAAAAAAGTCTGTATTTTTAGCAAAGATGAAGGAAAAACATCAACAGCTGTTTCTAGAGACCATTTAAAGAAATGCCCAGAACAGTTGGTGCCAAAAGAAAGTACAGAAAGAATTGTAAATCTACCTCAACCTGAGCCAAAGAAGAAAGTGATCCATACTTTAATGGACCTAAGCCACAGGACTGGCGTGGCACAAAAACATTTGTATAAAAGTTGCACACGTTGTGCTTTTCATTGGGATTACCCAGGAACTGAATTTTTGTTCCCAACACCCGAAAAAGAGAGCCGGAAGTCGCAGGAAGGGTCTGCAGCGACCCCCATCACCATCATAACCGGTGATGTGCTCCCTAGGGCAGTCCCCACAGGGAACAGTCACCAGGACGTTCGGAGAGGTTCACCGGATAGTGGCCTCAAAGACTGTGGGTGGTGGGAAGAGAAGTGTACGGAGTACTAACCTGTTACAAATGTATATTTTTTATTTATTGCTGTTTTAAAAATAATATATATTTTGCAGATTTTCTTGTTTTGCAGCCCGCGGACGTCCTGGTCTTAACCAAGGGGGAATGCAGCACCCTTGGATATGCTACCCCAGTGATCTGCAGGATCCTAAAGCTTTCTGGAAGACCCTATGCTGACAACCCACACCTCACACACAGGTAGGGGCACATTCCCTGAGACCTGGGCGCAGCATGTAGAGGGTTAACAGTGGTCAGATGTGAAAACCAATCCCTTAGCTGTTAGCCTGGGAAAGGGGTGTGGCTTGTGGGAAGCAACAGGTGTTGCTAGGCAGAGTTGAGAGAGAGGAAAAACGACAGTTGAAAGGAGCCAGAGAGTGAGAGGGGTGTGAGGATTGTGAGGAGACCCCCAAAAGGCGACTAGGAGGTAGTAGCCTGAGGGTAGATAGATCCCAGGCACTACACACGAGGGGGTACTGGACCCCAGAGTAGACAACAGCTCCAAGCGGTCTGCTGATCCAGCCATGTGTGGTGACTTCCAGGGTACCACACCACCCATAGGCTCAGGGACACAGCCTCATATATAGGACCCGGGAGAGGGCACAGAGAAGTAGCCTACCCCACAAGGGACCGCGAGGCCTGTCATACTGGGCCCAGAAAACAAAGGAGCGGAGCGCCACCGGTCACCAACAGCTTCAGGCAAGGGGACCATCAGCTCTGCATGTGCACGGAGGGCTCAACTGGGACTCACGTCAGCACTGGGACAAAGGAAAGTCGGTTGACCAGCCGTGCCAAACTGCACTTGCAACATCCTGTGAGTAAATTACCAGTTAATCTGCAAGAACTGTGTCATGTTTATTACTGGTGCACCACAAGGCGCAGCACACCTACATGGGACTTAAGCCCCTACTGGCAGAGGGTGCGAACACACTTGCTGCTATACCATCTGTCCCTAAAACCACAGCAGCGGCGGGACATCTTATTACCGCAACCCACCAGTGGCATCACAAGTGACATATAAAATAACCCTGTTAACGAGCGCCCCCCCCAGGTAACGGAACCGGGCACGGCTACCTGTGACGGCGATCCCCATTATCCACCACCCGGAACCGAGTATCCCAAGGGCCTGGGGTGTGGCAGCGCTCTACACCATTATCTTATGCTTATCAGGGTTTGTGACTCTCACAACCAAATTAGGTGAGTGTATATCTCCTATATACTGCACTTGTTCATCTGGTATTACACTATCAGCGCTTCTTATTTTTAGATCTTTGCCAGAGGAAGAACATTCAGCCATGGTGTTATGTCGCAAAATTTGGAACTGTGCTCTGCTCCACCAGGACAATGGACTGAGCAAGTGAATTTAGGATATGAAAAGCTTATTATTGTTTTTAAAAGAAAACAAAATCTCACCATGTTTGGTAGATATTTTTCACATGTTTGTAATTTAGTTTCCAAACAATTTTCTTTTTTCTAACATTTCCTGCACTCTCAGATGAAACGTTATAAGTCCCCTATGTTACTTTTCTGGCTTAAAAAAGTTACAAATGATGGTGCACACCATTTTTGCATCACAATTTGTGACTTTTTTTACATTTTTATGTCGCTTGTGGCTTTTTTCTATAAAGTAGCGAAACAAAGTGTGGCACACCATGCCAGAAAGTGGTGTCAGTTATAGTTTAAGCCTTTGTGGCTGACCTTTATTTCTGATTCTGGTGCAATGCACCTTAATTAACTAAGAGACATATCTTACTGCTACAGGCTTTTTATTATCATTGGAGTAAATAAATGCTGGTCTTAATTCTACCATTAATTTATTTTTCCCTGTCAATCATCCACTATTATTAGGTTGTGCATTTCCGTTTCACATGGAGGTATGGCCTCCTGGTTGTGGGACCTGATAGCAGATGCCATGATGATTACTTTAGCTGGTGTCACACATAACGACGACGACAACGACGTCGCTGCTACGTCACCATTTTCTGTGACGTTGCAGCGACGTCCCGTCGCTGTCGCTGTGTGTGACATCCAGCAACGACCTGGCCCCTGCTGTGAGGTCGCCGGTCGTTGCTGAATGTCCAGCTTCATTTTTTGGTCGTCACTCTCCCGCTGTGACACACACATCGCTGTGTGTGACAGCGAGAGAGCGACGAAATGAAGCGATCAGGAGCCGGCACTGGCAGCTGCAGTAAGCTGTAACCAGCGTAAACATCGGGTAACCAAGGGAAGACCTTTCCCTGGTTACCCGATGTTTACGCTGGTTACCAGCCTCCGCTCTTGCTGCCAGTGCCGGCTCCTGCACTGTGACATGTGGCTGCAGTACGCATCGGGTAATTAACCCGATGTGTGCTGCAGGAGAGCAAGGAGCCAGCGCTAAGCGCGGCTCCCTGCTCTCTGAACTGTGACATGTAGCTGCAGCACACATCGGGTTAATTAACCCGATGTGTGCTGCAGGAGAGCAAGGAGCCAGCGCTAAGCGCGGCTCCCTGCTCTCTGAACTGTGACATGTAGCTGCAGCACACATCGGGTTAATTAACCCGATGTGTGCTGCAGGAGAGCAAGGAGCCAGCGCTAAGCGCGGCTCCCTGCTCTCTGAACATGTAGCACAGCGACGTTATGATCGCTGCTTCTGCTGTGTTTGACAGCTAAGCAGCGATCATAACAGCGACTTACAAGGTCGCTGTTACGTCACCGAAAATGGTGACGTAACAGCGACGTCGTTGTCGCTGTCGTTTAGTGTGACACCAGCTTTTCATAGCTACAGCTACTCTTTTTTTTAATGCTGTCAAGTACAGGGCGATTGGATTAGGGCAACCACTTATTCATCTTTACCATAAGGGGGGCATTTGTTCATAAAAAAAAGAAAAATGGATCTGGGAAATTAAGGGCAGTAAATTGATCCGTTGTCCAATACAGATTCCATTTTGTATTAATCCATGTGAGTAAACCTAAAGTTTTAAAGCAACAAATTTTGGCTCCTTTGGATATTATGAAATCAAGGAAAGTAATGAGTCAATTTACTATGGAAGCCATATTAATAATCTTCCATGTTTTTAGGTATTTTATGAACGCAGTAGTTGCACATATCTCGATGTGTGAGGGGCCAGTGGCTCTTCTTCCTCACAAGAAGACCCCAGCTTGATAACACTCACATAATAGAAGGATAACGGCATCACCTCTATGGCTGCCTTTATAGACTTAAATACTATAAGTGATTTGGACCTTAGTCAAAGAACATGTCACTCACCTTATTGTCACACACTATAACTCAAGGACTCTAGTTATGCCAAATTGTGCACACGTTACATTAAAATGAAAAGTTCATCAATCGGAGTTGGACATTTGTACAGCACAATCTTTCAGTTGCCCTAATTTATTTAAAAATAAATTACAATTAAAACAAAACGGACTTGACGTCCATTACCGGTAACAACACCACGCTAAAGGTTTAAATGAAAAAAATATATAACAAAGGAAATACAAAGGCTTTGGTATGGTTTTTTTTACAATCAACAATGGTTAATTTTGATATGTACTTGTGAACAACTTGAAAACACTTAAGTTGAAAACTCTTGCAAGCACTTTTAATCGGTATAAGGAATGATCTATGCACAAGAATGATTGGACTGTGAACATTTTATACAATCTATCTAGGAACAATTAACGACCTGCTGACCAAGAAAAAAAAATATGATGCATGAAAAAGTGTATAAAACATCTATACAGTATCCTTGTCAAATATAAATGAAATTAATTTTATTATAGAAATCATTCTGGGAGATTTCTAGGGAAGACAAAAAAAAGAACATTTTGACACAAAACATTGGATTATATCAAAGACATAATCTACCTTTCATCTACCAAACGTCTCTCTTCATTTTTCCTTTTTTTTGTTTTGGGAATTAAACATCAACCTTTGGGGATTGCCAATGAGTAGAGGGATTCTAACGAAAAGGTTTCTTAAATAGAATTTTTTTTTTTTTCAGCAACTGCCCAAGGAATGGCGATACAAATGTGGAGTGTTCCTGGACAAACCCTGGGGGTTGATATATCTCAATAAATCTTTCGTGGCTTGATCATGGCTTCCATTTAAAAATTCAAAAAATAATAAAAAAAAAAACAATTAGAAAACAATTATGACTATCGGAGAGCAGATCCTTCCACCCAGCCTCTGTTGTTCTGTTCGTCATTAATTAACAAAGTCAGTTTACAAAGAGTACATCAAATGGATAAAAGTTTGGATATCAAAATGAAGATTTGATCCAAATGATATAATGCTCTGAATGTGCAAATGTCCGTTTGTGCAGTCCTTCCCAATATTATTACACAGTTTCTGTGCAGAAAAGTCTTTTTTTATTATAATCCAAGAAAGTTCTCAGTTTGTTTTGCCTTTATAAAATACTGCTGAACATCCAACTGTTCTCCATAAAGTCATTGGTTAAATTAACACGGTTTTTACTGTAGTCTTGGCCAGTACTGAGACATGTCAGGTTCACTGCCGGGTACTTGTACTGGGACTGACACTCCAGGGGAAATGAGACCTAAAAAAATCCAAAAAGTACAAGTTATAATTTCACATTATTTTATTTCTATTTTCTATCACAATACACAATTCATGCACTTTGTGGTTTAGGACATTTATAGGAACTGTCATTAGGATGCAGGGCTTTATTTTGAGCATGCATTGTGTATAGAATGTGATTTACTTTTTTTATTACTTTTTTATGATTATTTTCCACATATTTATGAACAGTAGAGCTGCACGGGTGCAGTCCCCGCTTGGTGTATAAATGTGTGGCTATCTGAGTCAGGAGTGGCTGTGTATGAGGAGTGAGAGAGAGGGTGGAAAATAATGGAATGCCTACCTGTAGAAGTTGTACCAGAGGTGCCCATTGATTGGCTGTTCATGTGTGTCTGCATGTGGGGAGGTGTGTATGTATCATAGCTCCGCCCATTTACAGATGGACTTGTGGGCAGCATGCATGAGTAGGAGGAGGTCTGGCTGGGTACAGGGGGCTGGAAGAAGAAAGAAAAGCAATATTACTGCTCAGTGCCATCTGTGATGTATAAACACAATCACTGCACCTCCTGTATCCAACATCTGCCCAAACTAAAGTATGTCTGTTTGTGTGTGCCTACAAAGACCACTGCATTTGCATATAAACTTAATTTCTAATTCTAATTGCGTAGTTATAGAAGTAGCAGTTTACCAATGGTTGAAATGTATATCACCATCTTGTAGGGGTATGCCCTTCATGTTTACACTACAACAAAGGACAAGTAACAAATGGCTGATCATGCACAGCCCAGCATACATGTTAGCACCCATATGTGAATATCTAATATTTTATTATCAAGGGACAGGGGCTACTGATGAAATGATACAAGCTTTCAGCTTACAAGTGTTAAAATGTAATTGGTCATAGAAAGAAGAGACCCATGTATTTTTAGTGCATGTTAATAGTTACTGTAAAGGGGCTGTCCACTACTGAACCCCAGCTTAATTAATTCAGGATCCTAATAAAAACAGTGTATACTCACCTCCTGCAGTGGTGCTGTTCCATCAATGTCAGTGCCGCTGTTTCCTGGGAGTGCCATAACTTGTTGTGTCATGTGCCGGCTGCCGCCTATGAGCCTTGGCTCATCAGTAAAAACTGCAGCCGGCACATGACACAAGAAGTCAAGTCACGTTCCGGGAACAGTGACACCAAAATCACAGGAACTGCACCACTGAAGAAGGTGAGTATACACTCACTGTTTTTATTTCAATTAGCATTCTGAATTGATTAACCTGGTTTCTCTAGTAATGGACAACCCCTTTAAGTAATTCAAGTTGACGTTTAAGGCAGCAATTTGTTTTCCTTAGGCTAGTTTCACACTTGCGTTGAACGGTATCCGTTGCATTGCGTTGTGTGAGGGATGCAACGGATGTGTTGCATATAGTGGCACAACGGATGCAACAAAACAACGCAATTCGTTTTGTTTTTTTACAGTTTTACCGTCGGCAGACTACTGTGAACGATCAGCTGATCGCTAACATTAGCCGGCCGCCGGGTGATCAACCGATCACTCACAGTAGCCGGCCGCCGGGTGATCAGCCAATCACTCACAGTAGCCGGCCGTCGGGTGCTCAGCCGATCACTCACAGTAGCCGGCCGCCGGGTGATCAGCCGATCACTCACAGTAGCCGGCCGGCGGGTGATCAGCTGATCGTTCGGTCGCCGACAATGTGTGCGGGGGGCGGGGGCGGAGTGCGAAGTGGGTGGAGCCAAGCGGGGCCATGGCTGAGGACGTCAGTGCCGTGGGGACTGCATTGCTGGGGGACAGGTGAGAGTGTGTGTGTGTGTGTGTTTTGTGTGTGTTGTGTGTGAGGGAGGGAGGGAGCGGAGCCGAGCCGGGAAGTGTTGGGATCCCGGCACACGTAACCAGGGTTCCTTGGTTACCCGATGTGTACCCTGGTTACGGGTGGAGGGAGCCAGAGAGAGCATGCACAGTGAAATCCAAAGGATTCCGCTGCTCAAAAAAAGTTACATGCTGCGTTCCTTCCGCCCGACGCAGCGTCAAAATAACGACGCTGCGTCGTCCGGCGGATGCAACGCTGACACTTGCGTTACAGTCTATGGAGAATAGCGCAGTGCGTTAACGGACTGCGCTATTCTCCATAGTGACGGACTCCGCTGAACGCAAGTGTGAAACTAGCCTTATTCAATGGGTCTAAAACTGAAAAGGATTGTTCCTGATCACTAAAAAATGATCTTCTTTTTTTCTTGGTAAAACACACTGTGTTTGTGCTATGTCTAGGACTGGATTGGGTGACGTGACACACTGATAGACTAGACATGTAGCTGTTTTTGGAAGAAAATGAGTAGAACCCCTTTGTTGATAATCTTGGACAACTCTATTAAATTTTAAAGCCAATATTTTTGTTAACATACAGCTAACTAATGACTAATTCAATCTCTATTGGGTATGACCAAGGCATTTGGCTAAAGATAATATGTGATAGGCCTGGCAATAAAATGTATATTATTTCTGGGACTTTAATGTGTTTTCTACTGTTCCAAAGTCTACGCCCATTTAATCCAACCCAAAATGACAGTAAGAATTCCGATTACTCTATGAACCCATAAAAGTCATAGTAGTGGTCCGGCAACCAAACCGTTCTACATGAAAAAATTAGGGATGGGAACATAAAGTATTTAAATTAATATTATGATGCAATTCTTTAGCCATGATATTTAATGTATATTATTACTAATGTCCAGCTAGAGGGTACACAGGTCAGGTACAGGTTGTCACAAAACATTTATTGGAACCACAAGGGTATGTAATATTCAACTTATATATTCATAATATGTCTTTGTCAGCCTTAAACTATATGTCTAACTCTAAAAGTAAATGGTGGAGTTAAATCTGAACCTGCAAAATGTCATCAGCTGAGAAAGTGTAGAAGTAGAGAAGAAAAAATGTGAGATCGAGTGTAACTAAGGCCCATTTCAGACCGGTAACCCCAACCCCTTATGGTGCTGTTAAACCGATCATCACAGATCATCAGCATCAAGTTCAGGTATGTGTACTGCGGCTTAAACATGGACACTGAAATGGGATTATTCATGTAATTGGGGTAAAAATTATGTAAATTCCAGATTTAATGTTTTGAGACCTACAAACGCCAATGGGAAATCTCATATAAATTCAAGTTAAGATAGGAATATTTTTGGAAACAAACAATTGTATCATTCTTTTTACTACATTGAAAGGATATGTTCAACGTTATCACATAATACATTGCTTGCCCAGAAATATGACTAGCGATAATCTTGTTAATTCTGTTTTTGTCCCACTTGCAGTGACTTTCTTTAGGTTATAGTGTAAATTTTGCTCAATGCATGTGTGTATTATAGCAGTATATTGGCTTTTGAGTTTTAGTAAGGCATGAGCGTACTCACTTGCATAGGAAGGTTATTTGCCATGGTGAAGCTAGGCATAGGTGGCAGCGCACTGTATGTGTTAGTAAGAGCTGTATCTGTTCTTCCCAGCATAGATCCTGATGTAAATGATGACACTGTGGGAGAGAGAGGGATTTTATTACAATACATTATCACTTTTCACATGGATTTTATTCCTCCTGCCATGACAATGCCATGGTCGTATATTTATTGTCTTGTCCTCAGCAACATCAACAAATTTTCTGCAACTGTACAACCTATCATAGATGCATATGAAACTTAAAATATGTAGTTACTGACCAGATTCTGGTCTATTAATAAAAATAATTACAGATGAGCAAATCAATTTGAGGTGACTTCAATTTGTGTCAGTTTTAGAAATTCATTGAAACAATTTGGGATTCAATTTGTGAGAATTGAGTAAAATGACCACCTCCATTACACACATTTCAGATGGTTGCATCAGCGAGAAAAGGCTCACTTGACCTTGGGTGGGGCTGGGAAGGTTTCCCCATAACATCTTACAGGTATCACGTCACAGCCAACCTGTTTACACAGAATTTTGCACAAACTTCGACGATTGTCATGGTGGTGGCGGGCTCTGTTCACATTGCAGATTTTGACACTCCACCCAATGGTTTCTCTGGTGTCTCTGATCAACACAGGCAGACTCGGACATCAAACTGCTGTGTGCTAATTCATTGGCAGGCTAGCAGGAGTTAACCTCTGCCGGACTGCTTGTTAGGCTCCTTTGATCACATGTTGTGAGGAAGCTAATTACATCTGCTCCTCTCATATTTAAGCTGGTTGAAATCATCTACCCATGACAGCTATAGGTTACACAGTGTTGGTCGGTGTGTTGTGGTATCCCAGACTACCTGGAAAGTGTTGCTTTTTGCCTGGAGTGATTGTGGAGTTTACCCATTATCTTGTTGTTTCCTCCCTGCTTTTGATTTCCTCCTTATCTTTTATTGTCTGATAACTCTGTTTGTGCGTGCTGTGTGACAAGAGTTTTAGCTTCTGTTGTCTGACTATTTTTGTGGGTTTAAACTCACTCCTGTCCCGGCTTCCCCTGGGGGAGGGAGTATCAGATCAGGGCTGCTCAGCAGCAGAACCAGGAAGGAGACTCAGGCATGCCCACCTTTAGGGGTATCCCTGAGACTAGGGATAGCCTAGGGCTCCCTAGACTGAGGGTCAGCTTAGGAGCCGCAATTTCCTTCTATCTCCATAGTCTTCATGACTATGGACTACCATAGACGGTATAAAAGTAGAAGCAGGAAATTTAGCAGCCGTTTTATAGTGAATCTGAATCATCAGAGGGTTTCACATCTCACAGCTTGGGCATTGAGATAGGGAAAGTCATAAAACACGGAAGAGGAAAAGGAGGCGATAGACATTTTGGTAGACTGAGCTGCTGTGAAAAAGGAGTGTGGCAATGCATCAAGTAGCTTTTATTTACACGTTTCAGGTTCATACAGAACCCTTTCTCAAAAACAGAACTACATATGAATATATGTAGTTCAGTTTTGAGAAAGTGTTCGATACAAACCAGAAAGGCGTAAACAAAAGCTACTTGAAGCATTGCCACACGTAGGACTACTTCTCTTTCACAGCAGCATGGTCTACCTGAATGTCTTTCTCCTACTTCTCCTAATCTATCTGCAGAAGAAGATCTTCTTTTATCTGCAGACGTGACTGCAGCAGCTGAATAATCTGCAGACATTTATTGCAGTTGTGACATACACAACCCAATCAGGTCAGCTACCCCCCAATTTCACTTTTACGACACAATATCACTCTATGGGTAAGTTCACACAGTGCGTTTTTCGCGGCATTTTTGCGCAGTTTTCGGGTGCGTTTTTGCTCAGAAAACTGCATGACTTTGCTTCCCCAGCAAAGTCTATGAGTTTTCATTTTTGCTGTCTGCACACAGCATTTTTTTTCAGCTGCGTTTTTGTGGTGCCACAAAAACGCAGCATGTCAATTATTCCCGCGTTTTTCACTGCGCTTTTCATCCATTGAGTGCAATGGGATGTTGAAAGACGCAATGAGAAACGCAAATAGCTGCGTTTTGGTGCGTTTCTAAGACCAAAAATGCAGCTATAAACGCAGGAGGTGGGTAGTAAAGTGACGTGTACAGGAAGAGGATTCCTTCTGTCAGTAAACACAGAAGCGTGAATCCTCCCGGTACCGTCACCGCCGCTTCCACCTCCCGTCCTGTGCATGTATGCTGCCGTGCGGCGCCATGTCTGGGCGGGAGGTGGAAGCGGCTGCGAAAACAAAAGTTAACAGTAGAAAAAAAAAAAAAGTTATACTCACCTGTCTGCAGCCTCCCGGTGCCATGCCCACTCCCATCTCCTCTCACGGTATCGCCACCCCCGCTACGGCTGTGTGCCGACGGATGCAGGACCTGGCGATGGATCACCTGATGCAGTCACCTGACGCACCAGGTGATCGTAAGTCTCGGGCTGACGCCAGCGCCCGGCCGGCTTCATCTATCAGCGGATGCGTCAGGAGACTTCATCCCTGATTACCGGCAGCTGCTGCAGCGATCGGACGGGATCAGACTCCTCCAATCGCTCCAGGAGCTGCCGGTTATCAGCACATAAGTGAGTATTTTTTTTGCACCGATGCATCAGCTGATTGTATAATCGGCTTTTATACAATCAGCTGATGTGTGATGTGCTTCAGCCCCTAGAACCTGACACATCATTTGATCGCTTTGCCTTCCAGCAAACTGATCAGATGATATTGGATCCGGATTGGACGGCGCGGGACCCTTGACCCAGGATTACTGCGGAGGGGGGGTTCTTTATTTAAATAAAGATGGAGTCACTAATTGTGTTGTGTTTTATTTCTAATAAAAATATTTTTCTGTGTTGTGTTTTTTTTTTATCTTTACTAGAAATTCATGGTGGCCATGTCTAATATTGGCGTGACACCATGAATTTCGGGCTTAGGGCCAGCTATACAGCTATCCCTAACCCCATTATTACCCAGCGAGCCAACCGGCATCAGGGCAGCTGGAAGAGTTGGATACAGCGCCAGAAGATGGCGCTTCTATGAAAGCGCCATTTTCTGGGGTGGCTGCGGGACTGCAATTCACAGCGGGGGTGCCCAGAAAGCATGGGCACCCTGCACTGTGGATTCCAATCCCCAGCTGCCTAGTTGTACCTGGCTGGACTCAAAAATTGGGCGAAGCTCACGTCATTTTTTTTTAAAATTATTTCATGAAATTCATGAAATAATTAAAAAAAAAAGGGCTTCCCTATATTTTTGGTTCCCAGTCGGGTACAAATAGGCAGCTGGGGGTTGGGGGCAGCCCGTACCTGCCTGCTGTACCCGGCTAGCATACAAAAATATGGCGAAGCCCACTTCATTTTTTTTGTTTGGGGGGGCAAAGAAATCCTGCATACAGTCCTGGAAGGAGGATGCTGAGCCTTCTAGTTCGACAGCTGCTGTCTGCTCTCCTGCATACACTATTGGATGGAGGATGCTGAGCCTTGTAGTTCGACAGCTGCTGTCTGCTCTCCTGCATACACTATTGGATGGAGTATCCTGAGCCTTGTAGTTCTGCAGCTGTCTGCTCTTCTGCATACACTAGTGGAGAATGAAGAACACATTGAAGAAGGAAATGACATCAGACCTTTTTTTTTGTTCACTGATAAAAAACGCATAAAGACGCAGTGAGCAAAAACGCAGCAAAACGCAGCAAAAAAACGCACCAAATCGTGGCAAAACGCGTGCGTTTTTTGCCGCGGGTGCGTTTTTGTGCGTTTTTTGCCGCAAAAAACGCACAAAAACGCAGCGTCAAAAAAACGCATTGTGTGAACCTAGCCTATGTGTGCTTGTCTCCCTTTTTTCTTTTATAAAACACTGTGTACATAGGGTGTGGCACAACGACTGTGTAAACTGTGCAGATAGGGTATGACAGCACAAAATTGAGGGACAGTTACCTTCAATTTTCCTACAGTCACATACGTCAAGGTCACTGACATAAGTAAGGCTGTATTTGCATTGGAGCTTGAAAGGTCTTAGGGTACCTTCACACTTTAGCGATGCAGCAGCGATCCGACCAGCAATCTGACCTGGTCTGGATCGCTGCTGCATCGCTACATGGTCGCTGGTGAGCTGTCAAACAGGCAGATCTCACCAGTGACCAGCCTCCAGCCAGCAGCGACGTGCAAGCGACGCTGCGCTTGCACGGAACCGGTGTCTGGAAGCTGCGGACACTTCTAACTAAGGTAAACAGGTTTACCTTAGTTACCAGCGCACACTGCTTAACTTAGCGTGTGCAGGGAGCAGGAGCCGGCACTGGCAGCGTGAGAGCTGCGGAGGCTGGTAACGAAGGTAAATATCGGGTAACCACCTTGGTTACCCGATGTTTACCTTGGTTACAGCTTACCGCAGGCTGTCAGACGCCGGCTCCTGCTCCCTTCACATTCAGGATTGTTGCTCTCTCGCTGTCACACACAGCGATTTGTGCTTATCAGCGGGAGAGCAAGAATAAAAAACGAACCAGGGCTGTGTGTATCGAGCAGCGATCTCACAGCAGGGGCCAGATCGCTGCTCAGTGTCACACACAGCAAGATCGCTAATGAGGTCACAAAAAACGTGACTCAGCAGCGATCTCAGTAGCGATCTCGCTGTGTGTGAAGTACCCCTTACATTCGTCTTTCTGAAGATTAGGGGTAATTGTGAATTGCTGCAAATACAGTGTTCAAAATTATTAGGCAAATGAGTATTTTGATCACATGATACTTTTTATACATGTTGTCCTACTCCAAGCTGTATAGGCTTGAGAGCCAACTACCAATTAAGTAAATCAGGTGATGTGCTTCTCTGTAATGAGGAGGGGTGTGGTGTAATGACATCAACACCGTATATAAGGTGTGCTTAATTATTAGGCAACTTCCTTTCCTTTGGCAAAATGGGTCAGAAGAGAGATTTGACAGGCTCTGATAAGTTAAAAATTGTAAGATGTCTTACAGAGGGATGCAGCAGTCTTGAAATTGCCAAACTTTTGAAGCGGGATCACTGAACAATCTAGTGTTTCATGGCAAATGGCCAACAGGGTCGCAAGAAGTGTGTTGGGCAAAAAGGCACAAAATAACTGCCCATGAATTGAGGAAAATCAAGCTTGAAGCTGCCAAGATGCCATTTGCCACCAGTTTGGCCATATTTCAGAGCTGCAACGTTACTGGAGTATCAAAAGGCACAAGGTGTGCCATGCTCCGGAATATGGCCAAGGTAAGGAAGGCTGAAAAACGACCACCTTTGAACAAGAAACATAAGATAAAACGTCAAGACTGGGTCAAGAAATATCTTAAGACTGATTTTTCAAAGGTTTTATGGACTCATGAAATGAGAGTGACTCTTGATGGGCCAGATGGATGGGCCAGAATCTAGATCAGTAAAAGGCAGAGAGCTCCACTCACACGCCAGCAAGGTGGAGGTGGGGTAGTGGTATGAGCTCGTATCATCAAAAATGAACTTGTGGGACCTTTTCGGGTTGAGGATGGAGTGAAGCTCAACTCCCAGACCTACTGCCAGTTTCTAAAAGACAACTTCTTTAAGCAGTGGTGCAGGAAGAAGTTGGTATCATTTAAGAAAAACATAATTTTCATGTAGTACAATGCTCTATCACATGCATCCAACCACTCCACAGCGTGGCTGGCCAGTAAAGGTCTAAACGATGAAAAAATAATGACATGGCCCCCTTGTTCACCTGATCTGAACCCCATAGAGAATCTGTGGTTCCTCATAAAATGTGAGATCTACAGGGAGGGAAAACAGTACACCTCTCGGAACAGTGACTGGGAGGCTGTGGTGGCTGGTGCATGCAATGTTGATCGTAAACAGATCAATCAACTGACAGAATCTATGGATGGTAGGCTGTTGAATGTCATCATAAAGAAAGGTGGCTATATTGGTCACTAATTTTTTGGGGTTTTGTTTTTGCATGTCAGAAATGTTTATTTCTAAACTTTGTGCAGTTATATGGGTGTACCTGGTGAAAAAGTGAGATGGGAATATATTTTTTTTTATTAGGTTGCCTTTAATTCTGCACAATAATAGTTACCTGCAAAAACAGATATCCTCCTAAGATAGCCAAATCTAAAAAAAAAACACTCCAACCTCCAAAATATTAAGCTTTGATATTTATGAGTCTTTTGGGTTGATTGAGAGCATAGTCGTTGATCAATAATAAAAAAAATCCTTTAAAATACAACTTGCCTAATAATTCTGCACACGGTGTAAATTCACTGTGAATTGAATTTTTTGCAACAATTCGGGAAAACTCAAATTTCAAAGGATTTGCTCATTTCTACAAATGATATTTCAACTAATTAAATGCATTCAACATAGTGATCATCATGCATTTTATATGTATGAGACAGAGAGTGGAAGAGGTGGTTTTGCCTCCCCTTTCATACTGATATCACCACAACTTATTCCACCAGGAAGCTTTTGGTCTTCTTTACCACCCTCAATTTACTCAAAATTGTAACATCATTTAACAATTTATTCAAGTCTTAAGGCCGCTTTACACGCTGCGATATCGTGACCGATATCGCTAGCGTGCGTACCCGCCCCCATCGGTTGTGCGACACAGGCAAATCGCTGCCCGTGGCACACAATATTGCGCGGACCCATCACACTACTTACCTGCCTAGCGACGTCGCTGTGATCGGCGAACCGCCTCCTTTCTAAGGCAGCGGTTCATTCAGCGTCACAGCGACGTCACAGCAGCGTCACTGAACCACCGCCCAATAGAAGCGGAGGGGCGGAGATGAGCAGGACGTAACATCCCGCCAACCTCCTTCCTTCCTCACTGCGGTCGGCCGCAGGTAAGGTGAGGTTCCTCGTTCCTGCGGTGTCACACGTAGCAATGTGTGCTGCCGCAGGAGCAACAAACTATTTCGTACACCGAGCAGCAGCAATACTCGAGAATAGGGGGCATGTCACCGATGAGCGATTTTGAACGTTTTTGCGACGATTCAAAATCGCTCATAGGTGTCACATGCAACGACATCGCTAAAGCGGCCGGATGTGCGTCACAAATTCCGTGACCCCAACGAGATCGCTTGAGCGATGTCGTAGTGCGTAAAGCCCGCTTTAATTGTGAAATTAAGGTTAAATTTTCTATTATTCCACATTACAATGTGTTCACACTGAGGTTTTTTTAAGTGTTTTTGGAGCAGACACTGACTGGAAACTCTCCAAATTTTCCTCCAAATTTGCATTTTCTGCTCAGTTTCTACTCCAAAAAGACTCACAATCTTATTCTGATGTCCAGCATGCAACTTGCTGAGACAGCTCATAGATTAGATTTTGACATAGAAAATGTCTTGGTTCTCTAAAATAAAATATTTTCTTAAATTTTCTAAATTGAAGTGGCTTTTTGAGAGTTCAAAACTCTGAACTTTTAAGAACTCAATAAAGTTCTCATGAATAATTAAGGGAATCAAATTTGAAGTTGAAATCTGGAGGGAAAGATTTACTAAATTTCGGCCTCATAAGTAGATTGATGCTTTACATTCTTGTATTCTGTGTACTGACCTGGAGTGGTTGGTTGTGGGATTGGCTGGTAAACACTTGTGCTGAAACTACTACTGATAGGAATGTGACTCGGCGTATTACTGGCTTGTCGTCTCTGGTTTCGCAGCTTTTCTTCTCTTCTCCATTTTGCTCGCCGATTCGAAAACCATACCTGTTAGTAAGAAGAGGCCCAGTGAGTGATCGGTTGATCATCTTATTTGGACAATGATAGTAAAAATAAGTCCAGCTGTGAATAAATTGGGGAGGGGTAGTTGTTGTATAAGTAATGGAATATGTGAGAGTATTTAACCCTTGTAGAAGCTCTTAAAAGATCCAACTATTTATTGAATCTGGAGGCCATTGCTATTGGTTACATACGTCCTCTCATTCTTTTTGTGTGGGATCTCTATAAATAAAACTATACATTGCGAGGCCCATACTTATCTACATGACTGTTGTGCTTGAACGTAAACGTGATGCATTTTACACTGGGGGTCAAACATCTTATTTAATTACATAGTAACAGTTACCTGTATCCTAGCTTCTGGCAAATCTATTTTGGCAGCTAATCTCTCTCTGGCAAACACATCAGGATAATGGGTTCGTTCAAATTCTGCGAGGAGACAAAGGAACAGGTTAGTTAAGAGAAATGTACAGGTTTCATTATCAAAGCTGTTAAACATCTCCAATTAGAGGATGAGCTCTTGTGGCCCCTGTTCTACACTTTTTTCTTCTCTGCCAAGAGAGGAGTGTCGTGGCAGTCAGATCCCACAGTATATTTTACTTATATACCCATATACCCAGTCATTTAAGATAACATTTGCAAATAAATATTCCCTACTTGAATGTTATATTTGCAACCATTAGTTTCATAAAATGGCATGTACCTTTTTCGAGAGCCTCTATTTGTTCCTGGGTAAATGATGTTCTGTTCCTTTGAAGTTTTCGTTTTAATTGAAGCCTCATTTGTGCTTCATCTGAGTCTTCACCATTAGAACTGATGGAGTTGGTGTTTTCCGCGCCTCCTTCTTGTTGTGGGCATCCGTCTAGGAGAGAGCGGCCAAATTAAACTCAATATACTCCAATATTCACTACACTACATAACAGATCATTGAGTTCTAACTGGGAAAAAATTATTGTTTTGCTTCTAATTTTTGTTTTTATGGAGTCGAGAAGCGTTTGCCAAAAGATTGCATTTGACACTTCAAAGCCAAGAATGCCTAATGCCTTGAAATATTTCAGTTTTCAGAAAAAGTGGAGAAAGCAACTTAAATTGGCCATGCCGAATTTCTAAGAATTGCTGCACGACAATTTTTGTGGCAGGTAACCATGTTGCCCTGTTAATACTTCTCTAAAATTTTCTACAATCAGCAATTTTAATCAATTAAATGCTGATACGTTTTCTGAAAATGTGATTAAGAACTCAAACAGAGCTTGTAATCTGGAAAAAGAAATATTTATCTAGGTTTCCTTTTTCTATATATTTCAATTCCACACAGTCAATTTCATGTTTAAAGGTTCTGAATTTAGAAGTGCGCGCATTGTTCTACAATTTTATTCAACCATTGTACGAGTGTGCAATTCCCTGACACCTATTACAGTGAACAGTTGTAATTATATCATCAGTAAGAACAGCCTATAATTGCAGAAAATGGAATTTTATATTTAGATAAAGGGACTGTCCATTCTTTGTAATATGGTGCACAAGAAAAGTGGGATTTCTTCAAAAATTACTGTATAATTTTTTATTTTTTACAAGTTAATGCAATAACTTTAGCACCATACTATAACTTTATAATGTTTATGGCGAGTACATAATTTAATGGTGGCGCGTAAAAAAAATAAATTAAATTGTCATATTACACCTGTATTTAAGATGAAAAACAAATCTAATAATACATTTTATTTATAATAAAGCTAATAGATGATTGGGGGAAAATAATAAGATTATAAACCATTCCATTATAGATGCATAATAGTAATATTAATATTAATCATAATTTATTATTTTATCTTCTACCTCATATCTAATTTTTCTTTTGTCTAAGCATTCACCAATAAGGGACTGGGGATTGGTGTGTGCGTTTTGTAATTTAAGAAAGAGGGAAAAAAAAGGAAAAAAATATTGACCCTTATTCCTTGAAAGAATTTGCACCTTCTGTAATTAAATATTGTGGGAATTAACATCACAGGAATATTCTAACACAATAGTGCTGCCTTCAAAGGGTTAAGAGAATTGTGACAGAATCTGGTGGGTTCTTTTCAAACACTTTGAAATGTTTTAAAACCCCAACATTCCCTTCCATTTAAATCTAGGGATTCATCTACAGTGAGGACCATATGGACGTTTGTAGACCTATTGAGATGACCACCAACACATGAATAGAATGGGAGCTGCTTTTCAACACCGCACAATGGCAGCGGAGTAAGAGAAACTATTAAACACTCGGGCTGGAGGGATTGGCAAACTTCCGTGGGTAGAATTTTGAGGACACAATCGAGGCGTAGAACAAAAGGATTCTCTTCAATCTCACAGTGATCTACATTGTATCACAAGGGGTCCAGTCAACAGACTGTTAGGCAAGTATGTTAACCTTTAGGCGCAGCTATCATTAATCACTGTCCTCAAGCCTGGCCTCCTCAAAGCTATATAGGATTTTTTGTAACTTTCTATAGGAAGAAAAAAAATACCTAAATGTGTCAATGGGATAACTCCATACACTGCAGCTATTTACTCAGCCGCAGCCAGGAAAAAAGGCGGAAAAGTACTCAGTTAACATTAGATAAGCTTCAAGTCACATATTAACCCACAAGTGTCCATCTATTTATTGTTCTACTACAGACTGTACCGGAAAACCACTTTCCCAGCAGGGCTGTAGCCTGGGGCCATATTGCCGTAAAGGTGCAGAAGGCCAAAAACACTTGGTGCCCAATAAATGATGATGTGGGAGCGGGGGTTTGGGCAATTATTGATTTTTTTATATATATTATCTTGGATAAACTGCATGTACAGAAAAAATAAATATAATATAAAATTTGGAATTTATGTAGAAATTTGATGTAAAAAAGTTAAAATGATCACTTAGAGTTGCAAGAATTTTATGTTATTTTTTTGCTTTACATAGCAGTTCTAACAATAATGGGCATTATACTAAGTCATGGGGATTATATATTCTCTTTGATTTCCAGCGATTTGCAAAGGCTAAGTCATGTAGTGTCAGATGCCACAGGTGAACCCTCGGCATTTTACAGTAGGGTCTACAATGTGCTCACATCTGCAGACAGGCAGGATAACTTCATAATCCTGAAGGCAGACATTGCTTTCCAATTCCACTGAGTTTTTTGAGTTTTTAGTCTGATCCACATCAGCCTGAAATGGCTGCTTCCAGAGAGCAATAGAATGCATGCAATTTGTTTTTCAAATGCATCTCCTTGCTGGTGTTTCTTCATGCCATCAGAATGCAATGTCGTGGGACATGATGGCTCATAATTGTTGCCCGTCCTCAGCATCTTCCCGTACGATCCCAATGGAGAAGCGAAGTACAATCCAGCTCAGGAGAGAAAGGGTTAGGGTTAGGGTTAGCTTGGCCTCCCTAAGGTCACATATGAGTCCTATTGGCTGCCTTTATGTATAATGTCACATATACAAAGGAAAATACTTCACACACAGATATAGCAGAGCTGAACTTGTCATCTATTTTATTTATGTGCTGTAAGTTTACAATATTTAGCGTTATTAAAGGAATTTTCCAAGTTTTTTAAAAACAAGGAATATACTGAAATAAAAAAATAACCAATTCCCACATGTTAAATCCCCTGCCACACATTTGCCAATGCTTTGGTGGTCCTCCCCAGTATTTGTAGCACTAGTACATGCCAGCTCTACCACTGAGACCAGTGATTGGCTGCAGCGGCTCGTGGATTTATGACATCATTGCTACTGTAAACAGACTGCCAAGGTCCACTGGAGGGCCACAGGGTCTGACAGGTCAGTATTGTTTTTGTTTTTACTTTTAGATATAAAATCCTTTTTATTTTTTTAATCTTTAAAATCATTGGCTCATACACACACCTAAACAAAGTATAATCCTGGTGTATGAACTGTAGTGATAGGAAGGAGAAGATATATATAAACTACGTATATACAGATATATACAAAGATATACATATAAACTACGTAACCTCACAGAACACACTCAGCACTGCTGCATCTGTAACAGTATTTCCTATACTGTAGGACTCTGGTAATTGAAATATTCAGCCTCCTGCATTTCTAATTACAGTCTGCAGAAAACACAAAAAATACAGAAGACCCTGCAAACATAGGGCTGCATTTATCAGGGCATTCCCGCCATTATTTTTGGGAAGAATGCCTCTCAATTAGTCATATTTTAATTTGCTGCAAAATTATCAAACACTTTTTTTAATTTGACTTTTATTTTCTTTTCTGATTTTTGTGGCTTTTCCAGACGTTTGCGTCATTCAGAAAATGCTAATTTTACAAACATCACAAAATTTGGTGCAACTGTGTTTCGGTCCGCCTCTGGAGGGATTTTATGCACATCTGATATTTTGGTACGAGTATGTGCTGTTTTGTGAAACATGCAACATTTCAGGCTGAAAAGTCAAACAATAAGTGATAGCAAAAAAAAGAACATTTTGATTGAACACAAAATTCTTGAACCATGTGGACCCTTGATGAATTCAGCACAAAAAATGGCACCGAAGCCCACAAGACAAGAAATAAAAGTGACTTAAACCCTCTGCGCACATGACAAATCGGGGCCATAGTGATTGCATTACTAAACTGAGCATCGGCCATTTCTATAGGGATATGAGAGACAGTACTGTCCTCCCTTGAACTTCAATCTTGAGATCTGGATATACTAATAGTAATGACACCTTTTCAATTAATTTTAACTATTTTTTTTGTCATTCTGTGTTGTTGCAGAAGATTTCCATGAAATCTACAGCCTATATGCATCACAGTACATAGCAGACTGCAGAATGAGTGGTCAGTCAGTGAGCTCATCTGATGGCCGCTACAGCCCTTATCTCTTCTCTAATTAACTCTCTTGTAATTTTTACCTGAAAATTCAATTAATCAAACCTCAAGTTTGGTCCTAAATCAGCTTAGAGGCTTCATCACGAGAGGAGAGGGAAGGTAACAAGCTTTGTGATCAGGCAAACTCCCTGACAGATTTGACTTTCAGCTCATGCTGGATATGTACATTGATACATAGAAGTTGCCGGCGCCATATGGTCCAACATTTTTAATGAAATCTTATCACAAAAAGTCTTTATTGAGAAAAAATGAGTGCACTCCCTATATATAGATTCCTCCAACACTCCATAGCCTTACTGATAGGGAGGTTACACTGTTAGCCCCAATGGGGACAGTGATGATGTCTGTAAAGCGCTGTGTGAGTAAAATAAATACCAGAATATATAGTGTTGTGTGTTATGTTGCCTGTGTATTGCAGTGGACAGCAGGGTCCATCATACAGATGAGAATAATCTGCTCCTGCTCTCCCAGGAGGAGCCGTAATGTCAGAATGAATATGATGGAGCTTTACTGTTCGAGGACAGTACGTTGCACATGCATGAGATTTATCACATGATTATTTTTCCTTCATGCATCTAAATGGATTCCTTAGTCATACAACTTTTTTCTGTCCCAAATAATGTGACAAAAACAATTAATTTATTACATTTATGTAACTATAATGAGATATAAGTTGTGTCCCCTGAGTGACCACTACAGCCAGACCCCGAGAGCAGCCGTATCAGGTGCTCACATGTCCGTCCCCTGCTCTGGGATATAGAGTTACATATACAGGACACTCAATTAAGATATCTGGTTTAAGGTCTGTATAGAAAGGAGTCGGGGAGTGAATGGCTGCTGAGGATAATCCATATAAAGGCTCTAGTGACTGCGCGCCACTATTATCCCGCAGCCAGAGCAGCTGACGCGCTGGCCTGTGTGCCACTGTCATGTATGGGATTTACTCCTTGGAAGAAGACACAGGAGAGAAAGACTCTGGGAAATTAGACTCATTCCTGAGTTTCTTAGTGTCTTAATCAGTGAGGCGAAAACCCAGTAACATCAGACAGTAACTCAGCAGCTTCCAAGGAGCACACAACATGGCGCCACAGTGCGCTGGGGAAAATGGCTGAATCCTAAATAGAAGCTTTATAGTCTTATCTGAGGGGGTAAAGTTACAAAAGTGTCTGAGTCGTCAGTAAAGAGCGGCCTAATTCTCTCCCTGGACTGAGCGGACTCTTTCATCTCCATTATGGAGATCTTTATGTGAAGGGTGTTGGGAATATTGGGAACATATTTATGCCCTGTGAAGCCACAGCCTGCCTTATGCTTCCTCAGTAATGGCCTCTCAGGGAGCAGTAATGTCCTTGAGCAGCGAAAATACATCAGCCAAAGAGAAAGGAGGAGAAGAAGAAAAGACAGAGCGCAGAGACACCTGCATGTTCTGAGGGGTTTACTGGAGATGAGTCTGGTATTTCCTTCTGAAAAACACAGTTTTCAATGACGTAATAAATGCAATGCCTCTATCTATCCATCCTTCTATCTATCTATCTATCTATCTATCTATCTATCTATCTATCTATCTATCTATTTATCCATTCTTCTATCTATCTGTCTGTCTGTCTATCCATCCATCCTTCTATATCTATCTATTATCTATCTATCTATTTATCTCCCTATCTATATATCCATCCATCTATCTATCTATCTATCTATCCTTCTATCTATTAAACCATCTCTCTCTCTCTCTCTCTCTCTCTCTCTCTCTCTCTATATATATATATATATATATATATATATTATCTAGCTATATATTATCTGTCTATCCATCCATCCTTCTATCTATTATCTATCCATCTATCTATATATTGTCTATCTATATATCTTCCTAGCTATCTATATTTTATCTATGTATTATCTATCTAACCCTCTATTTTCTATCTACATATCTATTATCTATCTATCTATATAGTATCTATGTATTACCTATCTATCTTATCTATTATCTAGCTATCATCTAGGTATCTCTCTATTATCTATCTACATATCTACCTATTATCTATCTTTCTATCTATCTATCCATCTATCTATTATCTATCTATCAATCTATCTATTGTCTGTCTCATATCTATCTATATATTATCTATCTATCTATCCCTCTATCTATCTATTATCTGTCTCATATCCATCTATCTGTCTATCTACCTACCTATTATCTATCTAGATATTATCTATCTATCTATTATCTGTCTCATATCCATCTATATATTGTCTATCCATCTATCTATCCCTCTGTCTATCTTTTAGAAAAAAACAACAGGCAGGACTTCAGAAAAAACTTGTAAAAAGTGTCCTCTGTTAGCCCATGTGACGTGGTGACGTTTCTATCATCATATGTATTATATGTATTATTATCCATATATTATGATAACAGCTCACAATACAATTTTCACGTTTTTCCATTATAACCTGGATCCTAACACATGTGTAGCATTCTTTTTATCTTGCATTTACAATTATACAATATTCCTTTTTAGCCGTGAACTCAGAAATAGTTTTTTTTTATCTCATGATATTTCCCATAGTGAAATTTGTTTATAGCCAAGTACTGATAATGATGTGAATTAATGAACATTTCTGCCAAATGACAAACTCTGCTTTGCTACATCTGTAAATGTGTAAGAATGCCACTCATCTAGAAGTTGCATTATATTTGGACACTTGTTTAGCAAAGTATTTGACAAAACTAAATGAATAAGGGATAATTTTAGGACCTTAGCTGACCTCCTGCCAGGAGATGGGGATCTGGCGGCCTCATTCCTGGTGATGTGAAGGAACATTGGGTGACACATGATATAAGGCTCAGCAGTGATGGGACTAATCAGGATACTCGGGGAGCCCCACTTTCCCATCTTAGCCCCCTTCTTCTTATATTGTTTTTCTAATTGGCAAGCGGAGACGTATCGTGTCCAAGGGTCTCCTGTGAAACATTTCTACAGCTGCCCCTCCAACTAGACGCTTTATTCATGTCTTCTTAATGAGAAACAAAACGATCTCTAATGAGCAATTACATCGCCACAGAATTCTTCTTCCCATAACTAATTCTCGTGTGTGACAGAAACATCTATTGTGGCAGATCCTGGGCATATTCCTTGGACGGGGTCTGTTCTGCTACCTTGTCTGGAATAATACGCCCCGACAATATTGCGCCACATCTTCTACCTTGGAAATATCGGCTCAGGATTATTACCTCCCAACCAATTAAAGTCCAAGCGAGCTTTGGGAATAAATCCATTTATCCCCAATCCCACACTCGTAATTTCTCCGATAAAATCAACGTTCAGCTATAAACCCGCTGCCTTCTAATACAGATGTAGCAGAGGTAATTTAGTCATTCTTCTTATGACAGGTCAGATAATCTAGTTTTCCCTCCATTGCTGTATGTATTGTGTCACATAACCATCTCAGCTCTGCTACGTCTGACAAACTCCTCTGCAATATATACACTTCCCGGCATTACGTACTTATCATATGATGCCAGTAAATCAATGACTACATACCAATATGGCTGGAAAATATAGATTTTAAAAGCTACAATTCTGCACCAATGACTCCAAAACATCACAATCAAATCCTTGCAAATATTTCGTGTCCAAATTATTGTATTTGCAAATCATTACACAACGTAATTAACCCCTCTTGTAACTTAGTTGTCAATACTCAGGAGGATAACATGATACGTGGCAGATCCATTATGAGCCACCATCTTAATCCTTTACATATTCTCCGCCACATTTCTAAAACACAGTTACAATCATTCTATGCAGATGAGGCCCCACTAGAGAGTAGACTAATATCATTATTCAGCATTAGAGCATCCTCGGAGCATCGCGTCTTCACCCCGCGGCCAATACTGAACATGCAGAAGTGTTTACCTTGTGTAGGCTGGCCTGGCACTGATGTACCCGGATACCAACCAGGCCTGGTCCCCCAAGTCCCTGTTTGTCCGTTCAGCATCCTCAGCTTGTCATACATGCCATCTGCGCCCATCTGTTGCTTCTCGCTAGCCAGGTTGCGCAATACTCTGTTTATTGATGATACCTGCGGGATGAATAGTGATAGAGATCAGGTTAAGAGCTCAGTGCTGTTCTTCAATGTGACAATTATCTTAGTGTTTACTCTATGTACAGTCCATGATCTCAGAGCCATAGTGGTCTGAATGAATTGTACCCTCCCTCGAAGCTGCTCATTAATATATGATGCCCAATACATGTCATCAATGATTAAATTCTAGTTATCGTTACATTTTGCCTATTCGGATTATTCCATACCTCTTCGATAGGAAGAGACGACTTAACAAGAGATGTTCTGTCATTATTAAGGATGTCCAGAACTTTCTATCCTTTCCCTGTAAGTCATGCAGTTTGGGGGGTTCATCCCCACAACCCTATGAAACATGTTGAGTGCGTCTCCATTGAAAACAGTTAACTTACACTAGGGATGTTATCGTTAGTGCAGACGCCTTCAGACAGTAGCCTGTCTCGGATCTCCCAGGCAAAGATGGAGGGGCACTCTCTTTTATATTGGGCTATTTTGCTGACCACTTCTGGAGTGGCCACCCTAGGCTTGCTTCCCCCGATGGCTCTTGGTCTGATGGATCCAGTCTCGTAATATCTCCCTAATATCTTACTCACACAACCGTTAGACACCTGTACGGAGAAACAAACAACAAATCACATTATTAATAATTTCAAGACAATAGTACAATTTTATAGTAGGCATTAAACAATGACAAGCTTACGTTTTGACTATCCAGCACTGGCACTTTTGCATCTGCATGGCTCTATAATACAAAAATATACCTTCAATGGTATGAGAACTTATGTCTGTTTCTTTTTTTTCTTTTTTTCTTTTCTTCTTATTTTTTTTTAAGTTTTATAATTACATTTATGGCGCTAGAAACTCAACGTCTAAATATTAGAAAACATTTTTAAATATTATGAATTTCCTATTTAAATCTGCCTATTCCTCCAATATATTCTAGGGTGTAGGAATAACTTGGGTTTAATCAGAGCCAAAACATAATCTAATTTGATCCAGGGTGCAGCGTATTAAAATGGCATAAAGCCAATGTATTATTATTATTATTATTTTATGAATTAAAAAAAAAATTGGGGAGAATTTTTGATAAGCAGATGTATTAATAAGCTGGAGAAATGTTTATATTTATAGAGAACGGGATATAATGATAACAGATGGGCATCAATATATAATCAGAGCAGTTGGGAAGCAAGAAGCATTTTCACCTGCAAGATTCTTGAAATATCACAAGGTCTTGCTCCACTGTGTGCCAACTCCACTATCTTCTGCCTGGTAGAATCTGGCAAGGGTCTACCGTTTACAAACACTCCACCGAGCTGATTCACTCCACTGTGACCTGAGAATAAAACATAGTAACAACGACTATATTACTCTACAACACCACCAAAATATCATGCAACCCAAGCCACAGTGGGGGGTGCACCCTGCAGGCAGTATTAGTCAGCCTAGATAGATGCAATAAATACCAAATATTTGAACATTCATATCTTATAAATATAAAAAAGCCAATCATCTATCTCTAAAAATGCAAAAACCTTCTTTCCTATTCCAAAAAAACCCAAACAAGTAGCTTCCAGCTAATTATATCAAGCAAAAAGAACTTAATTCCAGCTCACCATCAAATGACTTCATCATACACAAAAAACGACAAAAGGTTCCAATCGCAATGACCACTTTAACTAACGCAAAGAAATGGCACAAAAAGTGGCAGAGTTCAGACGCTACTCTACTGAGAAGGTCTTATAAATACCCTGAGAGTCCTCTTCAGACATGGGCTGGAGCTCCCCTTCCTTTGTGCTGAGATATTATAGTACTTTACTTCATTAAAAAAAATAAATAAATAAATAAAAAGAATCCTCAAACCTGAAGTCTCAGAGCAGAGACAGTTTCCCTGGAGAAGAAGGAGGGAAGGAGATGTGTGTGCTCCTCAGCTTGCAGACTACTGATAATAAATGGACTTGCAGGAGGCTTTGCCTTCTTAGCAAATAAATAAGCACCAAATATAGAAGAAGGGGGAAAGTATGATGAGTCTTTGTGACATTTGTCTTTAAAATAAAGCTAGCTGCACGTCAAGTTTGAGCTTAATTTCTGGAAATAGGCGGAAGTCGCCCCAGATCATGCATGGAAGGCTAATTGAAAAGATCATTTGAAGTACTTGTGGCAGACATGTCACTTTATGACAGTGTTCTGCTTTTGAAAATTGCATCGTCAGGACAAATGGTACTATGATAAAAACGACCCTTTCTATCCAGATTTGGAGATCACTCAGGCTGGAGATAAGGCTAACACTAGTTACTTTAAGGGAAAGACACATTTTATTTTAAGGTGGAGAGGGAGGATGGGGAGCTGGATGAACACCACAAATGAGGGAGCCTGGATTACTACTGACATCCACTTTATATTATTACTGTTATTTTCTATAAGGTTTGGTTGACACCTTAAAAATTCACCCCTAGCCATGGTCTTAAAAATCCAGACCTCCTGAAGGAATCATTTGCCAATATATGATGTCCAAAACTCACCAAGACACAGCCACTTGCATTACATATAGTAATTTTTCATATCTGTGAAACTCAATTTGGCCAATAACAGCCCACTCTATGCTCTTCTTATAAAATCAATGAATCTTAGTTTTTATTCTAAGCCCAAAACGTCATATAATATCTAATACATATATACTTTATAATGCCCAAAAAATACTTTGAGGAATCAAGTATTTCAAAGTATCTGGACATTCGTACAAGTCCATGTAGACTTGTCTACAAAACAACTCCTCTTATTTTTGGGATTTGCAGGGACCAGTGTTCAGCTTTCATCCCCTACAGGAATGTCATTTCCAAAGACCATTTATCAACTTAAAAATTGACACTGACAATGGTGAAATACTAAAATTTCACTTAAAAGGTTAAAGCCTTAATCAAGGAGTGATTTCCCCAGGGAAGGCTGTAGAGCTGCCTTTGTGGCAATCATTAGCCACTCCTAGGCAGCTAATAAGAAAGCATATGGTGTTGATTTGGACTTCTTGCATTTTATACACCCAGGAATTGTTGTCACATAAAGCTACAAAGATACTAATAGTGACCTTTACACACACAAAAAAGGCATCTTAGTCAATGCAGGAAACCTCGGAGCAGATCACAAGGCACCTTGTAACGGCATCTTTTACAAATGCGACTCATCCCTCTAACAATGCTACATTATAGGATGTACAGATTGGTACAAAGTTCCAATTAACCATTAACTAACCAATCCTCTTTAAATGCAATGGACGCAACAATATAGATGACATTATAAAATAAAGTATAAAAGTAAAACTAAAACACATGACCCACACACATGTATATACGTGTCTATGTAAGATAAAGGCAAATATAGCTTTACTTCAGGATATCAAAAATATTTTCTTGGCAAACTCATATTTTGGAAGCAATCAGAATCTCCTCAATTAATCTGAAAGCGTTTACTATATTTAAAACAAACCCACCCATATATATATATATATAAAATTATTATATATATATATATATATATATATATATATATATATATATATATATAAAGAGAGAGAAAGATAAATGGATAAGTGGAAACATTTTACGCACATACTAGATTCCTCAAATGTTTTGACAACTCAATATTAAAAACAACTACCTGAAAATAAATGAAAGGAAATATATTCTATTTTCCAGCCAATTTTCAAAGACAAAAGTCAATCCACTTAACGGACATTAGCTCCAAGTAACGACAACTCATCCTGAAACCCAAAATAATGGAGACAAACAATTCTAACAGTTTAGTCTAATGTGCAAAAGGCTAAAACATTCAGGAGCAAATATAAGCCAAACTAAATGATCAGCCATAAAAAAAAACCTTTCTGCAAAGCTCTTCCACTACCAGCTGCCATTGTAAATAACTGTGACAATTTAGCCCAAGTCTCTTAACAAGCGCTCAGTAAAATATTAGAGGGGTCATAAAATAAATCACCCACTTTAATTGATTGATGCCCCTCAGATAAAACAATAGACTAATAGCATTTATTCCATGGTGATTCATTACTTACTGTTCTGCATGGTGGTGGTGATGATCTGCAGTAAATTCCCACGTGGTGACTCCAAGGGATTCTATTAATAAATAAACACATTTTCTATTAATTAAAAAAAGCAAAACAGCATTTAAATGCCCTTTGATGAGCAGAAGATTTAATGCTCTGTCACTATTTTTTTTAAAGCTGTTGTGTCTTAAAAGTATTTTAGACAAAAACTATACATTTTTTTTAAACTTTAAAAAGGTGCTAACGTATTTTTGAAAATAAGCAACATTGGAAAGTGTGTATATATATATATATATATATATATATATATATATATGTATATATAATACAAATATAAATTCACAGTTCATTCCCAAATAGAATAATCGTTAAGGATTTATTTAGGATATTACTTACATATATATATATATATATATATATATATATATATCACTTTTTAATTTTGACAGCTTTTTTTTTAGAACACCACATGTGTGTGGACACATCTATATATATATATATGTATATATATATATATATATATACTTACACATAACTTGGTGACTTAACAAGTGTATGATATCCACATATATATGTGTGTGTATATTTATATATATATATATATATATATATATATATATATACATACACACACATACACACATACAGTGTGTGGTGTTTTAAAAAATAAGCTTTCAAAATTAAAGAGTAAATTTTAAATATATATATCTATATATATATCTCAAACACTTACTAAGTCACCGTGTTATGTGTAAGTTAAGACATTGCATTAAAATATTAAAAGAAAAATGTAAGTATAAAAAAAAAAGTGTAAGTATATATAGATGTTACTGTGGCTCTAACTAGATATATATGCCAAAACAAAAATTATCATTTTTTTGTTTATTTTCCAGAGGCTTACCTGATATTTGCTTTTCCTCTCCCAAATGTATTGCACACTTCAGCATCTGCTCTTAGTATCCTTCCTCTAAGACAAAAAAGAGGTGTATAAGATTAACAAAAAATACATGAAAAAATATCAATGCAATTGTGTTTCAAACTTTTACTCAATTGTCTGTAAAGCTTGAATTACTATTAAGTTTTTATTTTAGTTTTTTTTTTCCCAAAATTTGTTTTTTGTTATTATTTGTAATCAAAATGAACAACTGCATCAATAATATTATTTTGTTAAAGCTTTCAATATTTTAGGAGAAAAATAATTATAGGGTACAGTATTACCATAGAAACCAGAGTCTTGCCTGCTTGTTAACTATGGAGTTAACGCTAACAGCCGGGCAAGTGCTGATCGTCTATTTTACAATTTTAAGCTTCTTTTTCTGCCACTAACTTTTAGGTTTTAGCAGTTTAGATCTTTACGTCGGTGACTGTACAATGACACACGTTGTCGATCTGGCTTTAAAAAGTAAAACCAGGAGGGGGTAAGGCTACTTAACAAAGCCTACAATGATTTTCATTCTACACCATCTACCCAAAACCAAACTCTATGAATGCAAAGCAAAAGCAACCATCCATTTCTAGAATAAAAACTTAAAGCAAATATTCCCTTTTCCCTCCGTTAACTCTTCCTTCTTTGTATTATGACTAAGATGTTGTAGCAGATATTTATCTATAAAATAGGAAAATAGCATTTAAAACTGTGCATATTTTGGAAGGTAATTGTGTTACTGGTGAAAGTTGTTAGGGGTTTGTTAAAGCCACACAACAACTCTGTGGGGAGCTCAATTGGCAATAGACAATTACAAAAGACAAGGCATTGGAAGGTTTGAGTAAAAAGAAATAAAAAGCGGATGATGGTGGCATAAAATGAAATAAAAATAAGTGTTTATCTGTCTCTTTAGAATTGCTGCTGGGCTTCTTTTATGTGTAAAATGAATATTAATGTCTCTGATTAATATTTGGAAACTTTTAGGCACCATCATGGGACCAATAATCTGGCAGATAATTGGTAAATATTTACAGTGATGGATATTAATAATTTAGCAGTGTAATCACGGTTCCATTCATATTTCTGCCCTTTTCTTTTACAAGGACAGTGGCTGGTGGATGAGGAGCCGACAGTGATTTGTAAACACTTTTTTTTATGGGTAACCAAGCATATCCCTTGCAAGACTCCTGCACAGAACACCACTAATCTCACTTAGAATAACATACCTAATCCATGTAGCATACACTTTGCAGAGTCAATTTATTATGTAAATTAAGGAAAAGCATAACCTTTCGAAAAAAACACAAAATAATCATTTACCAGAAACTTTTAAGCAATCTGGTTAATTGCAAAACTAAATTCTGCAAATAGCAACAGGCATGGCCTTGTCATTGCACTAGTATTGATATAACGTGTAACAGTATGAAATAAAATGCTCAGTTTTATGTTGTATTATTTACAATATATGATTTATACAATGTAGCAAAGTAATTTTTATTATTTAATTATTTTGTAGCATTGAATTAATATTTCAAAAATATTGATAATTACCAGAATGTAACAAGCGGCAGCCTGCATATTACAGCGATATTTACTAATAATATTGAGTGATACCACGTAACAAATCTGCTCACACAAACTTCAACAACTTCCTGCATTTTTTCTACAAGCAAATAATCAAATCCTTGTGTTCCGTCCACATCAGCAATTTGTTTGTACACAATGTAAGGGCGGCGTTAATTTGTACATCACCTGCTTGTGTGGATTACAAATCCCTCTATATTTACACAAACTTTTTACAATCACATGAAGTGCTTAGTCTAATGGGTGATCTAGCGATCATCAATGCTCCGCCAATACACATGTATAATTCATTGCAAGGGGGCTAAATTGCAAAGTAAAGGCAGTGCAAGATAGTTTGGGATTTCTGTAGAATTAGAGTGAGATCTAAAGTACATTGTGAGGTTTGGGAGTGACATATCACTGTAAACCATAGTAATTCCATATATATATATACAGCATACATATATATCTTCACATATAAATTTGGCCACATGTGGTATTTGCAAAATCTCCAAGGGGTAAAAAAGTATATATATATATACATATATATATATATATATATATATATATACCTTTTAAAATCATAGCTAGCTGGGATATTCCCGTAGTGATTTTTAAGTTGAATTAGCCATATTTTTATGTCATAAAGTATTACGTGTAAACTAAATCACACCAAAAGCCATACACATCTAACCATGAGCATGGCGGTCACGCTAGCCCTCGCTATGGCACTGTTTCTTACTCCATAGCAGTGCCTGCACTACAAGCCAAAGTTGGACACTTGCCTGTGCCAGAAGAACTACAATTGTGCACAGTCCACGAGTCTCGCAGCTCGCACGCAGCTCACCTGTAAGAGGCATCCTATGTTTGCAGGCTCCTCTTGATAATTGGTGTGTTGCTTAATAAAGAGTTGCTGATTTATTTTGTAGTGCCCAGGAAGGATGAAGCAGCTCCCCTTTCTCTCCTTCTCTGTCTCCCAGGGATGAGCCTCCTTGTTGTTGTTGGTTAGATTCTGAGAAGGAGATAGAGATTGACAATAAGAAGAACTGTCAGGGAGGCAGGGAGTGTGTGCGAGCAGAGCACAGGCACCGTGCACACCTATACTGATTGTTGATGCTTCAAGTGTATTAATGTATGTGTGCTTGCTCCTTGTTGCCTCACCTCCACTGTTCTTCACTGGCCCATTAGTAAAGGCTGACCCCTGTCATCATGTCCCAGTAAAACACTTCCTCCTCCTGCTTCTCCTCTACCACCAGAGCGGGAAATGAGGCAGTGCTTGGGCTTTGCTTTCAAACCCACTAATCACTCTAGACATGCAAATGCACTGACTACTCCACACACAAAATATTGCTTTATGCAAAGCAGCGGGGCTAGCCCTGCACATGCCTATTGGCTGCTCCCCCAGTGCATGCCTCCATTGGCTCCTTTCTTTGAATATGAATACACTTGATTTTTTTTTTTCGCAGCACAGATTTTTTGTTGTGTACTGATTGCTCTCCCTATAACTACGTGTGCGTGTGCGTGTGTATGTGTGCGTGTGTGTGTGTAAAGCACATTCAGGATTTCATGATTGGATTGCACTCACTTCATTTCTACAGGATTGAATAAGATGGCTCTTCAGTGCAACTTTGAAGATGGATACCCCCCTTTTCTTTTTTATATTTTATTTTTTTTTTTAATGACTCCTCTGATGCTCTAGAAGGTAGCACTACCTGACAAGTCTTGTTCCTTTTTGAATGAAGCCGCTGTGATTGTGTAATGCTCACAATAGGAGTGAAATAACTTTCCTTGTAAGCAAGCATTTTGTTGTAAAAGGGCCATTTTGGGTGTGAATGGGGTCCATTTGCATTTTGGAGAGAAAAAGCCTTAGTAGACAATAGGGATAAGCAAAATATCATTCATATGTTAAGAGCATAAATATTTGGGAGACAGGAGTATTGTAAGCTGGGAATTGCCCCCAGCCACGTAAGAACCACAGACATTTCCTTTTTTGTTTTGTTTTAAAGAAGACCCTGTCCCAAGACTCCAGGAGCAAATTCTCAACTCACTAAGTGTATTGACAGAGTCGCCTTAAGTGTCCTTGGCAAACACTTCCAAACTTCTTCCACGTGTCAGTGTTGACTAAAGTATGTTTTTTTCTTTAATCTAAGACATCATCTAATTAAGAGTCACTTTTACTTTTATGCGAGATAATTATGCAATCTTCAGGCTGGGATGAATTCTCTTTTCTGCAGGTAATGCAAGAAGAAGCATTATATATATATATATATACAGTATATGTGCGTGGTATGTGGTGAAAAAGTATAGACAGATATAGCAGTGCTCAGATCACTGTGATTGTCAATGTGATGTTTTAAAGGAATAGCTGCACTACAAATTCAGCTCTGCTATTCCACTAGAAATTATGTTATGAATGCTATGCTTGTGCTAAAATCACCAGTGCTGATATTTTTATATGCACGGAAGGGGTGGGACCAGGGCATGGTTTCATATATATAATATATATATATATATATATATATATATATATATATATATGTATAGACACACACACACACACACACACAGATATGTATTGTAATTTTTCTCTGTCGTTATATAATGGCGCCCTGATTTCTGACACTGGGAGGTGACAGCCATCATGTCCTAGTAAGTTAAAGCTTTTTAGTATTTTGACCACACACCAGAAAGTACATTTGTGGAGTGGTACACTATTAACACACCTCAGTACACTCCAAAGCAACCCCTGGGTGCTGGTTTTAAGGTTACACTTAAAGTACCAGCTTGATCTCTGGTTGCCTTAATTGTTAATTTCACAAGTTTCAAGCATGGCAAAAAAGAAACTGAAATAAAGTTAACAATAAAACAAGCCCGGAGAGGAGAGGGATGGGGAATGCAAGGAGAAGGGGAGAAAATGAAGTATTAGATGTGTACACTTGACTTTTCTTGACATGTGAAAGTGTTAAAAGTCACATCTCATCAATAAAGTATGTGGACAGTGAATGAGAGGGCTGACAAGCATTGCATTCTTACATAGACTACAATAGGGAGACAAACGACTCTGCCAGAGAGTTTGCATGTTAGTGAATGGGAGCAGGATAATGAGCTGCCTGCCTGTCACTCTGTGTCCCCTCTCGGCCTACACACGGCTTCTATGCCCAGCAGTGCCCCTCACAGCGGCTCGGAACTGCCCCTCATTGTAGTTTGCTGTAAGCTAATACCTGGAGACCTTGTCCCAACACTCACTGTCTGGGGTGTCAGGAAAACGTACTCCAAAATATTGAAAAAATCCTACTCCAGGAACAGAAACCTAAAGTCTATATACTATTTTATAAAATATGGGACTTCTAATACTCTAACGAGAGAAACAAATTGAATCTATCTATTTTTCTTTCTTTTTTTTTCTTTATTTTTCTCTTTCTTTCTCTTTCCTTGTTTCTTCCCTTCCTTAATTCTTCCTTCCCTTCTTTCTGTCATATTTCCTTTTTCATTCTCCTTTTTTTCATTTCAATTGAAAGTATTCTTTTTCTCTCTTTCTTTCTTTCTTTCTTTCTTTCTTTCTTTCTTTCTTTCTTTCTTTCTTTCTTTCTTTCTTTCTTTCTTTTTCTTTCTTTCTTTCTTTCTTTCTTTCTTTCTTTCTTTCTTTCTTTCTCTTTCTCTTTCTTTCTTTCTCCATTTCTTTCTTTCTCTTTCTTTTTCTTTCTTTCTTTCTTTCTTTCTCTTTCTTTCTTTCTTTTTCTTTCTTTTTTTTCTTTTCTTTCTTACTTTCTCTTTTCTTCTTCCCATCTTTCTTTCTTCCCCTCTCTCTTTCATATTTCTTTTTTTCATTCATTTTTTTCTTTGCCATTGAAAGAATGAGCTCCAGATATTTGCGAGATTGCTAAATCCTTTACCCCTTGTGATTTGATCTTTTTTTTTTTCAGGAGACCTTATAATTAGCACATTGCAATGGTTAGGAGAATGGGGAATTGGGTTACAGTGAACTGGTCACACCCTCCGCCACTGCTTATAACTTACTTAAGAAAATAGAATTTTGAAGAAAACGTATTTCCTGGAAAATAAAAACAGTTGGTTTTCAAGACTGCTATAAAAAATATGGAACAGAATGGAAAAATGTAGTTAAAATAATTTATTTTATTATATTATATTTTATTATTTGTTATATTTTTGTACCTATACCTAAATATGTGAAAACTGGATGCTGTTTCGTAAAAAATACAATCCTACCGCTGGCCCTCCTCTCTAATTAGAGATGTTTATTAGAAATTATGTTTATCCAGCTGTCATGCAGCAAAAAAAAATGCAGCATAATTACCTCTAACAGATCGGCTTTTCATATGCATATCAGTATAATACATTAATATGCTGTAAAATATTGCAGAATTTAATCCAGTCCACTCTGTAATCCAAGTGTCTATAAAAAGTGAACCCTTCTCACACGTCCCTGCCATGGCCGTACACTGTTTTTTGGGATTATAACATCATTTCATGTTGTCTCCAGTGAATTGTTGTTATCAATAAAAGAGCAACCTCCGCATTGGGTCGCCCATCATAGTTATTGTATCACAAAGCTGCACTCACATATTCCAGATGTCACCGAGGACAAAGTGGTTAATAAATTGACCTCTAATTGAAAATATATCATGGAGAAGATACGAAGTGTGCAGTCATTTCATCCACACTGAAGCCGGGGAGATCCGGCTACTAAGAAAACCGGCATTGAGCCGATCAGAGCCTCCATCAACACACATTAAACTCTTTGGAACAGATTGCATTAATCAATAGTTTATCCTATCAGCATATATTGGTCTTTATCAGAATTCCAAACTATATCACAGAGCAGACAAAAGAAAAAATGTAAAAATACATATATATATAT